>NC_143580.1:19109817-19709817 GCF_048544385.1 Mastigoproctus giganteus
TTGGAGAGATTTTGAATATAAGGTTGTTTACAGTTTTCAGAGTAGGAAGGGGAAAAGAGAGAGAGAGCTTTTTTGTTATTCAATATTTTTTTTTATTTTAATCATGTTCATGTTATTCCACCGTAAACCTGTTTCTTCGCTATTCTATCAAAGAAGTTCTACTTGCTCAAGGTCTCTCCAGCTACACGAGTTAATTAAGCGTGAGTGTATTATTTAGCAAATTCCCTATGATTCATACACGAATTTATGGAAAACAAAACATTTAAAGGAAATGTTTTGTTATTTTACTAAGACCCCCCAAACACTTCATTCAGTCAAATACCGCGATGGCATACAGTTGGATTTTATGCGTTACGTGTCTTTGGTTTATTGTTCTAGTTCATAGTGATGACCATGCCACCAGAAACATTTCCATCAACTCTCCAGTGGATTTACAAACACGAAATGGAACTTTCGAGGCTCCTTCAATTCCGAAGACCCCGGACAGGTACCTCGCCGCCCACATAATGATGGGAATCTTCAAAGAACTATCGGACAATATCGGGAAAATGTTATTTCCTGAACTTATGAGAATTTTTCTAGAAGAAGAAATATCTTCGTCGTGTGTGCAATCCATGATGAAATTCGGCACCTCATTACGACAGATGAAGACGTGGGCTGTCCAAAGTAAGTCATTTTTTCCAGAAGTTCTCAACTGCTGCGTAAATGTCCATTATTTTTAACATGTTCAATGGATCTGTCGAGGGTCTTTGAAATTTCATTAAAATCGATCAAGTAGTAAGCTGGCTTTTGTTTATTTGTTTCATAAGGGTCTCTTGTTCTTGTGTTCTTGAAATTATCCTTTCGATTTTCGGCCATTAGTCGAGAAAGAAACATTTGGTCGCTGAGAATGATTTCGGCCCAGTTTCCATTCTATAACCACACATTGTTCCTTTAAAGAGTAGTTGGTTAAAATGTGTGGAGATTTTAAAGTTATTGGTCTGTTATTCAGCCAGCAACGTGGTTACACAAAAATGCCTTCCTTTCTATGCGATTGAGGAAGTCGAGCAAGATTTGAAAATTGGGAAAGGTAAGTGTGGCCATGAAGATAGTCTGTGGCGCTAAATTTAATGCTACGGTTAATGTAACAGTTCGTTAAAGCTCTGAGAAGGAACGAAATTACTTCAACTATGTTGAACTAAAACGTCTTTCTTATTTCGATTCCACTGAAAAAATCAAAGCAGATATTTCTGTTGAACCTCAAATCGGCAGCTTGCTGCTAGATTTTGTATTTTTAATATCCATAAACTGCCCTCGTGGGCAGCGCAGTTGGTATAATCATCGTCCTCTCCACACTGGATGGAAAAGACCTGAGTCTGAAACCAATCAATGACGAAAGGAATTTTTATGGGTATTTTTAAAAACGTGGCTAGTTAGTCGGTCTCTGGCGAGGGTAACATAGTTTTTTCTACAGAAACTCGGGTTTTTCCGTACATTTTTACCATTTTATTGACTAAATTGGCATATTAATTTATTTTCTAGAAGTAGCTTTATATTCCTAATAAAAAAAAAACTATTATGTTTAGGCCACCCGTTTAATTAAATTCATCTTCCGTGCTATGTGTCTTATGTCTGTTAATTGCGTGTGTTCTATGGTCGATTTGTCTGTTTTTCTGGACGAAAAACCACAGTTTCTGGGGAGAAAAACCATGCTATCTACGCCTGAGACCGACTCAGCCACGGAGTGAAATAAGCCCATTAAAGTTCGTAGCATCATCAACAGGATTCGAACCCTGGGCCTTTTCCACCCGGTGTGGGGTTGACGGTGACAATACCACGACCACACACGCAGATTAGCTTTATATTCCTAGTTAGAATACTTAGTTTGTTTGAAATTAGAGATTTTGTGGTTTATTATTTAGTATTGGTAAACCTTGTACCGTTCGAAACTTGCCACCATTGTGTAGTATCGATATGGAATACATTTAATTCCTTATTGATTATTGGCAATTAATCAATTAAATTTATAAATCCTTTTAATTTTTATTGTTTTTAAGTTGTATTGAAATTGAAATCATGCCCCAGATTACAGCAGCAAAGCAACTTGCGCAATGTATTGAAAGTGTTGTGGTTCGTGTGAGAACCGTAGGGAGCGATTCTCCAATGCATCGCAGTCTAACAAAATGTGCAAAATGCAACATGTTTGCGGAACTCTCGAACAAGACATGACCTAGCCATGGAGGATGTCATTGTGTGTGCTAGATTCAGAGAATGTGAAGAAATTAGGCGCCAACTCAGCGTTCTGATGGGCATCTATGAGAGCTTGAAGTGTCGGGTGAATGCCCTCGAAGGAATTAAAATGGGAGGCCCATCAAGTTCTCAGCTGCCAACTCAACGCCAGAGCACATTCTTATGGACCAGGCAAAACAGCGGCAACCTTCAGGGCAGAATGCACGGGTCCCACAGGAGTTAGTTACTGTTAGTGACTCAATTGTCACGGAAACGAGAAATGTATTGTGCAAAAAGAGTAGGTGGAATAGGACCAAGGTATGTCTGCCAGTACACGTCAATGATGAAAAAAAGTCGCGAATTAGGGTTAAATTTGAAGGTGTCTGCAATTCTGCCCAGACACGATAGGAATGAGTATATGATGAGAGCCTTGTCAATCAACTCGGCCCTGGAGAAATTGTGCAGGGCTCATGGTGTAGAATTTTTCCCAGCGTAATTTGTGCTTGTTAACAGGAGTGATTGCTTCTACAGGGATGGGATACACTTAAATAGAAAGGGTGCAAGAATATCTGCTGATGCTATCGAGACAGTGTTAGGGAAAACTGCTAGCTTGGGGCGATTCACAGACTAATAAATTAACAGTAGCCGCAGGCAGAGGTGGAAATGATTCTTGCACTGCGTCTATTGGAATGAGTGCAGCCCGGAAAGCCAGTTGCTGTGGGTTTCAGGAACTGCTGGGGGTCATGAAACAAGTAAATACATGGGCTGGATTAGAGTAACTAAGTGTAACTAAAATAATGAACCATTATATACTCACCACCATGACCTATAGAAGTGAAACTTGGGCACTCACCAAAATAATGGAAGAGAAACTGAGAACACCACGAAGAACAGAACGAATTATATTGGGAATCAGACTATTAGATAAGAAGAGAAACACATGGATTAGGCAGCAAACTCAAATAAAGGACATTCTTATCAAAACTAAAGACCTAAAATGGTCTTGGGCAGGAAACATAGCTCGAAGACATCATGGCAGATGGACTAAGAAAATAACAGAATGGCACCCAAGAGGAGATAGAAGAAAACCTGGAAGACAACGATGGAGATGGACAGATGAAATTCAGGAATTTATGGGTAGTAAATGGATGGTCATTGTACAAATCAGAAAGAACCGGAAAGTTGCTGGAGAGGCCTTCATCCTGCAGTGGATTGAAAATGGATGATGATGAACTAAGAGTGAGAACAGGTGCATGTGTATTTGCATGTACACCAATGCTAGGAGTATAGTAAAAAAATTTGATGAATTTGAAGTGCTGGTTAAGACATCCATGGCGGATATTGTTGTATATCACAGCCGTGGTCCTACTGAGGTATAAGGGATGAAGAATTGGAATTTGGGGAATACCGAAACGAAAAACAAGATGAGGAAGAAATGTATAAAGAAACGGAAGATAGGCTTCTGGCATCTGGAGCACTGGCAACTTGCAGCATCTGGAGACTAGGCTCCTGCGAGACGATCTGATTGAGGTGTGTAAGGCCTTGAAGGGGGGTTGAGCACGCTCGATGCTAATGGCATTCTTCCTCTTGCTCAGATTACAAACCTGAAGGGGCATAGGTTCAAACTGAAGAAAGACATTTGTAGAATATATGTGCATAAGTTTGCCTTTAGTCAGCGGGTAGTTGATTGCTGGAACAAACTTCCATCTGTCGTTGTAGACGTGGACAGCTTAATTAAATTCAAGGCAGAATTAGAGAAATATTTGGAATAAAAGGATCAGTGTAATGGCGATGGGTTTTTTTGTTCTGGCTGATACTGTGCATGCTTGCTTTCTTGCATCATATGCCTCTACTAATTCCAATGACAATCCATGAACTAAGCAGAAGGTGACACAAAAGTTCAGAAATCTAAAGAAGTTGTCAAGTACGGCTAGTTTAATCCAATGTATAAGTAATCCAGTTTGCGGACATGTATAATTAACAGAAATAGAATCGTTCATATTTTTGTTTTCAGTTTTTTTTTTTTATCAATAGTTTTATATAAAATAACCTATTGGTAAAAATAAACAATAAATAAATAGAAAACTTTTTATTTGCAAAAAATTCTGACGTGATACAACAAATTTTAACTAAATTTCGAAATTCCCTTAAAACTGTATTTCAGATTACTTACTAAAAATTGAGAAACATTTTCTTGGAAAGAGAGAAACACTGTGAATGTATAACCTTGGATGACCAATTGTCCTTATTATGTGACCTTGTTATAAGTTCTTTTTTGAAGTCTGTTTTTGGCCTTGATGCTTAAACTTTGAAGACCGACCGACCCAAATCATGTGATTCTGAAGTATTACCATCTGATTTTGACAAAGATGGGCAAAAGTTGCGGACAACAGCTCTGGCAAGAGACCAGAATGTTCGACCACCATTTGGACAAGAAGCAAGTTTTCTAATTAAGCTTAGCCTGTTCGAAATCTAGCTTGGACTGGTTAATAATTGCTTTACAATTTTTACAAGCTTTGGTGTAGGAAAAAAATTTAACCTGAAAATTTGGATACAAGCCAATTGCCATATGAAACGTTCTTCTCATGAACAGCCTTAGCACATTTATTAGCAAACCAAGGTTCAGATAAAGGACGAGATTTTAAGGTGGAGTGTGGAATACAGGAGTCCCTACAAGAATAATTTCGCTGACACGATCTGAGCAAACGTTGTCACCAGAAGATTTAAAACAGTAATATCACCAAAAGAAGAAGAGAGATGTAGAAGATCATCCAGTTTTTCTTTCCTGTAATGTTAAACAGGAGATTGAGAATGGCCAAGAGAGATAGGCTCCATTGGAGAAGAGACCAACATCAAATTGTGAGATGAGGTGCCTAGAGGACTGCTTACCTCGAAGGTGTGCTTAGAAGGATGGTTTTTGAGAAAAAGACCAAGCATGTTGGCTGCGTGGTTAGGATAGTCTGGTATTCTGGTATGTAAATGAACAATCTGTGTGACATTATTAATAATTGCAGAAGTCTTACCATCAAGACTAGCTGAGTCGGTGTGACCAGAAAACGGAAGCCAGCTGGATTTGTGACCATTAAAATCACCAAAGAAAATTTCCGCACTATCAGGAAAGTTGGATTTGAGAAAGAAATCACACAGCGAAAAATTCGGTTAACTGAGTTGAGCAATAGTTGAATCGAGTGGATCAATTGGAACTGAGGGAATCACGTCAAAGAGCTGAGTGCTTTATATTGTGATTTTTTCCGGGAATTTAAAAATAAATACCGCCAATTTCCTTTTTCTTTGGGGTGGAGTTTATCGATGGGGAAGATAATATAATTTTCTGGTTTGAAAAATTGTGCTCGATATTTTCTGTAGTGTTCTCACCATTTATTACGTATTTTAGCATTTTCAGTCTGCGCGAGTAGCACAATGGCATCGTCTCGGGTCTTTGGAAAGGACGGTGGGAACGACCCGAGTTCGAATCCTGAAATATCGCGAGAAACTTTTATGGGCTATTTTCCCTCCTTTGCTGAGTTAATCGGTCTCGTGCTTACATAGCAAAGTTCCCCTCCAGTAAACTCAGGATTTTCGTCGATAAAAACAGGCAAATCAAACAGAAAACAAATGCAAAGCACAAATCTAATGAATTGATATTCCAAGTGGTCTTAGTACGATATATATATTTATTATCTTAGCGTGCTGATACGCCACAAATTATCGCATGTTCCCTTAAGTCAAAACTAGACGAGCATAGAAGTCATTGTTGTTTTTGTATGGCTTTTATGAGGCGCATAAGAACTCAGGCCATATTACGCCGTGTTTAATTTGTCTGAAATGTCTGAATCGTTTAATTTGACGATTCACCAACACTGGTCAATGAAAGTTTGAAAAAGCATCACTTGATCCGTTAATTCTTGGTTCCAGCTGTTTCGAAATGATTGAAAGAGAAAAAATGGAAAAAGTAGCACACACCCATGAACCCATCCCACCAGGTGTCAAAAATACAGAGCTGGTGTTGTAGCTGTAATTGTGTGGATAGTGTTTTCGTAGTACATATTGACCCTATTAATACCAATAAAGTGACATTTGGATGCCACAGATTATATGGAAATTGTTCCCAATTTGGCGCATCCCTTTATGATTGCAATGTGTCTATTTGCGAATGGGTACTTTCACAAGGATGATGCCTTTTCTCAATTCTTAATTCATTTTTTCTTTTCTCAATTCAATCAACTGAGATACGCGTTGAACACATCTTTGAGTCGATGTCACTTTGGATCCAGGCTGTTTTGAGAGATAAATGGGGAGATCCTTAACATGGGGACCTCTTAATAAAGTAGCACCTCGTTGTATACATAGTTTTTATTACTGATACTTGATAATAATTTGGATTTTGCGATTAGTGCTATTCTTAATAATTATTCTTTGAGTGTATACGTAAGCCATAGTTTTTCGATGAATCACCAATGCAAAAAATAACGTATACTTTGTTTTTTTTTTACAGTGCTGGATGCTGCAGGAAAGATTCCAAGCGGAATACTGATTGGAGACATCACCGAATTTGGATCGTATGACGAGTGTGTCGACATCAGAGTTCCAAAACGAAATGGCGAAGAAGATTTCCGTGGTCAATACTGTACCGTGGTTATTAACTTCCCACTTCCGCCTTTTACCCCCAATATCAGTGTTGGCGCACTCATTACCATCCATCCCAATGAACCGGTAAGATCTCACAGCTGTACAGAAATTGGTTGAACGTATAAACTTATGCAATTTATGGATATATCGCAAATTCGCAGATGAATTTATTCTTAGATGACCTTTATATGAATTTTATGAATTTTTTTTCTTTGATTCCTTAAAATCTCGAAAAGAATCACACAAATTTTGGTTTCGATCTGAGAACTGAATTTTTTTCTTTGTGGCGCTGCATGAAGTGGTGTCACAATGAATAAAGTGCAATACACAGATCAGTGATTCAGGTTCTCTTTCTGCTAGAGAAAACACCCAAAACAATCCATGAAGAAATGGTTGCTGTTTATAGAGAAGCCTTCCCGTGTTACAGGATTATTGCATATTGATGTAAACAATTCAAATGTTAAAGAACCCTCAGTACAAGATGAAGAAATCCTAGGAAGCCCAGCAACTGCTATAAGAGAAGCCTTGTAAAAATGGAAGCATTAATCCTGTAACATCATCGTATTAGGGTAAAATAATTAGCTGCAGAGCTCCAAATGATGTCTCCAAATGGAGACACCATCATCCATCAAGAGTTGCGTATGAGTAGTAGGGGTTAGACGGGATCTGATCACTCCCAGAATGTGGAAAGGGCAGAATGTGCTCATGAAAAGTTGCCAATGTGCCAGGAAAAGTAGGAACAGTTATCTTCACGGTTAGTCACTACGGATGAACTTGAATCCGTCACTATGATCCCTAAACTGAACAAATATCAAAACAATGGAATCATGCAGAGTCACCACCACTCAAAAAAGCAAAGGTGCTATCAAAGTGATAGCTGTATAAGTATTTTGGGATCAGCATTGTATTACTAAAATGTTACGTTCAAAAGAGCTGTACTGTGATGGAAAAGTATTATTCCAACCTCTTCATAAAGAGACTGGCTACTATAAAAGAAAACAAAACGAGAAAAGCTTGTCAAAAGAAGGACATTTGCTCCACGATAATGTCCCTGTGCGATCCTTGTATGTTGCAGTGAGGTATGCCAACGAATGTGGATTTGAAATATTTCCGCATCTTGTTTATTCCTTTGACCTTGCACCCTCGGAATTCTTCCTTTTTCCTGTCCTGAAGTGCTTTCTTCGTGGAAAACACTTTGCTGCTGATGATGAAGTGATTACCGTTGCCGAGTAGTGGTTTAAAGGGCAATTAGAGGACTTCTACAAAGCTGGCCTACGGAAGTGTATTGAGATGTGGCAAATATGCGCCATTTTGTGTGGTGACTGTTGAAAAAGTGTAATACATGGAGTTTGTTATAATCATCTGTCACAACTACTTATGGGCGAAAGAAAAATTTTTTGAATCCCATCTTCTTCTCCTATATAAACTCATGTTACCCTCCCAAACTGTCCCGATACACGACCCATTGTACTGAATAATGCAAAAGAGGTATGAAAAGCGGGAATGGGTTTAGAAGTTTGCAAACAATGCAGCATCGGGTGGATTTTACGATGGTTCAAATAGGTTTAAGTATGGATGATACATTCGCGATTCCTCACTATGGTCGAAAGGACACCTCTCAACCTAGAAAAGTTTATCAAAGAAGATGTGCTGGAAAGATCGAAGAATGAAGGGGAGGGGACAAAGTGAATACGAAATCCTTCCACCAGCCTCTGTAAGCAGGAGAAAAACAGATTTCTAAAAACAAAAGGAAAGGAGATTTTTTCAGATGTTTGCACTGCACCAAAAATTAAAATTCTCTAACACCATAAATTTTTCATATCACCTCTCGGGGTATCACAGTGCATATACAGTAAATGCTATCCTTACCCATACCAGGTCCAAGGAATCAAATGCAAGGATTTTTATGGGTTTTATTTATTCACAACGTGGCTGAGTTAGTTAATCTAGGGTTTTAGTGGTTTTTTCTACGAGAAACTGGGGTTTTTCATTCTGTGGCTGATTTTCCAGCCAGCAGCAAACAGGCAAATCGACCACAATAAACAATCAATTTACAGAAATAATACGCATGCTGATGCACCTAAAACCCTACAATAACAACAACAACAGTAGCATGTTGTTATGTTTAACGGGAATTATTTTTCCCTCATCGGCAGGCGGGCAGGCACCCAAAGTGAAATATTTGGTGAAATGCCGAAAGGTATAAGAAATTAGCTGAAGTAGCTTATGGCCATTACGCCTTGTACTTCGAGGGCTTTCTAGTTTCCCGGCGAAAAATATACAGAAAACTAAAGAGCAATAAATTCACAAGGAACGCACAGGGTGAAAATTCATGCTACCATCGTCTGAGATTGAGTAACTCAGTCACGTTCTTGGACTTAAAAGATTTGATGGTCCATTGGTAATGAAGCGTAATTTTTTAAACGACGAAATTGTTAGCTGGGTCTAAAACCATATAGTGCATCATAAGGGGATATCTTAAGAGGATCCGTGATTTCTGCTTTGGTCAAAAAGAATTCCCCGATCCTTATGTTGTCACATAAGGATCGGGGAATTCTTTTTGACAAAAAGCTCTCCATTCTACCATATATAGACCAGCTGCAAATAAAGTTCTGTTAACTTCGGTGGATGCTTATGCAGAAATTATCATAATTGATAAGATTGATTATATCCTTAGGCAGCAAAGGTGGCGTTCCAGTGTAATCACAGCAAAAACACTTCCTGGAGCAGATTGTGGCAGTGATCTTCAGCTACGTTCTCAAGCTGAAGCTGAAAAACATCATGAATAAGGTTTTCCGAAGACAATTGGATGCAGAAAATATTTCAAACGATTATATGCTTGAAACAGGCAATCGTTTTCAATCTCTATTAGAACTAGATGTTGATATGCTGCCTGACGAAATGTGGAAAAATACAAAAAGCAATATTAAGGATTCAGCAAATAGACACATTAAAGAAAGGTCAAAGATCAGGAAGCCTTGGATTACAGAATTCAATTTTAAATTTATTGAACAGAGAAGAACTGCAAAAGCTCAGGGTGTACAAGGAAACGAAGAGTATCAGGACCTAAGCAAAGCCATCAAGCGCTGTTTAAGCCAGGACAAATAGGATTATATTAATCGAAAGTGTAAAGAAATCAAATACCACAACAAAAGATACAACATTAAAAAGATGTTTGAAGTAATTAAGTCATCAAGACAAAAGTTCCGACCAAAACTTAATGTAATTAAGGACTCCTAAGGGGAAATTTTAACAGAGGAGAACACAATCAAAGGAACCTGCTGGCACTAATGATCTGCAAACCCCTTTTCAAGATTGTGATCATGAACCAGTTCCACTGAAGGAAGAAGTCGAAAAAGCCATCAGAGAACTAAAGTGTGGCAAGTCACCTGGAATTGATGAAATCCCCACAGAATTGATTAAAGCTGCAGGTGTGAAGGGCGCAGAGTTTTTTCATAAAATGATTGTAAAAATTTGGGAAACGGGATGGTGGTCAATTTTTATCCCCTTACCAAAATTTGCTCAAATTACAGGACTATTAGCCTAATTTCTCACACTAGCAAGATTCTTCTTAAAATCACATTGAATAGAATCCCAAGAAAACTTGAAGAAGAAATGCCAGAAGAGCAAACAGGTTTCAGAAGGGGTAGAGGAACCAGAGATCAGATCTTAAGCCTACGACTGATTATTGAAAAATGCAAAGAATTCAATGTTCCAGTTGTTTTGTGTTTTATAGATTATGCAAAAGTATTTGATTGTGTTCAACATGAGAAGCTATAGGAAACGATGACTATTATGGGTTTCCCAATCCATATAATTCAGCTGATTAGGCTACTGTACCAAGAAAATGGGAAACACGAACTTTTTCGCAATAGATAACGGTGTCAGGAAGGGCCTTTTTAATCTTTATGCCGAAGATATCATGCGTGAAGTTTGGAAGGTTTAGAGACTAGTTTAGAGACTGGTAAGAAAAAACGATTGTTTCTGAATGTGTGTAAAACTAAAATTATGGTTATTGGTGATAATCTTTATTCAGTAAGGTGAAGGTTAATGTGAAAGATATTGAAAAAATTGATGAATTTGATTACTTAGGGTCAAGAATAAATAAAAATAGTGACTGCTCAAACTAACAGGCCTAAAAATCTTCTTCACGGTATCAACAAAATAAAACTCAAGTTTTTTGGTCATATAGTAAGAAGGGAAAACTTTCTGTTGAAGAATATAATGGAAGGAAAAACCGAGAGTAAGAGGTGCAGAGGAAGACCTGCAACTAGGTGGAAGGATGGGAGCAGTGAACTTCTGAGCATGACACTTTGCGATGCTACTCGTGTAGCACACGATCGATGCAGTTGGAGGAATTTGTTGGTGGCCAGAATAGCTCCTCAGGGGGCTATGTAACTGGACGAAGAAGACACCCGATCATTTTCTATGGCACTGAAGACTTCGACTGCTACGACGCATTTGAGACGAATTTTCCGCGGGGGGGGGGATTCTGGCTGTTTAATAGGGAAAAATGGAAATAGAAATTTCGGCTGCTCCCTGCAACAAGGACCACCCAGATGCGGTAGCTCTTAACATCAGACATCTTCCTGCCATAATTCACGACAGAAGACTCGTCGTTGCTGTCAAAACGATGGTTGGCATTATTTCAGAACTAGACTCCTGGGCTAACTGGGGATAGAGGATCCCAGTACCAAGCCTTACGGACAACCCAATCGTTCAGGTCACCTCAAACGGGTTCAAGTTGTCTCCATTGAGTTCCTTTTCAGACCCAAGTCACGGAACATACATTAAAACCAGCTCCTGAGGGCCTCTCCATCACTCCAGTATGCCAACCTGCGTATGCTCAAATTACTGTCCTCCACTATAAAATTACTTCTCCCTAGAAAATAATATTACTTGGCAATACGCTGAAGTATTTTCATATGTAAACATGGGTGTTGTGTAAGGCGTTTGCCTTGCGTATATAACAAAAAGTTCTTCACTCCATCTACTTTTCAACACCTTTTTGTGAGTAGAGCTCTAATCACAAAAAGTTCATAGTTGATACTCCTAATAAAATGGCTGGGTAGTGTAGTATTCTGTACTTTTGACCATTTTGTAAATATTAGCAACACCCTGTATTTTTTTCTTTGTTTTCTATTTGCAGGTGCTGGAATTGATGAAACGTACAATAAATATATTGTATGGGCGTAAATTTCGAACAGGATTATGTTTCCCTTCGGCCTGTTCACCGATGGATGTTCAGAAGATAGGAAACAGAGGTAAGTCGTTACTCGTTAATGTATCCAGTCCTGAAGAATTGGTGACACGCACAAATTAATTTAACAGGTTGACTGAAAGTCGAAGAGATACACAAGAATTTGATTTGAATCCTTCAGAAGGATTCAAAGTGTCTTTAAGGAGAAATGATTCGTTCACCTTTCGGACACTAGTTTCTAACCCCGTTAAGCCAACCAACAGACCTCAGGTTGCACAAAATTATTTACAAAATATGACTCCTTATATCCTCAATTGCCTCAATGCATATTTTAAAAACACAATTGATTTATAAACTGAATTTATGTATTGACATTTATATCCTCTACGTTCCTTTATTGTCAGTCTTAATAAGAATTTGATTTCTGAACAGCCATCAAGCTCCTCAATGAATCCTTGAATGTATCGGTACCTCACTGCCTCGTAGATGAACCAGTCAAAGTAGAAATTGTACATATCATCTTCCTGTAAGTGAAGCTCACTCTCTGTTAATAGTTTGTGATATACATTATATTCAGTTTGTGATATACATTATATTCCCAAAAGTATCTGGACATCCCCTCGGATTTGGGACATATAACCGATACCTCCATCCACGTATCGGAAAATGGTGCCCTTCGTGCCAGAAATAAGCAGATCAACGAGATCCGAAAGATGGTTGATTGATTATTGTACAGTTTTAGGCGCATCAGAAACTTAGGCATTAATGCGCCGTATATAATAATCTCGAGTTTCCGGGAGAAAAAAAAAACAATTTCTGGCCTGAGACCGATTAACTCAGCCACGTTGTGATGCAAACCCATAAAAACTTCAAGCGTCATAGAGGTGATTCGAACTCTTCCACACATTGGCGGGCGGACGGCGAATCCACCAAGAGTCCTACCCACGAGGGTCCAAAAAATAACTGGAAGCACTGACCTTAGTGATGACCTTGAAGACATGCGCGTGCAAACGCTTCACGAGTCTGTCCAAATCACCGACCTTAACTCATTGAACACCTTTCGGATTAAGTGAAATGTCGGCTTTGGAGAGGGCAGTAAGCCAGCAATTAGCAGCTGAAATTAAATGGAATACTGGAAGAGGAACATTGAATCCAAAACACTGGCTCTCTGTTAACAATGTCTTCGCGGATACAGCCACCATCTTCGCCACACTGGATGTAAAATACGCGAGTTCCATTCTTGTCAATGAGGAGAAGAATTTTTGTGTAATTTTTTTTTCACTCCGTGGGTTTTAGTAGTCGGTTCATAGTGGCAAGGTTTCTACCCTAAACTGGGGATTTTCGTGAGGAAAAATAAACAAACCATCAGTGAGCACATAATTTATGGACCTACCACATGGGTGGGTAAAATTGTTCTGGATAACCCTAATCTGACAAATTTTTTTCTATTATCAAACATTGTTGTAGAGTCTACAGAAATGGTTATAAAATACAGTTAAGCTAGGAAAATTAGTTAATCAATAACGCATCAATGAACGGTTCCTTGAAAGATGCAGGGGCTCGGTTAGTTTTGCCAATAAAATTCATGTTATCCTCAAAAAAGCATTTGGACAACATTCAAGTGGAATAAAATTATTTTGTTATATAAAGATTAATAATATTTCATGCCATTATCCTCGGATGTAGTCGCTGTGATAGCAGTCGAAGTATGGTCTTCTAATTGGAGTCCCAATTCCAGTTTGTCCATACGTGTTAAGTTGAGATCAGGAGTCTGGGACAGCGAGGCTAACTAAGAACGTTCATTTCCTCAAATCTTGTACTACAAGCATGAGTTTTTCTTGTTGAAGTATGAAGGATCTAGTTCCACAGAATTACCAGAGCACACGTATAACTGAGGTGGTCAAAATGTCAGTAGGCAATGTGGCTCAGAAGATATTTTCATGATGATCAAAGATTCCAGTCCGATGCATAAATGTAAAGGCCCAAACAAAGCAGCTGTCCCTTCTGAAAGTTGCTATTGGGACAATACGCTGAAGGCAGAAACATTTTCTAAGAATCCTCATCATTCTACAAATAGAATTGGTTGATAGGATCTCATTCCCTGGTACCAGACTCTACAAATGATGGCTAATTGTATTTAAAGATTATATTCTGTTCCAGCATTGGAACATAGACGTCAGGTTTTGTTGAGCCATCTTTGGTGATGATGTAACCAACTCCTTGGAGATCCGGAAATTCTATCGCTAAACCTTCCTGCTTATCGGATCAAGGTTTTACTTTGGTTTTTCACCGTGGGCTACTGTAAACCTTCGAAGCTTGTAACTGTTAGCTATATGTGTGTGGCGTGTGCGTTTATCCACGCTCCCCCCCCCCCCCCCACCAATCTCGATTTCGTCTGTGGTTAAAGACCCAACACAAGACCATCTCGGAAAAATAGCATCCTAAATAGGTGTAGCATGGTTTTGTGAGGGAAAACCTTCCATAATAAATTTGGTTAATTACTATAACGGTATTACAAAGCAGTTGAACGCAACAAAAAAGCCCTCGTTGGTAGCACAGTTGGTAGGATGGAAATGACCTGAGCTCGATTCTTATCGACGATGGGAGGAATGTTTATGGGATTTTCACAACGTGGCTGAGTTAGTTGGAGTTACGGGTAGCGTGGTGTTTCACCCGGAAACTCGGATTTTCGAAGAGCAAACAGAAAATTGACCTTAGAACACACCCAATTTATAGAAAATTACACAGAGCAACACGGCCTTTGATGCCGATGTTCTTTAAACCTGCCTACAACTACTTTCAAAAAATACAGTACATTTGGATTTCAGAAAGGCTTTTGATGCGGTTCCTCATAAGAGGTTACTATATAAATTAGAGCAGGTCAAAATAACATGGAAGATCCATCGTTGGATTTGGTTGGATGAAGGACAGGAGACAGAGAGTAGGCATTAATGTCAATAACTCCCAATGAGAAGATGAACTCTTCGATATGTAAATTCCCCAAAGAATTAAGTAATTTCGGTAAAAATACGAAGTCATTCAAATGTCAAGAAAGCCAAAGCTTCATTATTTGCAAATGAATGCCAATAAATGCAAATAGCTTCAAAGAAGAATGCACCAGCTGTTCGATTGCAGCAATCTGAAGCCAGAATGGGGAAAACGTGTGTGACCAGACATTGGAGAACCTGTTCTCTGTGATTATCGTCGAGAATGCCAAACATAAACTAGAATAAAATGCATTATATTCTCAAATATTATGTTAAAATTGATTGATATGATCCATTAAAAAAATTAACCAGCTATTTCACGAATGATTAAACGTCAATCAATCTGGATCAGATGAGGAATACGAACCATTAATCTATTCGTTTTTTAGGTTGAAGTGTGGCCATATTGGAAGATTAAACTGCCCTCTTTTCAATTTGAGAACCACTGAAATCCTTTGGAGGACACATGGAACTTTCCTTGAAAGTTGTAAAATACTGTATGTCATATAAGTCACAGTGTCTTATATCTTCCCAAATGGACTGCTCCATGGATCATTTCATAGTGTAAAAATGTGGAACTGTTATACGCCTGTCTATTGTGTGTGTGTGTGCGTGGTGATACATGATTGTCAATAACCGGACACTTTCCTGTGTTGAATCTTGAAAGTCCCGAGGGCTGTTTTAAAGTAGTTGGATATGGCTGTTATTTAAAAAAAGCAAATATTTAAACTACAAGTTTCTGATGGTTACATTCCCTCAAAATAATATCCGACTTTCTATAAAACTCGAAGCTAAACACCTACTAGTGAAAATGCTTCAGCGTTCGAAGATCGTGTTATCTCAATAGACTTTGGTCTTTATGCTATCGCCCGAACTCAGTTCACCAGATTATTTCCTTGTGGTCATAAAAAGAAACATGAAGAAAATAAGTATGGAATTTTCTGTTTCAAAGAACGTTCCCCCTTTAGACCTTTATGCATCAAATGCAACATATAAAGACTTGGGTTTCCTCCTTTTCTGAATCATTTCTGTTGAACTGCCAAATGTTGAAGTTTGTTAGTTATTACTCAATTTTTTAAACCAGTGCATGCCTAGAATTTTGATAGATGGTTTTATCTGAATTAATAGTAATTGATTATTCTATTTCGTAGATCAGTAGTGAGCATTCTCGTTGCTTTGGCCATGGTAGGAACGGTGGTTGATCTATGTAAGAAAAAGAAGGGTTCAGGAGATCAAGGTGAGTTCGTTTCTTTCATCTTGTATATTTGGATAAAAACTAATGGCCACCACCCATCTTTAATTGTTAGACTTAAAGAAAAATACAGGAAGTTGCTTCATTAGATTATGAACACTGAGATGGCACGCGTCTATCTAATATTATCGCGTGTGCAAAGTAGCATCTATTAAGCGTCATGGCTTCATTTCTGCATTGAACTTTTCAAGGAATACAATTATTTGACATTCATTTACAAAATATTAGAGGATCGTCCTACATAAAAAGTAGAATCACCAACATCCATAATTACTTATTACATAATTATGGATATTGGTGATGATAATAAACTAGAAAGTCCTGGTCCTCCTTACAAACTGGAGGTTTGGGATATGCAACAGTCAATGTGAAATTACATAAATTGAGGGATCACATGATGTGCAATATATGCAGAAAAGCTCTATAAAGTTGTACAACCTGAAGAGTGCCCAAATCAGTTTACCAGTAAAGGAGGAGGAACTCAGATCTGCGAAGCATCCTCCATGGAATATTCTACAATATTCCATGTCGGATGGACACTATCACAGAAGCCACTGATCTTGGACCCCACCCAAAAAATACTGCTACGTTGCGGCCAAGAAGGCGAAGGATGAATGAAGACAGGATGCAAGTCATGAGGTCCGAGGAGCTCTCGATTTACTCTTTTTATCACCGATGTAAGAGTGCACATCTGGAAGAAACCATATTAAGCCATGAAACTATTCAGTTGTGTACCAACAATAGAGGCTGTTGAAGGAGTTGTAACGGTGTGGAGCAAGCTTTCATTGTATATCAATCGTTCTGTAATGCCACTGGAGTGCGCTGTGAATGCAATAGCATACTGAATATTGTAGAGATCAGAAACTCATAGCAACCTTGGACAGCGGTATTTTTGAGATTGTGTTGGAACCATCCATAGTGTCAAAAATTGTGACGAGTAGTTTGAGGTACATGAGAGAGACTTCAAGTATCTTCATCTCTGGATGTCATCTCATTGAGTGTCTGCTGAATGAACTGGAAGGCGTGTTCGTCAGCTCGTTCCTCTTCCCATGTCACTCGAAGAATTTGAAGAACAGTTTTGTTATATGATTTGTCTAATACTTCTCGTGACACTTTCATCACTCTGATGAATCCATGTCAGTTAATGTCGGTGTAGCGATCGAAACCACTATTAACTGATGGTCCCAATAAAATGGCTAAGCAGTGTACAACAACCATTCTGAGAGAGATGATAGAATGTTTCACATGATCACTGAGTATGTGTGAAGTATTAGTATTAACATTATAATGGGTAAATTAAACGAAGAAGCGGAATTATTCATTATCTGCCAAACAAAAGTACAACTTTTCTATCATTCATACCTTACCCGTTGCCAAAATGTCCAACTTTACCAAACTCCCCGCTTTGACCACTTTGGCATGCAATTCATTCCAATTATCTACTATACACTTCTAGAATGTCGACTTCATGAGTCCAGCCTTTTGTTTCTCTCCAAAAGTTCTATTTTCCTTTTTTTTTCTCTCCAAAGGTTCGATTTTCCTTTTTGTTTCCCCTCAGTTCGATTTTCCTCTAGGCATCCAGCAATCTACCAAGTGATGCACACCCGATTCGAGCCTCAAAACAGAAAAACCAAGTGCAAACTACTCTGGTTAAAAGGACATTGTTTTATTAGGAGACTCCGTTGTCAGGGAAACGGGAAATATTTTTTGTAATAAGGATAGTTGGAGCAGAACCAGGGTATGTCTGCCGGGAGCAACTATTGATGATGTCACCAACAGATTGTCAGATTTTAAAGGGGGTAAAGAAAATATTATTATTCATGTGGGGACAAATGATATTAAACCTACACGATCTGACGATTTGTTGGAAAAATACAGGACCATGCTGAGGAAATGTCGCGAGCTAGGCCATAATGTCTATGTGTCTGAAATTCTGCCAGACACGATAGGAGGGATTATATGTTAAGAGCCTTGTGGATCAACTCAAGACTTGAAGGAATCTGCAAGGCTTTAGGGGGTAAATTTCTATCAGCATGGCCCACACTTGTAGGTAGAAGGAATTTGTTTTGTAGAGACGGGATACACTTAAACAAAGGTGGTGCAAACGTTTTTGCCAGTATTATTGAGGATACCTTAAAGGTTCAGGGAAACTGCTAGTTAGGGGGGATGTGGGTAATACTTACACGCGTTTATCTGATAATATTGGTCAAAGTAACTCTTGCACATACCTCAAGAATTCTTATCTGTTACCCCAACTGGACGTATTATCTAGATGTTCTGGGGGCAGAAACGTTTCACGTGAGCGGGTAGCTAATATCAGGGAAGAGAGCCTAAAAAACTTCAAGGGTTGTGTTAGGGTTGTTAAATATACAAGAACAGTAGGTCTTAATTGTGTATACAGTAACGTTAGAAGCGTCGTCAATAAAATGAGCGAATTCGAACTGCTGGTTAAAAAATGTAACGCGGACATAATAGGGCTTACAGAGGCTTGGTGCCACCCGGAAATTGGGGATGATGAGTTTCAGTACTGCTTGTATAATGCATTTAGGAAGGATAGGTTAGATAGAAGGGGTGGTGGGGTAATGCTTCTTATCAGAAGCAGCCTGAATGCGACGATAGCTTTCCCGGATTCAGTCACATGCTAGTATAGAGTCTGTATGGTGTGACACAGTTGGAAACAAAGGTATAATGAGAGTAGGAGTAATCAACAGACCAGGAGATTGTGAAGAGTAAGACAAAAGCCTCTACATGCAAATGGAATGGGCACGTAAGCGTCAATGCCTTATTATGGGTGATTTCAATTTGCCTCTAATTGATTGGAGTAAATGGGAAGGAAATTCGACATGGGGAACAAAATTTTTAAATCAACTAGATAACTGTTATTTGTATCAACATGTCAGGGAAAGTACTAGAGAAAAGAATATCCTAGACCTCATCATCACACATGAATCAGATGACATAACAGGGCTGACAGTAGAGGAACCAGTAGCAGGAAGTGATCACGGAGTTCTACGGTGGATGATGACGAGAGAGGTAGCAGAAGTAAAAGGCAAAGGAATGGGTTTTAATTTCAGAAAAGGAAATTACGATGCCTTAAGGTACTACATGGCCTCTATTAACTGGGTAGGTATCGTGCATAAAATGAATACATTTGAACTGTGGTACGCTTTTAAAATATTAATCACAGATGCCTTGAATGCATATATACCATTAACAAAATACTCCACGAGAAGGGTTCCAAGTTGGATAAATAGTGAAATTGCCACATTACTTGAGCAGAAAAAGGTGGCATGGAAAGGTTACAGAGCAATAAAAAGTACTGAAGCCTATAACAGCTACAAGGTGATGTGTAATAGAGCCACAGAAAAGGTTCGTCAGGCAAAGGCAGTTTATGAGAAATCACTAGCAAACAGAGCAAAGAAGGGGGGATAAAGAATTCTTCACATATATAAATGCCAAGAAGAGCAGGACAAACCAGACTGGATCTTTACGTAAGGGAAAGGAGATAGTAATAAATACACCAGCTGCCGTTGCAGATGAACTCAACAGTTATTTTGCATCGATATTTACAAATGAAAAGCCTTTTGTGGCAATGGGAAATTGTGGGAGCGAAGTTAAAAAATACGTGATTAATGATATTGAAATTTCGCAAGATTATTTAATGAAAAACGTTCGAGCCTACAGACCAGTAAGGCTCCTGGAGTTGATGGAATATACCCTATAATCTTAAGAGAGGCGGCAAGCGAGTGCATTGAACCATTGAGGCTAATTATGCGAGCATCACTAGATTCCCTTGGATTGGAAAAGTGGAAATGTATCTCCCATACATAAGGGTAGCTCTAAAAGTGAAGTTGGAAATTATCGACCTGTCAGTCTGACTTCAGTAGTAGGGAAAATCATGGAGGCAATGATCAAGGGTGGAATTCAGGATCATTTGGATCGAATTGAAATTCTCAAGGATACTCAGCATGGTTTTGTAAAGATAAAATCATGTTTAACAAATCTGGTTTGCTATTTCGAAAGGGTCACTCACGAGCTGGATTTAGGGAATAATTTCGACATTGTTTATTTAGATTTCAGCAAAGCGTTTGACTCAATCCCACATGAGCGGTTACTTTATAAGCTGGAACAGGTTGGAATCACTGGGAAAATCCTTAGATGGATAGAAGGATGGCTTCAGGACAGGAGGCAGAGGGTTGTGATAAATGGCTATTCCTCAGATTGGGTTGATGTAAGAAGTGGGGTTCCCCAAGGATCAGTATTAGGACCACTGTTGTTTTTAATTTTCATAAACGACATTGATGAAGGGATAGAGGGCGTGATGTCTAAATTTGCAGATGTGGTTAAAATTGGTTGAGTAGTTAATGATCACTGTCAAGCTGAGCTTCTTCAGAGAGACCTAGATAGACTTCAGGAATGGTCAGAAAAATGGCAGCTGTGCTTTAATCCAACAAAGTGTAAGTTATTAGACCTGGTAAACAGTAATCCCAAAAAAACGTATTCACTTGGTGCAGTTCAACTAAACCCAATACTGGAGGAAAGGGACTTTGGTGTTACGATACGGTCAGACATGAAATTCTCTGAGCATTGTAAACAGGTTGCAAGGAAGGCCCATGGTGTCCTATCGATGATCTATCGAACTTTTGCAACTAGAGATAGGGACGTGATAATCCCATTATATAAGGCTTATGTTACACCACACTTGGAATACTGTGTTCAAGTATGGAGCCCGCACCTAAAGAAAGACATCGAGCTTCTTGAAAGGGTGCAAAGAAGGGTAACTCGCCTGGTGAGATCGGCAAAAGGGCGTCCTTATGAAGAAAGACTTCGAATATGTGGGTTGCAGAGTTTGGAAACTAGACACCTTAGAGGAGATTTGATTGAGGTGTTTAAGGCTCTGAGAGGCATCAGTAAAATGAATGAGGACAAAATTTTGAAGATTATAAATGATGCTAGAACTAGGGGACATAAATTCAAGTTACGGGGGGAAATGTTTAGATTGGACTGCAGGAAGTTTTATTTTAGCCAGCGAGTTATAAATTACTGGAATAAGTTGCCTTCATGGGTGGTAGAATTTGTTTGGGGAAATTCAAAGGTCATCTGGATAGTACTTTCGGTTAAGGAAAGAGCATAGGATGATAGGTTTAATTTCCTTTTTTTTTTATTAATTATTATTATTTAGTTATTTATTTTATTTTATTTATTTTTTTTTTGTTTTAATCATTGTTTTGTTCGGATTTTTTTTTTTTTTTTTTTTTTTTTTTTTGGCTGGTGCAGCATAAGCCATAGGCTTTCTTGCACAATGCGGCCGTTACTAATACGAAACAATAATACTAATACTAAAACAATGATCAATTCAAGGTTCTCAGAAACTCAATCTCGCCTTTCAACACGCAGAATTGTAATCAAAGATAGTTCCATAACCAAAATCCGCCAAACAGAAAGGAATCACTTTTGGCGAGGGTGAGGTGATACGCCATACTCGTCAGGCCCGAGATTGCATTTCCAATCCTCAAATGTCCAAGTTCTGCAAGCACAGCACCACTGAAAATGCGTCTGGCCACTGATTAAAAAGAAAACGTTTTCAACAAATTGCACTGATTACGATAAGCTGTCTGCTAAACCTCCTGAGTGATTCTGATGCAGATTTAGGAGAAATCTTATGTGACAACACTTCTGTCCATTCCCTGTCTTCTTAAGCATCTGAATCATGTTCCACACAGTAGTCTCTGTGAAGCTCAGAGCGTCCGAATTTCATCAAAGAGTAACCCTCGCAATGTGGCGCTCAATACCTTTCCACATTCGAACTCACTTTACTCTGCACCACTTGATAATCTATCAGACAATTTATACATATTCTGCACTCTAACGCTTTGCACATTCTTAGCCCATCAATATTTTACAATTCGTGTGAAGACTTCTCTTTTTACGCAATTATGTTTCTTACACTAAATATTTACTTCCTTTATTTTTAGGTAACTTTGGTCTAATTTTATCAACCTTCTCAATCTTCAGAAATGTGGATAAATTAGTGAGCAAGCCCTCGGAAAAATACTCTTTCCTACACGGAATGAGGTTCATCAGCATATGCTGGATAATATATGTACACACAGGTTCATTTTTAAAGGCAGACCCTACAAGTAAGTCGTTTGGTAGTAATTTATATTTTTTCCTCGATTAGTTTTTTTCTTTCTGCTCATCGTGATAGATATTTGGCTTTTAAAATTTGAATTAAACTGTAATTTTTTCAAATTAAAAAAAATATATATTGATTTTCAATTAACCGCCCAAACGGAACTGAGGTCGCAAGAGAGTAGCAAGAGCCATGACTTTATTCGTATTTTATTATGCTGAGTTCTGCTCAGCATAATAAAAGCAGAACTCAGCATTCTGGCGAATGCTGAGTTCTGCTTCTTCTCACAAATGTTCCATGGGATAGATGTCTGGGGAATTTGGCACCCAGGAAAGCACACAAAATGCATGGGCATTATCCTCGAATCATTCCTGCACAAAGCTGGATTTGTAACATGGTATGTTGTATTATTTATACAGTCCAGAGATATCTGAACTCTGTCAGCAATATCTGGCCACATGGTCACTATGTTGGATAAAACCTTGATTCATTTCACCAGACGACTCTTTTCCAATCCTTCAATGTCCACGAATGCTGCTGATTTCACTATTGCAAGGGGAAATGTCAATAATGGTCGAACAACATGGGTACATGAACATGGGCACACCATTCTAGGAGACACTCGTAAAATGGCGTGCTCGGAAACGTTTCTCTCTGCTCCCTAGTTGAGATTATCGTTAATTAAGGGATAATTAGCTGACCTTGTCCCATACAGCTCGTTCCAACCGCTGATCACTTCGACTTTCAACCTATGATGATTTCTCCTGTCCAGTCACGTTATTTGGATGTACATTCCTCTTCGGACCATTTCGATCACACCTGCACTATCAACCTCTGACAATGCCTCCGGTTGATGCTGGTCCCCGTCTTTCTAACGTCACAAATCATTCCCCGTTCAAGCTCTGTTAGGTCTTTCCCTTTCCCCATTGCACGGATTCGTACTGACGAATTAGCATTAGCATTCGTAGTGGCATATGATGCAAGAAAGCAAGCTTATATATATCATAAGCCAAAAAGAAACCCCTTCCCACTAACCCATCCATGCACTTCAAATGTTTGTCTAGTTCTGCCTTGAACCTATTTAAGTTGTCAACCTCCACTACGATAGACGGAAATTTATTCCAACTCCTAAAGGCAAACTTCCGCACATCTATTCTACGACTGTCTTTCCTTAATTTAAATGTATGCCACCTGAGGTTCGTCATCTGAGCAAGAGAAAGAGTCCCATCAGCATTGATCTTGCTCAAACCATTCGAAGCCTTACACATCTCAATCAAATTACCTCGTAGACGCCGCAATATGAATAACTTAAAGCTCTCTTGGTGACAGAAACCCTTTGTTCCCTTCACCAATCCGTCTCTGTACTCATTCCAGCAGCTCTACATCTTTCCTAATATGAGGCGTCCAGACCTGTATACAGTACTCAAGGTGTGGCTGGACCATTGCCTTATACAAAGGGATAATCACCTCGTTATCCCTGCTAGCAATTGGCAGGCACTATTCTTGCTATCACTATATTTGCTGCGCCGGGAGCTGACGCCGTCCCTAGGTGTTGTGGGATGTGTACACTCGTGGGGACAGAGGGTGGTTATAATATTTTGGTTTATGAGTTTACTTAAGTATTTTATCACCTTGAGTGAATCAGGAGTTCGTGAGTTTTGATTCTAGTTATTGAGTTTTGATTCTAGTTATTGAGATTCCTCTCAATAACTGGTCATTGGCTGCCACAGATTAATCACATGAAGTGGTTGTTGTAAAAACGCCGAAGTAACTGATGCTCCAATACGTGAAGCTTAAAGGCTGAATCGTGATAAAGATGGTATGATAAATTTAGATTTTTATTGCACTGAAGGATGACTAGTGGCAAACTGTAACTGGAAATTGTTGTAAATTGGGTAATAGACTCTTATCTTGAATTTCAGTAGGGCTTTGAATAAGGAAGGTTCAGTGGGTTGGGAGTTTGACGAAGGATATCATACAGAAGGAAGTCATAGCAGATATTCTTCAGAGTGGGCTGGACTAGAAGTGGGAACCTTCCTGGACAGTGCTCGAACTTCTCTTGGGAGTATACAGGGGGAAATATAGGGGATACAGCAGACATAATGTTTTATCTAAGAATAATCACAATTTTGCAAAGAATGATTTCATTATTGCTTTTCATAAGGCGATGAGAAACCCCACTTGAAACGTTGTATCACGTCTGCAAGTCGCATCTAAAGAAAGATAAGAGAACACTTGTCAGGGAGTTATTTTAACAGATTCGGAATAAGCTCTTCCTTCCTTGCATAATTATGCCATTTTAATACTAATAACATTATTTAGTTACTATTTAATTAAGTAATTAGAATTTTTAAACATTTTCAATCCTAATTTGTTATGTAGTAAATTTTATTTTTTTTCTTTGATAGAAAACTCATTGATATTGAACAAATGGTTTAGTGACATCTCCAAGTACAGTCTGTTTAATGGATACGTCATCGTAGACACCTTCTTCTTTATTACGTAAGTCTTTACTTAAAACACTTTTGGGTTTACCATCGATCAATGTTTAATTTTCCAGTTCTTTAATATACATATTTCTGATAATGTCCTCACCACCTTTCAGAAAGATTTCTGGAGCACTTCCAATTTTATTGAAAATCTAACCAATAGCAATCCGTCAAATTATTATTTCTTTGTCCGACTATCCGTCCTGGTGGAATGACTCGACTCCCGTTGAATGACATTTTATATTTGGCTATTTTAGAGACATATCGAGCGCAAATGTCATTAAAATTGGAACCAACAAAAATCTGAGTGAGCCCAAAACCAACCATGTGCTCGGGTCTCTCGGAAACGACTCTATGTTCCTGGAAGAGTAGCATGGATTGGTTGATTATGTGCCTATTATTCATTATGACTGTCCATCCATATTGTAAAGTGGTTACAATACATAAAAACTCTGGAAAAATTCGCATTTTTCTTGTCGATTAATGCGAAAACATATTGTTATATGGAGCTTGTCAATGATATATAAGTTTTCCAGAAGGATGGAAGAGGAAAGGGTGAAGAGAAGAGCAACGAGATTAGTAAGGGTAAGAAAAGGGTATTCCTACCAGGAAAGATTTCGGTTATGCATATTGCAGTGTTGGGAAACTAGGCACCTGCACGGAAATCTCTTTCCGGTGTTTAAGGTTTTGAATAAGGAGTATCAGCTCAACTGATGAAGTCCTTAGTCTTCCTCTGACAATATGCATAAGAGGCATACATTTAATTGACGAAGGTTGGCTCAAGGAGAAATGTGCGGAAATTTCCTTTCTTGCAGAGGTTACAATATATTGAAGCTGATTGTTAGAATCAGCTTCGATAGTCTGAATAAATTTAAGGAAGAATTAAACATATTAGAGGGGATGGACATGTGATTTGGGAGGTATCTTCTTTTTGATTGATCATATATAAGCTTACTTCCTTGTATGATTTTTGAATACTAATACTAAATACCAATCGCAAAATTCTGACAGGCAGAAGTAAACACAACTTGATTATGGCTGAATATCTCATCTGCCGTCAGACCTCAGATAATCATAGCTTTCAGCTGCAACAAGCCTTAATCAAATCAGGAGATGTTTCCATGACACGTAGAGAGATGCTTCCCATTCATTTTGAAGGAAGAGCTGTAGTCTCTTTGATAACACAAATTTAACCTGGTTCAAGGCATGCCAAACCGACTGTGAATCAATGGTTACACGATGGAGCGACGATTGTGTAACAGGTCAGCAGGATCCGATTGACGTGTTCTGAGCATGGAAATTACTTAAAGGTTGCTTTTGCCACCTAGGTGTGGGGGAATTTTTCTCTTATTATGGAACCATGAACATGGGACTATACATTTAAACACTTCTCGAAAAAATTAACAAAAGGTAGAAAACGTGAACTCGTGCAGCTTGTGATGAAGTGGAACAAAATTTGATATGGTGGTGTACCATAGAATAATGATGAAATGAAGAGCTTGCAAGAAACTTCGGGGAGGTGTAATTCGGACATGTATAAAGGACATTTATAGGAGTTATGTAAGAATTATAAAAAAGATCACACTACAGAAGTCGATACAAGATGCTCGAAAATATGGTCACATGATATCCGTCATAACAAAGAGCTCCATATAGGGGTGCCTATAAGTTTCTGTGTCAACAAATACCTTTACTGCACCAGCGTAGACCTTAGCTCACCAAGTGACCAAGGAGCGTAGACCTTAGCGTATGCTTTAGCTCACCAAATGATCGACGAGTTGGCTGTCTGCGTGAAATGCGACGCCCAAGGGAGTCCCACACATATTTGATTGGATTTAATTCTGGTGATCGTGCTGGACAAATTAGACATTGGGTAAGTTTCAAGATGTTCCTCCACTAATTGAAATATTGTACAGTGGCTTTATCGTGCATGGAAAGAAAAGCTGGGCCAAACGCAGAACATAAAAATTGAATATAGGGTTCGAGGATCTGCTCTTGGTACCTCTGCGCAGCTAGAGTACCCCTATCAAAAACATGAAGAGGGGTGCAGCGGTTGATCATTATTCTGTCCCCACATGAGAACACCACTTGCACCGTAAATGTCCCTTTCTCTGATGTTGCAAGGATGGTACCACATTCCTCGTTGTCCCAAGGTGAAAATATGTCTAGAATCTGTTTGTAGGATAACACAGGATTCATCAGAGAATAGAACTGGACCCCATTTATCAGGGCTCCAAGTCACATGTTCATGACACCGGTTTCGAGGATCTCTGCGGTAGTTTAGGGTTAATGGGATAAACAGCACTCGCTTCCTTGCATAGAGTGCAAGGAAGCATTCTATTGACCTTCTTAACACAGGTTGGAAATGTTTTCACCTGTGGCTGCAGCAATATCAAGAGACAGTTGATGGCAGCACATCGTAGGGTTCCATCTTGCAGTTAGAGCCAGATAGTGGCCTGTTGTGGTTGACACTCTCAGGCGAACTTGGTGAAATCTTCTTGTAATGGTTCCTGTTTCTTGAGCGACTTTGTAAAATGATGGATCGCTTTCTATTGGATACCCGAAATTTGCAGACCACGATGCCTATTACATCAAATATTCACCTTCAGTGACATTATTCACAATAAAATATTTATGAAAAACATTTTGTTTTTTCAGCAGTTTATTTGAACAATTGTGTGTCCAACATTGTGGCTATCTGCGTAGGTAGCACAGTGGTATGGTCCTGTCCTTCTCATCGGATGGAAAGGGCCCGGGTACGAAATGAAGAAGTTTATGGGATAGTTTCGCTCCTTGGCAGAGTTAGTCGGTCTCAGGCGTTGATAGCAAGGTATTTCTCTATCGGGAAAAACTGGTGTTTTTAATCCAGCAAAGCAGCCAAATTGACCAGAGAACACATTCATTAGTCGATAGTTACTTTCCAAGTGAATGTAATGTAATAGTTTAGTTTAGTTTTACATTCTGGCAATTTTGCTTAGGGGGCCCTTTCCACCTTCAAACACAACAACGTCTATGTCACAAAACACAAATTGTGAATGTGGCAGCAGAAATCGTTGATTCAACCCAATTGGACAACGTTGGTAGAAATGAAATCCAGAATTACAGCAAGGCCAAGCCCTGTTATTAGGATACGCAAATGCTTTAAAGGAGACGTGAAGTACAGCACAACCAGCTTTTAGTAGAAAGACTTCTACGATGCACATTTGGGTATAACCAAATGTGAGCGATATTCTTCTAATAAATACGAGGGGGGTACCAAAAAGTTCATACCCTGACCTAGATAAAACATCAGTAGGAAGATGCCGTTTTTAATCTACATATTCAATAATTAACATGGTAAATTTCATTCCCGTAGGTGATACTACAGCAGAGGTGGAGGCTGGAATCTGAGGAAGGACGCAATGGTTGACAACGTGGAATATCGAACAGTGATCAAGTTCCTGCATTTGCAGGACAAGAAAGCTCAGGAAATTGCCGAAGAAATGAAAGCTGTGTGCAGAATTGTCCATCCTATGACACTTTCAAAAAGTGGAAACAGGAGATCCAGTGCAGTCGTACAAGTATCTTTGACGAGTCAAGAGAAGCAAGGCCATCAACATCCATAGACAGTGAGGCGGTTGCAAAAGTTGCGCAGCTGTTGCTGAGTGACAACCATGTGACAATTTATTTCATTGCATATGCAGTGGGAATAAATTATGGGTCTGCCCACAGAATTTTACATGACCATCTGCACACGTCTAAGGTCTCTGCACGATGGATTCCAAGATTGTTGACGCCTTTGCAGAAGTCGAATGCAATGTTGGATTTGTGTAATGCAGATGTTGAGAAGTTTTCTGATCAGTTGGTGATAAATGACGAATGCTGAGTGTATCAGTATGATCCGGAAACTTGTCATTGCACTTTTTTATACCTTCTTGTACATGTTTTTTCATACCTATATGTGTTTCATGACTGTTTGTAGGGCAGTGTATGTGTGATATGAATGCAGTTTAAACTTTCTGTTAACATACTTTTTTTTTCATTTCAGTGGTTTTCTTACGGCAAGGAGCACCCTCCAGTATATGGCATTTAGCAATGGTCGACTAAACATTTTTATGTTTGTTGTCAGGCGTTATCTGAGGTAGGAACTTTTCCTGAATTATTCATGGCACCTATGAACACAGTGGGGACATCTTTGGGCGATCATTTAAAGTAATTAAGTTTCATGAGTGTGAACTGGTCTTTACGTCTCACTTATGGGTTAAGGGGAAGGAATTTCTGTGAAGGAAAATATTCTGTGGAAACCGGATCCTCTGCTTGTACCTTCATAATAATACGACTTGTTAACCCTCCCCCCACATGGCCTGAAACACTGAAGTGTGATGGAGATGAACACTGAGGTGCAAACCAAATCAATAAAGGAAAAGGTGTGTAAATAGGGTGCATAAAGTCATATAATATACACTACTGCCTAAAAGATTGGAATCACGTTTCATTTTTCTTAATTTTCAAATTTTTTATCAAAATTTGAAAAGGACCAACTTGTTTAGCAATTTTTGTGAAAATATTTAAGAAATTTCTAGCATATTCGACAATCGGATCAATTACAGGTATTCCAGAAAAGTGTAAAAGACTCCTGAATTTGGTAGAACTCCTGAGTGTATAGAAAATTCTCGAATGTTGCAAAACGTCCTAGATTATTCTAGACTACTCTGGGAGTATTGTGCCAATATTATTAGAAGATTGTAGATTATTCTAGTGTTTTGCAATACTGTAATATAAATTAAGGGGTAAGAGTTGTAACTTCTAAAAACGAACACCCGTCATTTTCGTGACTAAACATTGCAAGAAATAAGGAAATGAGTGTTGAAAAAAAAGAAGTGCTATTATAATTCTGCATTAAGAAATTGATTCCATGAGAATTATCTAAGAAAACTATGCGTTTCAATGAAAGCAGTGGAAACTACCATTCGACTATTCAAGGGGATTGAAGGACAAACCATTATCAGGACGACAGCGAGTAACGACAGAAAAACAAGATTAGACCATAAGACTTATTTCTAAACGCAACAGATGACTTACTGCAACTGAAATCCGAACTGAGTTCAATATTAACAGAGAAACTTCCACCGTAAAACTGTCCTCATCCACTCTAAAACTTTGTCTTAAACAAGCAGGACTCGATGTTAGTGTAGCTGTCCGAAAACACTTATTAAAACCCGAAAATCGAAAGATATGATTGACTTGTGCGAGCAGACGTCAAAATTGGACAACTAGAAGGGTAGAAAAACGTACTGTGGATGTATGAATCCATATTAATCCTAGTGGTTGTCACAGACATTCTCTCAGATATGCCAGACAAGCTCTACTTGCTACTTGGGAGTCTAAAACGCTGATGGAACTGATATTCGGGTGACACTCAAGTCAAGCGAACCCAGTTTCGGCGAAGTCCAGACGGTCTGTGGCAGCAAAATCCTCTGCTTGCACCTTCACGAGGGTGGGACGGTCAGTAATCCCTCTGATCACCTCCATGCACAAGCACACGGAGGGTGACCATCCAAGTGTGAACCAACGTAAGCAGGGGTCGAGGTGTGGGCGCCACACTTCGACGACGCCACGAGGAATGTCGCCCCTCTGTGTTACCAGGCAGTACTAGGTGGTAGATGACTGTCATCAGCCGATGCAATACTACCACTTTGCTTATTGGAGGCTTGAAGTGGTAGAACCCATGTTTAGTCTTCAGAGCTAAGTACCGGTCAACCCTTCCCCATCTCTTCCACCATGCAGTATGATTGACTTCTGAGGTATGATGAACATCGTGGGGAAGTCCAATGTTTCTTACATTTCGCGGGTACAGCTCTAAAACGGTGTTCGCAGGTCCGCCGCTAGTTAGTACACCGGACCAAAACTATTGGTAACACTATAGGAAGTTTCCGGATCAGCTGGTGTATAATCTTGCTACTTCTACTCTGCCAGACAGGAGGGAATCTGAGTAGTGTGTATGCGGGGAGAATTGTCAAGGACACGTTATGTCAAGGATCTGGGTATATTCTTACCATGTGTACGTCATATCCAAAAATTTCATTACTTCATACATGTCCCACCCACTTTTTCTGATCATTGTCAAACTAATAGAGTAAGCTTATCTGCGAAAAGATCTAAACCTCCCCAACATTTCCTAGATCATTTCACAAATATACGTGGTCTCAATTTTAATCTCAACGATGTCCATTTCCACCTGCAGTCTACCAAACCCCACGTACGTTTTCTGACAGAATCTCAGTTATCGGGTAATTCAATTACTGCTCATCTCAGTTGCCCTAATTATTCGCTGTGTGATTCCTTTCGCCTCAAAAGTGGTACCTGTGCTTACGTCCGTTCCGATATTCCCTGTCAGAGACGGTAATTTGGAATCTCCTCTTTTCGATCTACTCTGGCTTAAAATCTCTCTACCTCATTTTGTCAAATTCATCTGTTATCTCTACCGTTCTCCCAATTCCACTAAAAACTTGGAGCGCTTTGACTTCCTCCCTTTTCAGTTTGACTTTCTCCAGTCCAACTTTCCTAACAGTGAGGTAATTTTCTTTGATGATTTTAATGTTCACAACTCCAGCTGGCTTCCGTTTTCTAGTCACACCGACCCAGCCGGTCGAGATGCTGAGGATTTTGCAATTATTAATGATCTTGCACAGATTGTTCATTTACCTACAAGAATACCGGACAATCCTAACCATACAGCCAACATACTTGAGCTTTTTCTCACAAACAACCCTTCTAAGTACATCGTCGAAGTCAGAGGTCGTTTAGGCACCTCAGATCACAATTTGGTGATTGTCTCTTCTCCAATGGAGCGTTCATCTCATGGCTATTCCCAACCTCGTATTGTTTGGCATTACAAGAATGCAAAATGGGATGACCTGCGAGATCTCTTTTCTTCTTTTCACTGATCGGATTACTGTATCAAACCTTCTGATGTCAATATTTGCTCAGATCGTGTCAATGAAATTATTATTGCAGGAATGAAATCCTTTATCCCACACTCGAACTTAAAATCTCGTCCTTTATCTAAACCTTGGTTTCCAATAAATGTTCTAAGGCTGTTCGAGAGAAGAACGTTGCATACCGTGACTGCTTGTTTCTAATTCTCCAGTTTCATTTTCTGCCTACACCAAAGCTCGCAACAATTGTAAAGCAGTTATTAATCAGTCCAAACTAGAATTTGAACAGGCTAAGAGTAGAAAACTTACTTCTTGCCCTAATAGTAGCCGAGCATTCTGATCTATTTCCAAAGCTATTGGCCGCAACGTTTGCCCATCTCTGTTCCCAGCTATGTCCAAACCAGATGGTTCTATTGCTAATTCGGCCAAGGATAAAGCTGACCTGCTAGCATCCCATTTTTCTTCCAACTCATGTATTAATGATCTTGGTAAAACACCTCTCACCATTCCCAACAAGCTTCATTCAATGCCTCCTGTGGTCTTCCGTCAAAAGGATGTCAGAAGGATTTTGACGAATCTTGATGCTAAGAGAGCTCCAGGTCCCTTTGGTATTTCTCCAATTGTTCTCAAAACCTGTGCTCCTGAACTAACTCCTGTTCTTTGCCGCCTTTTTTCACTTTCTTATTCCAAAGGTGTTTTTCCTTCTGCTTGGAAATTTGTTCATATCCAGCCAGTTCCTAAAAAGGGTGACAAATCCATCCCATCCAATTATCGTCCCATTACAATTATTTCTACTCTTTCTAAAGTAATGGAGAAATCAATTAACCGCCAACTCTTAAACTACCTAGAAACCTTCCGTCTGATCAACGACCGCCAGTATGGATTCCGTCAGTGTCGATCCACTGGTGATATTCTGGCTTACGTTACCCATTTATGGACTAATTCAATGGAAAGGTTCGGTGAAACACAAGCAGTTGCTCTTGACATCTCAAAGTCTTTCGATCGTGTTTGGCATAAAGGTCTTCTAAACAAGCTTCCATCTTATGGTTTGCCAACTGTTTTTTGTAATTGGTTATCTAGTTTTCTCTCTGGTCGCTCACTGAGGTTGATGGTATATGGCTCTCTGTCTTCTATCTTCTCCACTAATTCTGATTTTCCCCAAGGTACAGTTCTTTCCCCCACTCTTTTCCTCTCATATATTAATGACCTTCCACTGACTGGAAATTCTATCCATAGTTTTGCCGATGATAGCACATTCCATTCGACTTTCCATTTTGAGAAACCTTGTCCTGCTCAATCAGCTTCAACCTCTCGAAAATCTGTTACGAATTCCTTAAATGCCGATCTCCAAGTAATTCTCCAGTGGGTCAAAGACAACTTAGTTGATTTCAACCCTTCTAAAACTCAGTCTTGTCTTATATCTCGCAAAAAGGATTCTTCTGCTCCTATGCTTATCTTTAGTGACACTCCGATTTCTAGGAAAAATGATATATCTCTTTTGGGGATTACTCTGACTTCTAATCTCTGTTGGCACAAGCACATTGCAAATATTGCTTCTTCTGCATAAAAAAAACTTGGTTTCCTCTTTCGCTCTCCGCGTTACTTTTCTTCCAACCATCTGTTCACTCTTTACAAATCGCAAATCCGTCCTACCATGGAATTTTGTTCCCACATCTGGGATGGTGCCCCCAAAACCTCTCTCAGGCTTCTTGATTCCATTCAGAAGAGGGCAGTTAGGTTAGTTAATGATTCATCTCTAAGAGTCTTTCCAAGAGACTCTGTCAGAGATGAATTTCTAACAGAGTCTCTTGGAGTCTCATAGAGTCTCTTGGAGATTCCAAGAGACTCATAGAGTCTCGCTGTCTTATAGATGTACTGTTTCTGCTGTATTTCTTTTCTACAGATACTTCCATGGGCACTGTTCTTCTGAATTGGCTTCTATAATTCCCGATGTCTCTTTCAAAACAGTCCGAACAAGTGCCGCCACTAGCCAACATCCATTTACTGTTCAACTTCAAACTCACAGAACCAACTTTTCATCTTCCTCGTTTATTCATTCAACTGCCGTTTTGTGGAACAACCTTCCTTCATACGTATTTCCTGAAAATTACAGTCTACAGAAGTTCAAGTCTAATGTCAACAAATATTTATTTCGTCTTCTCAACCTCCAATTCAATCACGGTACTAAGTACTATAGGTTCTAATACCTCTCGTCTTTGGGGTTTACATAAAAAAATATACATATTTGAAAGTTTCAAACGTGGAGTTTATGTGAGACGATCAACTGAAGCAAAATGGTGCCACATTGTTTAGTGCTTACAATCAAGTACGGTGGTGGTTCCATCATGATTCTCAGGTTGCTTCTGTTTTTCTATAGTGGGTGAATGTCAGAATTGAAGGAATTGTAAGGGGGGAGGCTATAAAACGTCCTTTAACATAGTACAATTATTCTCTGGACTTCGTGGAAGAATTTTATATTAAACTGCATACTGACCCGAAGTACAGCTCCAAGTTGTGCAGGAATATTTTAACAACTAAACCATAAAAGGGGGTATTCTATTAGAAATTACGGTGTAGCCCAACCGCCTATCTTAAACCCAATATACAGTTTATGGAATCATTTACATTCAACACCATCAAGCCTGTGAAGTGTCCTCGTCCTCCCAAAATTTATGGGGAGCCTTGCAGATCGCTACATCTATACTTGTCTCTGGCATCGTTCTGACACTGGGAAGCAGCCTCCCTGGTGATCGTGGCTTCCCAGTAACAAAGGGGCCAGAAACAACTAAAGACAACAACACACAAGCTGCACAAACATAGCACTACACACATTTATGGCCATTTTTACAGAGCTATGAATTGTACCTTCACATTGTACCACGGTGGAACTTAACTACTGTTTAGATGGGTCAGGTTTGGAACTCTTAAACTATTGATAACAGATGTGTTGGATTATCGATTTTATTTCGGGTGTAAAAATACATTTAAGTTATTTTTTTAAATTCATTTGATTAATAGAGTGTGTCAGCATCGAAGGGTTGTAAAAGTAATTATTGAGGTAATTCCCCTCATTCACTCGTTAACTGATTTATAATGGGGAACATATTGAGCATTCTTTTTCTTATATTTAACAAAAGATGTACTAAAGTGTACGGTAATTAGTACATTAGCATTACCATTAGCATTAGCATTAGCATTAGCATTAGTAGGGGCATTTGATGCAAGAAAGCAAGCTTATGCAGCATCAGCGAAAAAAAAAAAAAAACACACTTCCACCTCACCTCCCTGTTCGTTCCAAATACCTGTCCAGCTGAGCCTTAAACTTATTTAGGCTATCAACCTCCACCACAAGGGATGGAAGTCTGTTCCACCAACCAACCACCCGCTGGCTAAAGGCAAATTTCCTCGCGTCTATCCTACATCTGTCTTTCCTCAATTTGAATTTATGCCCTCTCAGGTGATTTTTCTGAGCTAGAGGAAGAATCCCATCAGCATTGAGCATGCTTAAACCATTCAAGGCTTTATACACCTCTATCAGATCACCTCGCTGGTGCCTAGTCTCCAGACACTGTAATTTGCAAAACTTAAGCCTTTCTTCGTAAGAGCACCCCTTTGTTCCATTCACTAATCTTGTTGCCCTTCTCTGTACTCGTTCCAGCAGCTCTACATCCTTCTTGAAATGAGGCCTCCAGACCTGTATACAGTACTCTAGGTGTGGCCTGACCAATGCCTTATACAATGGAATAATCACCTCCTTATCCCTGCTGGAAAAATTCCTGTATATCATTGACAATACTCCATGAGCTACTCTTGCAGCCCGTCTGTACTGCTCAGAGAACTTCATATCTGCCTGCACAACCACCCCCAAGTCCCTTTCATTCTCTACCACTGTCAGTGTAGTACCACAGAGTTGATATGTTGCTCTGGGGTTGCTGTTTCCCATGTGTAGTACTTTACATTTGTCAATGTTAAACTTCATTTGCCACCTCTCAGCCCATCTGCTCAACCTTTCCAGATCCTGTTGCAGCAGCATAGTGTCAGTAGTGTCCTTGACAACCCTGCCAACCTTTGTATCATCTGCAAACTTGGACATTAAGCTTGATATACCATCATCAATATCATTTATAAATACAGAAAACAACAATGGACCCAACACTGAACCCTGAGGGACTCCACTAATAACATTAGTCCACGATGAGCAGTGTCCATTGATTACCACTCTCTGTCTTCTCCCCCTCAACCACCCCTTTATCCATAGCAGCAATTTGCCTCCAATGTCACACTGCTCCAATTTGTGTAGCAGTCTTCCATGTGCAACAGTATCAAAAGCCTTTCTAAGATCCAAGTATATAATGTCAAAGTTATTCCCTGCATCCAGTTCTTTTGTGACTGCATCATAATATCCAATCAAGTTGGTGAGGCAAGACTTCCCCTTAACAAAACCATGCTGTGTCTGAGCTATAACTGAAGTCTTGTCTAAATGATCCTGCAGTGCTTCTTTAACCAGTTCCTCCATTAATTTTCCTGGAACAGAAGTTAAGCTCACAGGTCTATAATTACTTGTGTCAGCCTTTGATCCTCCTTTGTGAATTGGGGTTACATTTGCACATTTCCCCTGAGTCCAAGGAAGCTCTCATAATTATGGCTAAGGGTTTGCTTACTTCCTTTGCTGCTTCCTTTAATATAACTGGATAGATCCCATCCACCCCAGGTGCCTTTCTTGTATTTATCTTCAACAGTTTCTCCTCCACTTTACTCTCAGTTATTTCAAGATTCTCTAGCTTACTGCTAGAGTTGAATACACCTCTGGCATTCCCCTTGCTGAATAACTCCTCATGTGTGAATGTCGATGCAAAATATTCATTTAGTTTGTTAGCTACCAGAGCAGGATCATCAACAGTTGACCCATCAATATCAAGTGGACCAATCTGATTCATCCCCTTCCTTCTAGAGTTAACATAAGTAAAGAACTCTTTGCTGTTTTTCTTTGCATCCCTTGCCAAGGATTTCTCGTAATCTGCCTTTGCCTGCCTAACCTCCTTTGTAACTTGGTTGCATATCAACTTGTATCTATCATAGGCTTCTGTGTCATGTGTTAATTTGTAAGTATCCCAGGCATTTTTCTTCTCTGCCATATGCCTCATTAGTTCATCTGACATCCATTTTGGCCTAAACCTTGAACAATATTTCTTAGTTGGTATGTAAAGCCTAGTAGCTTCCAAGATAAGTTCTTTGAATGCTTCCCATTTTGAATTTGCTGTTGGTAACATCATCAGTTGGTCCCACTGTATAGAATTTAAATACTGTCTCAGTCCATCGTAGTCGCCTTTACGGAAGCAATAACCCTTCCCTTTACCCCTAATGGTAGTTACCTCTTTGAGTAAATCCCACTTCAGCACACTGTGATCACTGCCACCTAGTGGTTCGTTTATCTGCAGATTCTTAATGCATGAAGAATCACTGCTGATAATCAAATCAAGAGTATTACTCCCTCTAGTTGCCTCCCGAACATGCTGATGTAGAAAACAATCATCCAATAAATCCACAAAAGCCCTGCTAGTGTGTGAGTAACCAGCCCCCAAATTCCAGTCAATATCTGGGAAATTAAAATCTCCCATTATAAGACTCTCTGATTTACTGGCCCACTCTATTTCCCTGTACAGTTCCTTATTATACTCATCAGAGTCATTAGGCCTATAGCACACTCCTACTCTCAATTTTGATCTCCCAATGCTTATGTCACACCAAACTGACTCCACACTGCACTGTCCAGCGATGTCGACTGGCTTCACTTCCTTGGTTTTTATGTGTTTCTTAACTAATAGCATAACACCTCCCCCCTTCCTATCCTGTCTATCCTTTCTTTAGACGTTGTACTCCCCAAATTGCAGTTCCGCATCCCTTATATCTGTGTGACACCACGTCTCTCAGATAAGTAATTTACAAATTAACTTAACCTTACTACATTTACAACAACGCAAAAATGTACAATCATTTTATTTTTTGTAGAGGAGCAGATATTCTAAATTAGATTATACTATATTGTACTAGTAGGATTTTATTAAACGTTGATCTCTTTGGTAGCACAGTTGGTGTTATCACCATCCTCACTACACCGCGTGGAAAACACCTAGGTTCGAATCTCGTCAATGAATCACGTCAAAATACTGCGTTCAAGTATGGGGACCTCATCTAGAAGAAGACACCGAGCTTCTTGAAAGGATCCAAAGACGGGCAGCTCGAATGGTGAGATCGGCAGAAGGACGACAGTAGGTGGAAAGACTTCGATTATGTGTGCTACAGAACTCGGCTATTAGGCACCTCAGAGGTGACCTGATGAGATTTACGAATATAAGGTGAAATGAATTAAGGTGAATTTCTCACTGCTGTAAACAATTTTCAGAGATGGGAGAAACCCCTGCTGCTGTCAGAGTCAGACAACTAACACTGTTCTGAACAATTCCAGAACTAGGGGTCATAATTTAAAATTACAGAGTTTGAGGTTTAGATGAGATTGTAGGAAGTGTTCTTTTAGCCAGTGAGTCGTTGATAGCTGGAAGAAGTTGCCCTCGCAGGTAGTTGAGGTTTTCAGTTTGAATAAATTGAAAGGTCTACTGGATACTTCCCAGTATGACGAGGAAAGCATGTAATTTGTGTGTTCTTGTCTACTGGATACTTCCCAGTGTGACGAGGAAAGCATGTAATTTGTGTGTTCTTGTCTACTTGATTAAGTTTTTTTTGCCAGTGCAGCAAAACACCTTCCTTCCTTGTGGAAGGAAGGTGTTTTGTGGCTTCCTTCCACTAGGTGGCGAATATTATTACTAATACTAATGACCTGAGGAATTTCTGTTGGTCTTTTTCACAAAGTGGCCAAGTTAGTCGGTCTCAGCAATTGTAGCTTGTTTTTTAATACGGGAAATTTGGGTTGTTCATTTATGATGATAACGATACATCTAAAACCTTATAACATTAAATGTTCAACATTTTCTTTGTTTTTTTGCTATGTTATGAACGATCGATATAACCACCGTTTTCTCATTCCCATGGAGGATTGAAAAAATATATTTAGCACTGGCGGGCAACCGTGCGTTCTCACAGTTCTGTTCTGTTCTGTTCTGTTCCTTCATTGATCCTCCAGTGGAGAGTAGTTGCTCCAGGGCCCTGTAACCTTAGGCTCTGCAGCAACTTCTATCCTTGTCAACCAGTAACAACGCCTTGCCTGGATTGAACAACTGTGTTATGACAGTCGGTAATTACGAAACAAAAATCCATAAAAGTAATCTCCCACGGATGTTTAATATTCATATAATAAATATTCTTGTAATTTTGAATTTTTAATTTTTAATGTATTGAAATAGATTTCTATCCATCAGGCTGACTCCAGCATTGATGTTCACAACTGGAATGATGTTCTTCATTCCGTGGGTTTCAAGCGGACCGTTTTGGCATACCGTGATAGACCAAGATTTGCAGGCCTGTTACAGGAACTGGTGGACGAACTTTCTGTATTATAGCAACTGGCTCAGGACGGCCGATATCGTAAGTTAAAATTTAAAATATACTCTTTGTGTCAGCTGTCGTAAAAGGAAATGCGCAATGTGTGAAAGGTAATGAGACAAGAATTCTAAAAAACCAGATGTTCGTAAAAAAAGAATTTTTCAGGAAAATCAGTCAAAATAACCCCATGGGACTCTACGATATCATGTCAGTTCTTTGCAAGACATTCGGTGTATGTGATGACTTGGTGAATGGAATTTCGCTGTAACTTGGTTGTTGTTGTTGTTGTTGTTGGGTTTAAGAGTGACTAAGTGTGACTTAGGCCATATTGTTCCGATTTGACATCTGTAAATTTCTTCTGTTCTGTGGTCGATTTTCTGTTTGCTGGAAGAAAAACTCGAGTTTTGAGAAGAAAAAAACATGCTACTTTCACCTGAGACCAACTAACTGAGCCCGTTGTGGAAAAGGCCCATAAAAATTCCTCGAACGGGAATCGAACTCAGGTCTTTTCCACCAGGTGTGGAGAGGACGGCGATTCTATTAACTGTGCTACCCACGTGGGCGTCACCAACTGTCTTTCGCCGAACTGCCGTAGCAAATTCTTCCACCACTTGTACAACGAATTGTCTTGCAATAAATTGACATGGACCTGGATTCTTGTTACGAATCTGTTGATAATATTTAAAGAATTATTGAAAGTTGTCCAAAGTTATCTAGAGATGATCAAAAGAAACGTTCCCTTTCATCTTCATTTACGAAAGAGAAAGAAGTTAGAGGGAGCAGAAACTACTATATATTTGATCTAAGTAAGAATGTTTTTCGAAATAAATGTTCTTTTCGTGAAAGTCTAGCCTGCCCTATTGAAATCTTTGCAACTATCATTGCGCCACTTCTAAATTAGACTGATGCAAAGAATTCGATGCTTACCAGACTTTTTTGAATAAAAGAACTACTTTTTATTGTGCAACAATCAATATGCTTTTCCTGACTTAATTGTTCAAAGATTTCTTTCCGAAAGAGCAATCATTGAGATCAACCCCAATCACCAGATTGGGGTTGATCTCAATGATTTTTACTCCGGCTGATTATTTCGTAATCGAAGATAAAAATCTAGCGAAAACGATATCACACCACCCAAAAGCATGTCGCTGTCCTCAAGGAGATAACTTTGGATGAATTTTGAGAATGTTTCAATCATTGAAAGATAGGTATAACAGGAACATAGGGTCCAAGGAGGACTATTGTGAATGTTTTTCATTAAATTTCCTTTTTTTTTTTAAAAACATTTGCTGTTTTTAGTTTTTAGACAGAAACACGCTATGTCTTTCTTATGCATGTCACTGATATAATTCAATAAGAATCCAAAAAGAAAACCAGACACACCATTTTAATGCATTCATTTTTCGTTTCATTTTTCATTCTAGTGCATGATTCACACTTGGTACCTAAGTGCAGATTTCCAACTCCACATTCTCGCCCTGGTGGTTCTGATCCCTCTCTACAGGTAAGATAAAGAAGTAGATAAGAATCTCCCCAACTGTGAATTAATTACAAGGATATGTATTAATTCATTTTTAATTAATTCTTCTATTAAATCATGTAACCATAAACGCACTAATGTACCACTAATGTTCCTAAAAGATTTTCACAGTTTCATATTCTGGGTAATGCAAAAGTTGATACGTGTCTCTTCGTCTTTACGTAGCTCATTACTGAGGAAGTGTCAAGAAGTACCGAATCGGCTGTATGGGGAGTAGAGAAAGATTTTTGTGGTTGGCCAATAGATAAGACATGCAGAATATATGAATTTTATGGACATTATGATAATTTTTCGAAGTCACTCCGATTGTTTTGATTGTAGTTTCTGTACATTGGGGAACATTCCATACTTGGTGTATATGTTCTCCTGGATAAAAAATCCTAACTTCACTTGGACGCGGTTTGAAAAAAGCTGCTGTCGAGTCCGAAGACCTATTACATTACAATAATGCATTCATTAGGCAATTCGAGTTTCAAAATAAGATCCAAGATCGAAACAGGTCATTATGAGTCAGTCCAGTAACGTATTTTGATCGTTATACCAGTTATTGTTGCTCTAGGGACTTAGATGTATCACCAACTGACCATATTGCGCTGTACATATAAAACTTTGAGATGTGGAAGAACCGCTTGCTTTCCAGTCATTAAAAACCTTTCAGATAGATCTTTTTCAGAAACTTGTTATGTCTTTCGTTCCTTGAGTCTTGACTCCTGCTAAACGTGCACCCTCGATAAGACCTTTTTCAAAGTCTGATAGTTCATTCGCATTTATTTGCATTTCTTCTATATGTGACTGCCTTAGTACGTATTTTTTGACCAGTGTGTGTATTAACTCGGCTAAAAGCAGTAAAAAAAAAACTTATGGATATTCCTTCCATCTTGAGAGGATTCGAATCAAGACTTTACTATATGGTAGTCTTATGCGAGACTCGTTTAACTCCTGCAAAAATATTTGGTTAGGCAGCTGAACGGTACAATTTAGTCCCTGATGAACCTCTCAAGTACATACCATCTCCTGATAAGAAACCCATAAAATCGTTACCATCTTTGGTGTAATGCTCTGTGGGAATGGGGTCATAACACTGTTCTGCCCGCGTCTTACAAAATAATGGTGGTCATCTCTAGAAGTCCTGTTAACGATTCTGAAGCGATATAATCAGTTTGTAAGACGAAATTTGTCCTATCACAGTTGCATAAGGTTTAGTATATCGGTTCAGGATATAACTTCTCTATCTACGTGCAGTGGCTATATCCCTTGGTTTTGTTGAACCCCAAAACTACAACATTATGGGGAATCAGTATATTATGTTCATAATTTCATGTGGTCTTCTGTTGGCTTTCTGGAAGAAAACCGGAATTTTCGGGAGAAAGAACCCTGTGACCCTTGCCTGAAACCGACTAACTCATCCACGTTTTCAAATAAGCTCATAAAAGTAACACGCGCCATTAACAGAATTCCAACTCCAGCTTTTCGACCCGATTAGAAAGTGTGACCACATTAATTTGCACCAATATCTCACATAAGAGCCAACTTTTGGATACAGCGATTTGCTTATTGTGTTTATGAGGAAAATATAGTGAGTGATCACTGAATTATGACCACCCTTAAGAAACCTGAATGCGACCGCTTTACCACGTGAGGTACGAGAGTGCGGAGTTAGTCACCTACGTAGCATAGATAAGGTGTCAGTTGTTCAGTAGGTAGTAAAATTCAGAGCGTGATGTGTAAAAGGGAGGATTTATAGGACTTTGAATAAGGACAGACAGATTGTGGTTGCTCGACGAGCTGGTGCTTCGATTTCTCAAACGGATGAACTGATGGGGTGTTCGAGAGCCATCGTAGTTAAATTGTACCAGGACTGGCGTCAAAATCATCAAACAACGACCATCCACACCGTGGATGGTCGTGTACGGATTTAGCATCAACAACATGAGGCTCTTGATCCATCATGCATGGTATCAAAATTGCAGGTCGGTGGAGGCGGTTGTATGGTGTGGGGCATGTTTCGCTGGCAGGAACTTGAACCCCTGGTGCATGTAGAACAACGTATCAGTGGTCTCCGCTATCGTCAACTGCTTGTTGACTGTGTACACCCCGCTATGTTACACTTTTTCCCGAATGGCGATGGTGTCTTCCAAGATGAAAATGCGCCGAGCAATCGGACACTTGTTGTGCAGGAATGGTTCGAGGAACACAGTTCTGACTTGCAGCAGATCGATTGGCCTCCAATTTGTGGGACATAATGGAAAGGCATATTAGGCATCTGGATACACCAACCACCTCCATACCTGCATTGCTGACCACATTACACACGGCTTGGTTGGCCATACCTCCCAAACGCTTCTGACATCTTGTTGAATCAATGCCACGTTGAATAGCTGCTGTACTGAAGGCAAAAGGAGAACCTACGAAGTATTAGTTAGGTGGTCATAATTCAGGTGTATATTACAGTATGTCGATTAATTTTGTAAAGCAGTTTATTTTTTCACATAATTATTAAAAGTGAATAACAATAAGCAAAAATTACCTTTTAGGAAACCCGTGGTGGGAATTATAGTTGCAGTTCTCCTCAGTTTGGGTGGATGCGTAGCCACCGCAGTAATTTCTTACTTGAATAAATATCCACCGATCCCAACGGTTTCAATTCCTAGCATTGCGTGAGTATGCTTTGTTTCATAAATCATGAATTATTTTCATACTAATTTATATTTAAAGAATGTGCAGTAGATGTCATCATTAATGTTATATATATACTTTAACGCTTCTATTCATAGAAAGTACACCATTAAATTTTCAAATCATTCGTAGGACGTTACTTTATATTAGAACTTTTTGAACATGTTGATCCTGATTACATACCGATTTCTGTTTTCTATGTCGTCAATCGAAGTTATTCTTATCCTACAAGATTGTTGTTGAGTTTTCGGAGTATCAGTGACTAAGACCATATTGTTCCGTGTATATTGTCTGTAAATTGCGTGTGTTTTGTGGTAAATTTTCAATTTTGCTGGAGGACAAAACGGAAGTTTCCAGGAGAAAAACCATGCCACGCACGCCTGAGACCGACTAACTTAGCCACGTTGTGAAAAAGGCCCATAAAAATTACATCATCGAGGGGACTCGAACTCCGGTCTTTTTCCACCTGGTATGGGGAGAACGGCGCGTCTTCCAACTCCAACTTTTAAATGGCCAGGCGTGAGTGGTGTTGTTTGTGTAAACTGTGTGTCGTGTAGCGGTGTTTTGCTGTCCACATTCAACAAATTGCCAAGAGGAGAAGTAGTCCATTCCACAATAACACCACAAGGAATCATGACAACGTCATGGGAGCAATGCATGATGAATATCTTGGATATTCTCTTTATCAGCGACGCCGATCATCTCACAACACAACAGCAGCAGATTTGTCTAGATAATGACAATTACCACATTGACTCTGTGGAGGAAGAATTTAACACTGAAGAACTGCAGCAAGCCCTTGGCAAAATGAAGGATAAAAAATCCCCAGGACTGGATCGCATTGAACCAGAAATACTAAAAAAAGGTCGGCCAGGTAAATCCCCAATTTCTGCTTAACCTGTTCAATAAATGCCTAACCCAGGGATCCTTCCCAGAAAGCTGGAAAATAGCTGAATTAAAGTTAATACTCAAAAATCCAACGAAGCCTCCAGAACACCCACACCGACCTCTTGTCCACATTGAGTAAACTACTTGAACGCCTCCTCCATACCAGACTCCTAACACACTACACAGAAGCTGGCCTACAGTCCAATTCACAGTATGGATTTCGCCCAGGACGCTGCACAGAAGATGCTCTCTACCAAATAACCCAAACTGCAGCCAACACTAATTACAAGTACTTTCTCCTCATAACCATTGACTTTGCCGGGGCCTTTGACATGCTCTGGTGGGCAAGCATTCTTCGCAGGCTAAGACTGGCATGCATACTAGCCAACTTATACAGGCGTACAGAAAGTTACTTTTCAACAGGAAGATCACCATCTCCTCACCATATCAGAAGCTCACCAAATCTATCTACAGAGGCTGCCCGCAGGGTTCGGTCCTCGGCCCGTTCCTCTGGAATATCGTCCTTGATGAGTTACTTGGTCTGGATCTGGGCCCTGTTACTATCCAAGCATTCACAGATGATATTACCATCTCCATCGCAGCGGACACCAGAACAGCTCTCAAGGCCACTGGAAATCAAGCACTAGAGATCTTACAGGACTGGGCGACTCTACACAAGCTCCGGATTTCTCCACAGAAGACACAATCCATACTTCTCAAAGGCACCCTACAAATATCAAGGCCTCCTCAGATCAAGGTACAAGGAAAAACCATCAAGCTGGTAACTTCCCTAAAACACCTGGGTATCATCCTGGATTCAAAGCTCTCCTTCTTCCCGCAACTCTCATACCTTCAAGAAAAAATCAGAAATTATGCAGCCCTAATTGTCCGAGTAAGCAGGTGTGACTGGGGTCTGAACCGGAGAACACTCAAGCTCCTGTATAACGCTAAATTCCTCCCTGTTATTACATACGGATCCGGGATTTGGTACCATAGAGCAATAATTGTTCGCAATAAATGCAAACTGGAAACAATTCAGCGAAGTATACTGCTCGCCATTACCAGGGCCTGTTGCACAGTAAGTTCTCCGGCCCTCCAGGTTCTTGCAGGTGTCCCCCCCCCCTTGACTTGGAGGTTATCCGTCGAGGATTGCACTACTGCCTGTCGCGGGGAATCCCAGCTACCATCTTTGGACATACCATCGACACCCGCACTGACTGTAAGCAAGAACAGAAGAAACTAGCTGCCATGCTGCTACAAATCTGGCAGACAAGATGGGAGGAGACGGACAAGGGCCTGATAACTAAGAAATTCATCCAGGATGTCAAACTAGTTTATCCAAAGTCGCCGCCTTGGTTCTCTCCTGGCCTCTACTGTACATATATTATAACTGGACACGACTCTATAAATCATAAGTTGACTACCTTGGGAATCATCAATAACCCCTACTGTATATGTGTAGAAATTGAAGATTGGGACCATCTTCTTTATAACTGCCCAATTTATGATGACCTTCGAGGGACACTGTACACCAGACTCCAACACATACCTCAAGGACAGGAGCACCTGTTAATTTCTGAAGAACAATATTACAAATCATTAACAGAGTACGCACAGAACCTCTTTTCTAGGCGCAGGACTCTACAACCAACTCAAGCCAGGGATACAAACCTGTAAGGGACTTGCTCAAACTTGAAATAAAAAATCTGCACTTGACCGTTTTACCAGCATCGACTTGCTAACCCTGGAACATCCAGAGTAGGATTACCTGCTAACTTCTCATATGGTTGGGTAGGCTCCAGTGGTCTTGACCGCTCCACCGCAAAATATGTCACACTCAGCACTCTCGCTGAGTGGCTTTTCTACCCTTCTGGAGTTATCCCCTCCCCCTTTTCTCCTGGTGGGGCATATGCTCCACTGTCAATTTATGGGATGCCCTCACCTACATCCCCTTATACTTACTGTCATCCCCCATCTTCTTCCGTACACCCTGTACTGCCGCACTCTACCTTATTTTTTATTATTTATTTACTTATTTTATTTTAGTTTTTTATTTTATTTTATTTATTATTTTTTTATTATTATTAATTTTTTTATTATTATTATCGTTTTTTTTATTATTTATTTTTTTTATTATTATTTATTATTTTTTTTTAATTGGTCTCCGTTCAGGAAGCTCAGGCGACCCTAAGAGAGACCTGCCAGAGAATAATGGGCAGCCGGGCTACCTCCTAGTGGTGTGTGCGGGCAACGTGGGGTCCCATCTGGGGTCCTGCGGCCAAATGCCAGGACACACAACAGAACCCAACACAAAACTACACATTCAACACACTACACTTTTTCTGGCATTTACAGTGTTCTGTATTTCTTCACAGTGTACATATGGCGCAGATGTGGGAAACCACAGGTGGCGCCCGACCCTAACACTATGCACACTATGTCCACATTGCAATTCACTCCGTGGCTGAGTTAGTCGGTCTCAGGAGCAGATAGCAAGGTTTTTCGCCCCAGTAACTGGGGTTTTTTCGTCCAGCAAAACTGGCAAATCGTCTATTGAACATACGCAATTTACAGACACAAATACGGGTTAATGTATTTAATTACGGGTAACCCTAAAATAATAATAATAATAAATGTCCACATTGCGAAATACTCTAGGGAAGAAAGCCAAACCATCCCAAAAGACACAAAACTCCACACCCAAAAGAGACACTGAAAAGTCTGGAGGCTGAAGCTGTGGGAGCGGTAGTTTTCTGTTTTATTTCTTTTATTTATTTATTTTTATACGCTTTCACCCTTGAACCTCAATATGGCAGTTTTTAAAATATTTAGAAATAAACAACTGGAAATAAATACTAAACCTTTTTATTTCTTCACACAAATATCGTTAAAGCTTTCTCCTCTACCAACCCTCGACATTTCTGTTTTACTCTCCTTTTCCTTTTCTCCGCTGCCTATCGGGACTCCCCAGCTCCTGAAGTTCTTCATACTGCGATCTTCTTTAGACTCGGCGTCGGATTTAATCTTTCAATTGAATCCTTCACTATCTTTAATGACCATCATTATCGAATGAACTTTCCACCGTCTCTATAGAAATCAGGAACCATGTGGATAGCAACCTCGTCCAAATAATATTCATATTATTAAGACGAGACTCCATGCAACGTGTCGTTTTCCACCTCTCAAGTTCAACTTGACTTGGATCCCTCTTCACAGTCGGCACTACTTTTCCAAAACTTTCATCATAACCTTCCCAAAATTGTCTTCCAACTCCACAAACTTGCATCCTAACTCCTCTCGATTTTCGTCCGACTCTCTCACTTCCAAATTTTCCTAAACATTTTCCACAAAACCTCTGAACCCTCTCTGAAATTTTTTCCATCTCTCTCTCTCTCTCCACTTACATAACTCTTTCAACTCCCCTGCACTTTTTCAAGAAGCTTCTGAAATCTCTCCGAACTTTTCTTCAACTTCCCCACTTAGTCTTCCCCACTCCTCTCATCTGAGATCTCAAGGTTGTTTTAATTTTTGTGATATATTAAAATGTTGATTCACAACAGTAGGTTTGCCAAAACAAAATAGCATTCAACGAGCACGTTGTCGTAGACATGGGTATTCAACAGAATCTTTCCATATTTGAAAAGGATCCTTCTTCGCGTTAAATAGAGACTTCAAATTATTATCTTCTGACAGCTCAATAAATTCGATTTTAAAGTCATCAGGTGTGGTTGAAAAGCTAGTTTCAGTGTGAGATCATGTTTCTCAAAATCAGCAAACCTTTCATTGTATTCTTCAATCAAGGAGACTAGAACAGCTGTGTATTCTCTCATGTCGCATTTCCTTAAAAATTTATATGTACTCTGTTCATTAATTATTTTTGCCAGTTCAGGAAGGTGTTCAGCTGAAAGTTCCGATCGGTTAAACAAAGTTTTGAAAAAGGTCAGCTTTTTTCCGAAATGCCTCATGTATAGATTGCGTTTTACCTTGCAAAAAAATATTCAGATCATTTTGCTTTGACATTATATCACACAAAAATGCAGAGTTCCACTTTTGACAATTCACACTGTTGATTCAGTTCCTCAAAAAAAGCTTGTGATTTGTTATCGCAAGTTTGACAAGTATTTGTCCTTTGGACAACCAGCGCACTTTAAATCAAAGTATCTGGATCTGGCAATTCTTTCTGTAGTAACACAACAAATCCTTCATATTTTCCTCTCATGGAAGGTGTGCCATCTGTGCCTACACTTACTAATTTACATAAACTCAGTTTCGCTTCACGGAATTTTTCTTGAAGATGGTGAAGATATTAATTCCACATGTCCTAGCAGTAAGTGTACCAAAGCCAGTAACTCCTCGTGACAATGAAAAACCGCAGTAATAACACTAATAAAAAATGACACGTGTGCTGAGTCAGTAATGTCAGTGGATTCATCCAAGGCAATCGAATAATAAATGTCTTCGCTTTGGCATATCGCATGAAGCTGTTCTGTTATATTACGGGCTAATTCATGTTGCCGATCAGTTATGGTCCTCTTTGAAAGAGGTCGTTGTTTGTACTTCTTAACTTTAACTGAATCTAAGCATCCCATCCCAGAACGACAATCCATTCTTTTATGATTTCCTCACCACTAAATGGCTTAACTCTTCTTCCACATATATTGCTACTTTATATGTCGCTTCAGTGATGCCAGCCCCTTGTCCTGGTGTATTTTTGAATACTTGTTGCTGCTACTTTCCATCTTTCATTTTCTTGAGTGCAGACTTTCGGAATTCTCCTTCTAGTTTACATATTTGTTCTCCTTATGAGTCGCATAATGCTTATATGCATTGTATTTCTTAATTGTTTCCAATATGGCATCGCAGAGCAAAGACATTTTATGGTTCACTGCAACATCATAATACTTCAATTCCCATTCTTCATTGAATACTCTCTTTTCTTCCTTTAATGCCCTTTTCTTAATTCTTGACATAATCGTGTTACCAATAAAAATTAAAAATGAAATACACAGATTGATTAAAGATTCAATTTTAAAGGAAACAAGCACTGGGGAGAATGACCAGAATGTCAACTGATACTGATAACAGTCATCCAGATGAGTCATCGCTGATAAGAAAGGCAACGTTTCCAAATGAACAGTTTCAAGTGGAAGTGATGTCATGTCATCTACAGTGGCGGAAAAAAAAAAACTTCATCACCTGTTAATTTTGTAAATAATGTGCTGCGCTGCATTCTGGGTTGTAGAAATGTTCGGAATGCATTTGTTAGATGGGATTATATCTCTTTGAATGAAATCCAATAAGAAGAGTCCACCTGGTGTACCTAACTGCCATAAATATCTTCCCAAAGGGTAAAATGTGTAATTAATGGAAATATGATAAATCATGGAAATGGCAATCTTGACAACCAGACATACATTTTATTACGTTTACGTGTACAAACTGAAATGATAAGTTAACGTAATAGTATTATGAACTGTAAATCAGAAAAATAAGTCCTCAATATTTTGTTGTTCCTGCTCGAGATGCAATTACAGCCTCGCAACGATCTGGCATAGATTATCAACTTCTGGATATACGGTTGCCGAATTTCGTGTTATCACACCCTTACAATGCAGCTGAATCTTACTTGTTGGCTTCTTCTGAGCAATTTTAGACGAAATTATGTACCGTCAATTTTCAATAGGGTTCAAATCTGAACTGTTGCTGGACCAGTCCAACACTGTTGTAATACCCCAGTAATGGCAGCATTTCCGAGCTATGACTGCACCTTAAGAGAGAAAAACGAGGAAAACATTGGTGTAAGTATGTTTTAAGCCTTGTGAGACAAGAAGACAAACTCATCATTAAATCTAAATAGCATAAAACTTACCAATTTTGCTGTGTGGAAAGGTGCTGAGCCCTGTTGAAAAATGCAGTTTTGGACGTCTGTGTGGTGATCCCTAATAACGGGTTTCAGGCACTCCAAGATAGCAGTGTAGGTTTCTGCATTCGCCGTTCCGTTAATAAACTTAATTCACCCCAGGTGGCACTTTGCTTATGCTTCCCCAGACCATCTGACAGGCGGGAGAACTTTACAGTCGGTGTTATGCAGTCAGGATGGTATACCTATGATTTTCGTCTTCTGATATATATCCCTTCCCATTCGAGCCATGCAGGTTGAATTTCGATAGGTCAGAAAAGATCACGGTGTTCCATTGCTCTTTTGTACATGAAAGATGCGTTTTAGACCAAGCTAGTCGTTTCTTCCTCAATTGTTGGGTCAACAAAGGCTTCTTCTTGGGCCGGCATACCACATTCGAAAACCGTCTTTGGACAGTTCGTGCACTTCTTTCTACACCATCTCAAAGCCTAGTTTTAGACAGGAGCACTAGCAGGGAGATTATGTAGGCATAGCCCACATAATCGCATCAAATATCGATCTTGGGAAGGCGTAGACAAAACAAAAATATCTGATATCTGACAAGGCGAGAAAAGAAAAGCCAAGTGGAAATGAACTCAAAACAACATGGAAAGGCCATTAAATATATATATAAACTTGTATTATCATTAACCTAATTAATATTAAAATAATTAATTACAATAAGCTATTTTTTCTAAACAGAGACAATGGGACTATAGATTAAGATTGTTAAAGGTAAAGTCCTCAAAATACTTCTAGGACCACAAAAATATACAATTTACATACCCAATTCATATGTACATGCCCTCGTGAGTAGCATTGGTCGAATCTCTGTCCTCCGCACAATGGGTGGAAAAGACCTGAGTTCATATTTTTTGGCCAGTGCCTGCATAACAAAATCCAGAAATGGGGACTAGTAATCTCTGCTGATGGCAATAAAAATATCAGAAACATGAACACAAAATTAGCCATTAACATAATCCCTGCTGATGGTTATTGAAATTGCAACATCCTAGGCTATGCCTATCACGAAAAATGCTAATAAACACTGGATTCAGCAATGATTATTTGGGTGGCCGTATGGTGTTCCAAGATAGTTCGGCTCTACTTTAGAAATATCAAGGTTATCCACCTTTCTCTTGAACAAATTTCTTGAAATATTGAAATATGCTTTTAGAATTATGTAATTGTTTGAAAAAACCAATAATTGACAATTGTAGGATATTCCATAAGGTTCTTTGACTTACAGCAAACTTCTGAGTAAAGTATGTTTTCTTAAGAGTTCGTTCCCTTTGTTGTTTTTTGCAGATATTACGAAAAAGTGCTTGAAGACATGCATCTTAAAACTTACCTTCATCTGGCTCCTTATTATATGGGAACGTTACTGTCCTTCTTCATCATGAAAATTCATGATATAAGATTAAATTTGGTAAGGATTTTAAATATTTACATTTCTCTTGTAAAAATAGATCCCAAATACCATACAGTACAGTACATGCTGAGAAACAGTGACTATGCTCATTGTCCTTCCCACCCAGGTTGGAAAAAGATTCTTGCTCGACTCCCCATGAGGGCAGTCATCTAACACATTCGTTCCTGCTGAGGGTAGGTAATAATAAAGGTGAAACCCTCCTTTGTCTCGTAATATATATAAAGATATTTTAATCGATTGCGTTAATTTTGCTCGCAATATATACATTTTACAGCTTTTACTTATTCAAAGCGTCTTTGCATTGTTCTGTCCTACAGTTATACTGACTATAAAATGACAAATGTTGATGGATTGGGAATAAATGTGCTCAATTTGATTCTATAATTCAGACTTCTCTCTCTCTCCGCACACTTAGTCCAAATTACTGTGGTTTTACCATAATATAATTCATTGAAACCTCATTAAAATACTTTATTTCTCCTTCAGGTATCTCGTATTCTGGGTTCCTGTGTTGCTGTGACAGTCACTCTTTGTGTGATATACGGGCCATACGAAGCAGTGAGAGGTAACCCACCCCCTCTTCTAATAATTGCAATTTATGCGGGTATTCATCAAATACTCTGGTGTGCAGGACTGGCTTGGCTGATGCTGCTTTGTTCTACGAATCAGGCAGGTATGTGATGGCTGAAGAACCTACCTATTTTAGAATTTACAAAATTAATTCATCGACTATGAAAATGCATTACTCATCGCCGACCGGGCTAGCCGGGTGGGTAAAGTAAAGTAAAGCCTGGCAATCCAAAGGTCGCGGGTTCGAATCCCGCCTTGGGCTTGGATCAAAGTACTGCAAAAACCTTGGGAGGTGCATTATGGCCACAGAAGCCGATGCGCCAACAACTACCATTACTCATCCTCACAGTTACCTAATTATCTGTATGTATAGCTCTGCCATGTGGTGAAAAAGGCCCATAAAAAATCATTGATGGAAATCGAACAGGTGTTTATTTACCACCCAGTTTGGGAGGAAGGGGATTATAACCACTGTGCTACGTGTGGGGATGTACCAGGGTGATGTAATCGTGCTTGTGAAAACCGTTCGAGACCGGTCAATGACAGAAGGGATTTTTATGAGCCTTTTTTCGCAGGGTGGCTTGTGTATCCTCGGAGATTTCCCTGAACATTTTCCACAACCTCATAAAACAGCTCCCTAAGTGCAGGCATCTATTCATCTAACCGGAAGGAGGCAAATGTAGAGCTCATATTAAAGAATCCATTGAAACCCACGAACCCTCCTAGCTCCTATCACCCTGTTATCTCTCATCAGCAAACTATACGAGCGTCAGCTTAACTCCACACTTCAGGCAGACTACAACAACGCCAATCTTGCTTCTGAAAACCAATATGGCTTCGAAACGGCGCGCTCCCCGCGGATGCCATACAGAGCCTCCTTACTGCAGTACACAGATCTGAGAAAAAATACTTCCACGTTATATCTATGGACTTCGCCGGGGCATTCGACTCATTTTGGTGGCCGAGCGTCCTGGGTCGACTGCGGGAGGCCAAAATACCAGCAAATCTGTTTAACACCATCCGAAGCTACCTCACCAACAGGACAATAACTGTAAATACTCCTCCATACCAGCGTCTCACCAGACGGGTCTACAGAGGCTGTCCACAGGTCTCGGTCCTGGGTCCTTTCCTGTGGAATATTCTGTTGGACGACTTGCTTCTCTTTGAAACGGGGGTGAGGTCTCCACACAGGCCTATGCCGATGACCTCATCATTACCATTTCCGGAGACTCCAGGGCCCTGATTGAGACGCTAGCCAACAATGACCTCAGGAAACTACAACATTGGGTGAACCACCGTTGCTTATAAATCTCCCAAAGTAAGACCAACTCAATACTTCTCAAAGGAACACTCAGCATGGCCAGACCGCCACAAATCAAGATTGGCGACAAAACCATAAAGTTCTCATCGGAGTTCAAGTATCTGGGCGTCGTCTTGGCCAACAGGCTCAATTTCCAGCCATATTTAAAACGTTTGAAGAAAATAAATTCGTAATTACAGTACTCTTGTTGCTAGGGTCTCGAGATGTGATTGAAGTATTTCCAGACGGAGCCTGTCACAGTTCTAAAAAACAGTTTTCCTGCCAATTATTACATATGTCTCAGGGGTATGGTACCCTAAAGCCATAACAGTTACTGGAAGAAAAATCTTGGATTCTATACAATGATTGATCCTCCTTACAAACACCCGTGCCTGCTGCACTGTAGTCCTCGCGCTCTCCAGAGCTTGGCGGGTATCCTACCCCTCGACCTGGAGGTAGTCCGAAGAGGGCTACTATACCACCTTTCAGAGGAAACATCTCAAATCATTTTGAACTTCACCATTGGCAATAATCGAATCACTGCTACAAATATGTGTGAAGAAACGACTTCGCACATATTTGCAGCAGGCATGGCAGGCGAGGTGGTCGGGATCTAACAAAGGGGATATAACCCGGAAATTCATCCCGAACATTGACAGGGTCTACCCCGAACCTTTCCTATGGTTCTCACCGGATCTTTTCAACACGTACCTGTTAAAGGGTCATGACTCGATTAAAGAGAAATTAACTGCACTTGGTATCACTGATGATCCCGCCTGTGTATTCGGGGAGACTGGAAAGCTGGTCCCACCTTATGCATGAGTTCCCTCTCTACGACGACTTCCACAGCATCTTAATCACTTCCCACATATCTTTCCAACGGAAAAGAATCACACACGTTGGACGCCATGGATGAGTACAATGCGCTGTCACAATGAGCAGGATCTGTTCACAAGACGAAGAACGCTTCTGCGTACTACCTGAATTTTCCCATCAATGGAGTGTTGCCGCCGAGGGCGACACTATTCATCAACTGAAAAGCAACCTACCACTTAAAACCCACCAGAATTGACCTCTCCAACATGAATCATCGGACAACACGGAGTTTCCCAACCTCAGAACGCTGGACAAAGAAACTTCTATTCAATATCCACTAAGGACTCCGTGGAAGAAATCTGATAACCACTACAGTCGCACAAAACAAAACTACTCACACCTCTGGCTTTTACACAGAAACAATGGCTCAGTTGTGGGAAACCACTGGTGGTGCCCCTACCCAAACACTATGACACTACGATCTCACCAATGAAATGTTGGCACATATGTACCAGGGGTCCTAGTTCATGACAGCAAAACATGCCCATATCAGCAACCACCACCTGCCTGGATAATGGGCACAACGTACGAAGGGTCCTGGACTCGTGTTGCTTGCGCCGCACAAAAAAGCTTCCGTTGGCGTATTGCACCGGGTATTTGGACTCATCCGGCCAGCACACTCGTTTGCAGTACTTCAATATGCAACCAGCGTGTTAATGACACTGCAGCAATCGTTGTACATGAAGATTTTCCTCCTGCTCGGTTTTTCTTAATTCCTTTAAATTTCCAATTTCGAGAGCAATTCTTCCAGTTATTCGCTGAATAAACCCAGTTGAAATAGGATGCCAAATAGAATATCCAATAGGATCTGATCAGCATTTGTGGTTTGGGATTTTTGTGAGGATAACAAATGTATATTTCTGGGCTCAAACCGGACAAACCTAATTTTATTTTAAAAGTGAATAAAAAAGAGAAGTTTGATGTAATTTATTATACTTTCTCTTTCATTTTCCTGACAGGTGTAGTGACAAAGATGCTGTCCAGCTATATCATGGCTGTGCTGAGCCGACTTACATTTTTCGTCTATTTAGTGCATGGGCCTGTTATATGGGTGCGGTATGGCCTTCTTAAAGAAAAGTTTGTGCTCAGCCAATATAATCTGGTAGGTAGTAACAGTTATTTAAAGAGTTTAATGCAGTTTTACAGTTTATAAAATTGGACTAATTAATATCTAAAAATTATTATTTTTGTCTGTCACTCCATATGCAATAACTGGACGATGAGTGCACAGAAATCATGGGACATCTACGTAATGGTAGGGTCACCTTTCGCTCGGGTAAGAGCAGTCACACGCCGTGGCATTGAGTTCACTGGTTCCACAGGTATTTCCATCCATGCTTGCTGCACTGTTGTCCACAATTCCGTCGTATTCCTGGGTGAAGGATTCAAAGCTCGAACGAACATTTCTACAGCATCCCAAAGATGCTCCACCAGCTTATTGTCCGGGGAGGCCATTCCATGGTGGAATGGCCTCCCCAAAATCTGCTGAATGCTCTTCAAACCATTTTCTAGTCACCACGCCTCTGTGGAGAGGGGCATTGTCCTGCTGGAAGAATCCATTGCCCTGTGCGTGCAAGATGACCATGAAGGGATGCAGCTGGTTTGCAAGGATGGACACGTAATCTGAACCGTTCAGAGATCCGTCTACTCGTACCAGAGGTCTCAACGGATGCCAGTTACAACAACTGCGTTAAAACACTGTGTTACAACAACTGCGTTAAAAAGAAGCCAGCATGTGAGTAGAATGTTTCTTTTTTTTTATATGGAATGTTCTGTTATATTGCTGTGTTGAATGGCCTCTTCGCCGCTGAAAGCAGCGAACACCAAAAAGGGCGCTTCTGAAGCCCTAATCATATCACAAGGATGTGAGCCAACTTCTATTGTTCTGACGGTCCAAGGATGGAAGTGATCTGATCTACTGGATGGAGTGCAATACCGGTGGGTGCCAGCAGTCCTCTGGTGAAGGCAGCCCAAGCCTTAATCACCCGTAACAAAAGGGGGTACAATTACAGACTGACGATTAACTTACAACTCAGAACTAATTGCAGCAATGAAAGTGCAAGTTCAAATAATTGCAGTCGACAAGGCGACTTAAAAAAATAGTGAACAGGTGAACCATTAAATGTAATGAGACAGTTCAGGAAATGGTAGGGTGTTTACTGTAGCTGAGAAAGTTTTCCTAAGGAAAAATACCTTTGTCGCGTAGTTCTGGACGGCGTGGAAGTTTGGTTTACTCTTGAAGGTTTCTTCTTGACCAGGCAGGACAGGTCCAGTGCTGAAAAACAGCTGTTTTATGAAGCCTTTGCATGTAGGAAAGTAGGGAAAAAAATACATTGGGAGAGTCTTCACGTAGTAGACGGAGGCAGAGTTCAGTTGTAGAGAGGTTGAAGCAGCACAGCTTGAAGTTTAATGATCCATGCCCAGTCAACATAAAACAAGTGTGCAGAATAGGTGTGAGCCACTTAAGAGTGAGCTTACTGAATGAAGTGGCAGTTTAGTGGAATCAGAATGTTGTTCTGCATTTTGGAGAAGTTCCAGCGAGCTTACCATCCTTCAGTCAAGATTTGCGGACAACTGGCTTTATTTGTTTTGGAGTGGCACCTGGATGAATTCCCATTGATCCTGGATTGGAAATTATAATCTACAGGTATTCAAGTGTAATGTCAACAAGTAATTTCTGCCTTCTCAATCTTCAACTCATGCATAGGACCAAGTACTATAAAGTCTAATACCTTTTGTGTATGGGGATTTCAATAAAAAAACTTCTACTTACCCATAAATAAAATAAATGCATGCTTAAATAGCAAACAGAAACTTTGGAATCCAGAATCGAAACCGATACACGAGATCAGAACAAATAACTGCATGTTCACCTAGGGAGAAAGAACGTTGCACTCTAAAATGGAAACTGGAATTTGTACCGAATGTAGTCGCGCGGATGGCTATTGTCAACCAGTTCAATTTGCCACAAAAATCATTCAGACTGCTAATCCATAGATAATCTCAATTCACGCCATGAATTATGGTAAAATACTTCTAAATATATGCTTATTTACAGTCAGAAATTAGCCTTTTTGTTGTATGCATTTAATTAGAATCTATTCTTGAAATGTGTTTAGTTAAAATCTAAACTAAAATATATTTAAGTTAAACCTAACCTTAACTGATAACTTAGCCTTACGTAAGTGACTCTTATTTCTGGTATTTTAAAAGTCTCAATCCCCAATCAATTAATAAAGATCCTGATTGATTCCTCAAATCCATCACGTTTATTTCATATTTTTGTTTCATTTCAGATTTACGAATTCATTGGCAATGCGGTCATAAGCTTCTTGGTAGCATTTATTTGTTACGTGCTTGTAGAAACCCCCTTTGCAAACCTTGAGAGGCTGGCTTTCTTCGGAAGAAACTCGACAGAAAACAAAGCAAAAGACCAGGAAAAAGCGGTGGAGAAGCCACAAGAAATCGCATTTTATAAGTTGGGAATCTTAAAGAAACACAACGGCCATATACCAGAATAATACATACATGTATGAAAAGACATTTATCGGATAGTTCTCTTATGCAATACACATAACCACTGATAGCAACCAAGTGAGAATTGTGAATCTTGTACACAGAGTAGTGATTTTATAAAGTACTCCTACCATTTTAATTAAATGAATAGCTCCTTTATTAAGAGCATCACGCGTTCGAACCATGGACCAACTCCAGAGATCTGCATATAGATATGGAGATATACAGAGATCTGCGACCATCCTCGACACCTTGTTGAGGGGTTTTCGTCAACTCATTACAAAAAAATTCGCTGTACAACAATTTGGTGCATGACAGTTCGCTCTTCGAGTCAATTTGGTAAAAGACAATTGGATGAGTATGACAATTTGGTGTGTGCGGGACATATCAGGCAGGTGTACCTAACAACGTGGTCATTGAGTTTACTTATCCATAGTACTAGTCTGCTCCTACTAACTTCTTTCAATAAAAACTATAGCGCGGGTTGCAAACCGAACGTTAAAAGATGCGCATTACTCAGAGATCCATTAATGATATCTACTTCTGATGGCCTGAACAACACACCACCGTACTATCATGGATCGAATTGTTGGATAGAGCGAAATTTCGTGCACCGAACTGTCATTCAACGAATTAGCTATTGAGCTGCACCATGGTGGATAAAACTCTAAAATTCTAATTCATTGATTAATGAGTTCTATAATGAGTATGGGCTGGAAACAACTTATGTGTGATGGCATAATATACTAGTCTGCTATGGATCAGTATATAGATGTGTAACGTAACATGGAAGGCCCTTACTGAGTACAAGTAACGTACATGCTGTGGCGGGTTTGCCATAGTCTAGCTTTTGGACCAGCCCTCGTGGGTAGTACAGTTGGTAGGATCGTAGTCCTCCCCATGCAGGGTGGAAAGACCTAAGTTCGAATCCCGTTGATGACGGGAGAGACTTTTATGGGTCTTTTTCACAACGTGGCAGAGTTAGTCGGTCTCAGGCGAGGATAGCAAGGTTTTTCGTCTACTAACCAGAAAATCAACCTCAGAAGGCATGCAATTTAAAGACAATATGCATGGAGCAACATGGCGTTAGCAAACCATGGTCCAAACACCCAACAACAACCGCTTGGGACCGCTCTAACTTAAGAAATAAAAAAACTACTCACTGGATTCTTTAATTTGCATAGTAGGGGAAAAAAAAGAAAGCATCTGTTATTGAAGGAGCATTCCATTTAATCAAAAAGGTAGGCGTATCTACTAAAATATCAAGTCTGCATCCTGTTAATGTAAAATATAAAGATTTCAGGTGGATATTTGAAACGTTTCTTTCTCTCACACAGATGTAATATTGCTGGTATATGAATTACAATACAAGCTTTCTAGATCATTTTAGTTTAAGGCTGCTCAGTTCAATAGGTCATCTGCAATTATACACTGAGTTGTCTTTGTATTAGTAACACCTCCTCCCTTGTGAACACGCAAATTCGGGAACTGATGATATAAGATCGTTAGTTCACATATGGCGATCATTTTTTCAGTGAAGGAAGAACAGGTCGGCAATTCGAAAGTGGAATGATTATGATGGCAAGACGTGCAGGTATAGTGGTCCATTTTGTTTTGTTTTTCGTGGGTCTTCTTAGAAGAAATGCAATAATTGTAATTCGTTTCTTTTTAGAAAATATAAATGCCCTTGTGGGTAGAGCAGTTGGTATAATCACTGTTACCGCCAAACTGGGTTGAAAACAAACACTGAGTTCGAATCACGTCAATGATGCCAGGAATTTTATGATTCGTATTCACAACGTGTTGAAATAACACAAGACGACCACAGAACGCATGCAATTTACAGATATATGGTGCAATATGGCCTAAGACCCTACAACAACCAACCTTTCTACGTTGTAACTTGGGTACTGCCAATTATCATTCCGCCAGGGTGAACAAGATCTGTACTCGAACTACGCCATCCTGTGGTGAGCTCCATCACAAGCCCAGCACCGTACATTGCTAAATTTACCCACTAATTTACCCTCGAACTTTAAACCAACAGCAGTGATATTCACAACTACTGTTATGAAAGCAGAACGGGCAACTTACCAACACACTCACTGACATCCAGATTGTTACTATCCAAATTGGATTATGAGTATTACGAGAAGAAAGAAGCCACAATCATAACTTGGACTAACATAAGAAAACGTAAACACTGCCCCTTTTTTTGGGGTGTCAAGCCGTCAACCCCGTCTCGTTTTAGGTTTTATCTACTAACCCCTTCGTGGGTAGATTGATTCAAGCAGCCCTCTTATAGCAATCTCATTGGGAGCACCTGTCTCCCATGACTCCCTAGAGGTTGTTCCCATTAATCTTCAAATTCTAGTAGGCCCCTTCTTTGTGGCCTAATACCTTTTTAAACTTCTTTCTAACCCACCTTAATTCGCTATTTCCCTTTTAACTCTTGTCCAAAAGAAACATATTTTTTCTGTTCTATTGTACATGTCATTGTACAATGACATGTACAATCGAATTATGTATAAAGATTAAATAATTTTTAAGAAATTTTTAGAATATTCAGGGAAGGTGTTGAAGAATCCTAAATGCGGAAGAACATTGTAGACGGTTCTTGAATGTTATAGATGATTCTAGAATATTAAGGTCCCAAGTTCGTGTCCCGTCAATGACATCAGTACATTTTATGGGCCTTTTTCGCGACGTGGCCAAGTTAGTCTGTCTCAGGTGAGGGTAGCATGGTTTTTTCTCCTGGAAACATCGGGTTTTTCTTCCAGCAAACAAAAATTTACAGCAAGCAGACCGCAATTTGCAGACCCAACAACAAAGACAATTTACACAACTGTTCATAAATGTTTAACAGCTATCAGTCATTAGTTTGTGTTTATAAGTATCTTAACCATTAGGGAAACAACCAAACCCCATAGAAATTTAAATTAAATGCAGATATCTCAATTCTAAATGTCTATGCCCAAAAAGAAAAGACTGGCACCACCCATGTTATCGCTTTATATGCTGCCCCGGGCGGTGATTTCACTCCTAGGTGCTGTGGGATGTGCACAGTCGTGGAGATACAGTAGGTGATAACAATATTTTGGCTCAAGAGTGTAAATTATATTCACACGTAAAGGGCTGTTACGTTTACTGTTTATTCCCCCTTGTACTAAATTACCTGGCCTTGGCCAGTTCCTGTGAAAGGCTTGCTGAAATATCTGTTTATTATTTATTTTTAATGGCGTTATTTAAAAATAGAATAAACTGTCCATTATAAACAGAGAATTATCATGAAAAACTCAACTGACTGCTTAAATTTAGGAATGTTCCGTAAATCAGAGATTTTTATCTTCCACCAGGGTTGATTAAAGAAGAACTTAACGTTCAAGGACATGTTTATCACAGTAAAATGTCCTGAGGTAAGCACAGCACCGAATACTAATTTCTCGCCTACCGGATGTACATTAGTCAAAGCCACACACACACACACACACACCACCATACTAAAAGTCAGGGGACACTTAGCCCTCGTGGGTAGCACAGTTGGTAGAATCGCCGTCCGTCCCACGCCAAGTGAAAAAGACCTGGATTGGAGTCCTTTCAATGACGAGAGGGAATTTTCACAACGTGGCTGAGTTAGTCGGTCTCAGGGGAGGGTAAATTGGTTTGTTCTCCCAGAACTCGGGTTTTCGTCGTCCACTAATCAGAAAATCGACCACAGAACACGCGCAATTTACAGAGAGTATATACAGATCGCTATATACTCCTACAGGTCAAGAGAGACAGATACCAGACAGTGGGATCCATTGCAAACCAGCACAGGACGAAGGATATTGTAGTTGACTATGGCCAGGCGACTGCACAAAGGTGGACTGTTTGCCCGACGGCCAGTACGCTGTGACCCTTTAACGCCTGTCCGTCAGAGATACCGTTTACAGTGGTGCATCAAACAAAACAATTAGACAGCAGCGCAATGGGATAAAGTAGTCTTTACTGGTGACAGTAGGTTCAGTCTTAGCAGCGATTCTGGACGTCAGCTCATTTGGCGAGAGGTTGGCACACGGTATCACCCAGCAAAAATCACTAAAAGGGATCGAGCTGGCGGTCGAGGTTCTTTCGTCTGGGAAGGTGTTATCTTCGTTGGAGGTACACAACTCCAGATACTGGAAGGCGGAACTGTAACCGGTGCACGCTACTGTACTGAGATAATCCTTCCCCATGTGCGTCTATTCCGAGGTGCCATTGGCCCTCAACTTCGTGTTTATGGATGATAACGCCACACCCCATCGTACTGCAGTTGTTGATATGCTTTTGGAAAGTGAGGACATTGTTCGTATGGATTGGCCTGTCCGTTCTACCGTTCTACCAATCTAAATCCCATCGAACACATACGGGACGCTCTGGGGCAACACCTAACGGCACGTCCAGGCCCACCAGAAAATGTTCACCAGTTGAAGATGGCGCTGACAGAGGAATGGACGATGTTAGCACAAGAACTTATCAACATTTTTCTAAGTACGGACTGGCGGTGCAAATTCTGCAGCGACATTAGGGGCGACCATATCTGCTACTGAGGGCTATCTCTTCCCTTTGTTCCATCATTGGCAGTGATGCATCTGTACCATGGCAGCCAGTGCTTTGTTGACATTTTTGAATCAAGTCCCACTGTACCGTTTTATTTCCATTGTTGTGTCGGTGTTGTTTCCTCCATCATTTCTGTACCTCACGATGTTAATTTGGTATGCTTTTCCCACATCCAGGCCACTCCTATGAGAAGCTACAGGTGAAAACCTGACTGGTTCTTACGTTTTGCACACCAGTGTACTAATGACTTCGCACAGATTGTTCATATACCTACCAGAATACGAGACAATCCTAACCATACAACCAACACCCTTGATCTTTTCTCACAAACAACCCTTCTAAGTACACCATCGAAGTCAGTGATCCTTTAGGTACTCAGATCATAACTTGGTTATTGTCTCTTCTCCAATGGAGCCTTTATCTCATGGAATTCCCAATCTCGTGTTCTTTGGCATACAAGAATGGAAAATGGGGTAACCTGTGAGATTTATTTTCTTCTTTTCCTTGATCGGATTACTGTTTCAAAACTTCTGATGTCAATGTTTGTTCAGATCGTGTCAGTAAAATTATTCTTGTAGGAATGGAATCCTTTATTCCGCACTGCACTTTAAAATCTTTTCCTTTTTCTAAACCTTGGTTTTCCAATAAATGTGCTAAGGCTTTTCAAGATAAGAATGTTGCATATCGTAATTGGCTTGTTTCGAATTCTTTAATTTTATTTTCTGCTTACACCAAAGCTCACAACAATTGTAGAGCAGTTATTAATCAGTCCAAACTAGGTTTTGAACAGTGTAAGAGTAGAAAACTTGCTTCTTTCCCTAATGGTAGCCAAGCATTCTTATCTCTTGCCAAATCTATTGGCCCCAATTTTTGCCCATCTCTGATCCCACCTCTGTCAAAACCAGATGGTTCTGTTGTTACTTCAGCCAAGGATAAAGCTGACCTGCTAGCATCCCATTTTTCTTCCAACTCATGTATTAATGATCATGTTAAAACACCTCCCACCATTCCCAACGAGCTCCCTTCAGTGCCTCCTGTGGTCTACCTTCAAAAGGATATCAGAAGGATTTTGATGAAATTTGATACCCAGAAAGCTCCAAGTCTTGATGGTATTTCTCCATTTGTTCTGAAAACCTGTGCTCATCAACTTAGTCGTCTTCTTTGCCGCCTTTTTTCACTTTCTTATTTCAAAGGTGTTTTTCCTTCTGCTTGGAAATTTGCTATATCCAGCCAGTTTCTAAAAGGGTGACAAATCCCTCCCATCCAATTATCTTACTATTGCAATTACGTCTACACTTTCTAAAGTAATGGAGAAATCAATTAACCGTAACCCCTAAACTACTTAGAAACCTTCCGTCTGATCAACGATCGTCAGTATGGATTCCGTCAGTGTCGATCCACTGGCGATATTCTGGCTTATGTTACCAATTTATGGACAAATTTAATGGAAATTATCTGTGTCACGTGTTAATTTATATGCATCCCATGCATTGTTCTTCTCTGCCATATGTCTCATTAGTTCATCTGACATCCATTTAGGCCTAAACCTTGAACAATATTTCTTAGTTGGTATGTAAAGCCAAGTAGCTTCCAAGTTAAGTTCTTTGAATGCTGCCCATTTTGAATTTGTTGTTGGTAACATCAACAGTTTGTCCCACTATATAGAAGTTAAATATTGTCTCAGACCATCGTACTCGCCTTTACGAAAGCAATACCCCTTCCCTTTACCCCTGATGGTAGTTACCTATTTGAGTAATCCCACTTCAGCACACTGTAATCACTGCCACCTGTGGTTCCTCTATCTGCAGATTCTTAATGCATGAAGAATCACTACTGATAATCACATCAAGAGTATTACTCCCTCTATTTGCCTCCCAAACATGCTGATGTAGAAAACAATCATCCAATAAATCCACAAAAGCCTTGCTAGTGTGTGAGTGACCAACCCACAAATTCCAGTCAATATCTGGGAAATTAAAATCCCCCATTATAAGACTCTCTGATTTACTGGCCCACTCTATTTCCCTGTACAGTTTCTTATTATACTCATCAGAGTCATTAGGCCTATAGCACACTCCTACTCTCAATTTTGATCTCCCAATTTCACACCAAACTGACTCCACACTGCACTGTCCAGCGATGTCGACTGGCTTCACTTCCTTGGATTTTATGTGTTTCTTAACTAATAGCATAACCCCTCCTCCCTTCCTATCCTGTCTATCCTTTCTGTAGACGTTGTACTCCCCAAATTCCAGTTCTGCGTTCCTTATGTGTGACACCACGTCTCTGATATCCCAACAATATCCGCCTTTGATGCTTTGAGCAATACCTCAAATTCATCAAATTTATTTACCAAACTCCTAGCATTGGTGTACACGCAAGTATACCTGCACCTGTTTCTATTCTTAGCTACCCTAACACAACCCATGTGTTCACTACTGCAATGACTCCCAGCAGTCTCTGAAATATCCTGCATCTTGTTTTCCAGGCTTCTGCTCATTCCAATAGAAGCAGTGCAAGAATCACTTTCACTTCTGCCAGTGGCTACTGATAATCGATTAGTCCTTGTATTCCCCCAAGCTAGCAGTTTTCCGACCCACCTAACGCTGCCTCGCAGCATCAGCAAATATTCTCGCACCCTTTCTATTTAAGTGTATCCCATCCCTGTAGAAGCAGTCCCTTCTGTTAACAAGCAACATGCTGACACACTCATCATACGATCCAAATTCGGTGATGTCTCCATACAATATTCCGCTTGGAATCTTTCCTGTAGCATCCAATACTGCAAAAGAATCAAAGTATACCTTATCTTTTCTCATTAGTGATTAATTGAAAAAACTATGGCTTAAGTATACACTCAATGAACAATTATTAAGAATACCATTAATCGCGAAATCCAAATTATTATCCAGTATGAGTAATAAAAACTATGTACACAATGAGTTGCTATTTTGAGAGGGTATAGATTCAGAATGTTTCTCTATATCTAAGAAAATATTAATAATATTTTACTGCTGATAAGTAATCTGAACTACATTTTTACTGAAATTTCTAAATTTAAATTCGTTCTATCACGTCAGACTTTTTTTTACCTGTTATCAATTATACATAGTCTCAAACTGGGTTCTCATACACTGGATTAAACTTGCCGCCCTTGACAACTTCTTTATATTTCTGAACTTCTCCAGCATGCCACTGATGATCGTCTCATATGGTAGGCGTTTATCATTTCACAAAAAATTGCGCAATACATTTCTAAATTCAGTCCAAGTATCGTCTGAACCATTGAGAATTTTTTGCACAGTTCACTCAGGCGTTAAGTTATGCGTAGTTAATTGGAGAGACCTTGAGAAAGCAGAACTTCTCAAATAAAATTTCGAAAAAAAAAAAAATACGGTGGAATATCGTGTTCACGATTAATATTAAAAAAGTGATACTGTGAAAGGAAAACTCTCTCTCTCTCTCCCCTACTCTGAAAACTGTAAACATCCTTGTATTCAAAATTTCCCAGTATAATTTCAAATTCCTTTCAAAATTTTGCAACGAAAAGAGCAACAAGTTTCTTTTCTGGACGAAAAACCTTAATTACTAGGAGAGAAACCCGCAAACCTCGTCTGACACCACCTAACCTTAAAACATTCGTTGCGTCGTTGATTGACTAGAAATTAGACCAGTATAGAGAAAATGTTGGTTCTAGCAAAAATGTACACCTTCATCAATATCATTGATAAACATAGAAAACAATACTGGGCCCAACACCAAACCGTGAGGGACTCCACTAATCACAGTAGTCCACGACTCATAACCCATATCAGTAAGTAAAAGTAAATGAAGGTCATAGTTGCTCAATGATGTCTTGTGAACACTTTTGATATTTAATTATAATTTGCATATCTAGTTCATCAGCAAATGAAAGAATAAAAGTACTATTAAGTGTTTGAGATTAAGTTAATTTTTTCATGTTTAATTTTTTCTTTGAATTGGCAAATAAATTTCTCAATTTGCTCTATGAAACTCTGAAATAAATTCCCAGATGACCTTATCTGCAGGTTCTTTAATAAACTCTTCAGAGATCTCTTGATATTTAGATATTAGATTCCAGTCAGTCTTTCATAAAATTCTTCTATAAAACTTTCTGAGAGTTTTTGGAAATAATATTCCAATTGAGATAATCTTTGTCTAGCTAACTGTTCAGAGCGGGTTGGATCTCTCGATACTCCATCACATTTCTTTAATTAGCAACTATTTTTTCAAATAAATAACGACTGTCTTTTTATCCAATAATTGTAATTTCCCTTCCTCCTTTTCAGATAAAATTAAACAGTATATGCGATAATTTTCATTAATTTCTAATTTCCACTGAAATAAAACTTGAATGGGCGATTATGATTTCCTGAAAAACACTGAATAAGTTTTAGGCATCTCAACTTTTACAGGTTTCCCGAGTCACCCAGAGAGAGAGAGAGAGAGTCAGAAACAGAAAGGAATCACCAAGAAAGAGAAGAATGATGATATCCAGCTGAGGACCCTGGGTGTGCCAAGCCCATACTCACCAGATGTGAGCCCCTGGGGTACATCACGCTCGTCTTGTGTACATATTTCAAATGTTTTGTCATTTGAATATACACTTTTGTCATGTGCATGTTAACTTTAAAACTCATTTGCTCTGAAATTGATTTTATTATTTATTAATAATATCCTTTTTATTTTCTAACAGTATCATAGGATCTAATTCACTTATTGAATTTCTAATAAGTTTTCGACCTACCCTCATAAGCTGATTCTGTCTTGAATTTCAATAAAATTATTAACTGTAGCTTTATGAGTAAAAGGTTTATACACTCATCACATTTATCATGGTTATAAAATTTTCATAAGCTTCACATTTTATGAATTGTGTAAAACTTTATTTTTTATTTAGCAAATAATTCATCAGCAAAATATTCTAGCAAATATTTGTCTTTCTCTTCTATCACGTTTTTTTTCTGTTTTTTTTTTTTTTTTCAATTTAATTCATTATAAATTAAATTAAAGAACCTTAGGGGCACCCTCGAATAACCTTCCCTGAGATTTGGAGAAATTTTGACTTAATTATTGAGCGATCAGAGGAATAGCTTTGAAATAATTTGTATATATGAAAGGAGCATCTGGCAGACCGGAGACGTTTAAGAGCGCTGCCCCACCATACAGTGTCGAAGGCGCCATCCAAGTCGACCATAATAGCTAGTTCAAATTTGGATTTAGAATTTACAATATGCCAGACAAAGTCAGACAAGGCCTCCTCTCAAGAATGACCTGCGGTGAAGGGCAGACGGAAAAGTGATTTTGTTGTTAAAACAGAGCTGTTAGTCGAAGAGCCATAAGCCGCTCCAAGATCTTCCCAAGATAAGAAAGCAGCGCAATTGGTCTGTAGGCACGTGGGTTTGAGGCAGGCTTATGTGGCTTTTTGATTAGACGGAGCAAAGAAACTTTTCAAACAGAGGGAAAGATGCCTTTGATGCTTCTCAATGTCAGCCAGGCCAGAAGAGACATAAACGAACTACTATCCCCCAAGAATTTGTAATCTTCTGTGCGGTACACCAGTCAGGTGCTAATGTGGAAGGGGGTGAATTGGAGGGAGATAAATTGAGTAATACAAAGTTAAGAGAGAGAGGTCAGAAAGTTAAAGAGACTTCTTTATAGATCTTTGGTGTAAAGTTGACAACCATATGATTAGTCGAGGATGAGTTTAACTTGGTGTTGAACCGGAATATAATGCTCACCTTTATTTCCTCGTATGAGAATCCTAAATCAATGAGATTCTTAAAGTAAAGGTCCTCTAAGAAGTCCTCATTTGCGTAGTCTTTGGGAACAATGGATCTGTGATCGCTGACCATAGAATATAATCGCAGAATCTGATCTTTTTGGAGCAGAAGTGGCGACGCCAGCAGCAGAGAGTGATGCAGAGGAGGAGATAGTATTGAGATCTTGCTTGGACGTGGTTTCGACGATGACTCCGCGATTTCTTATCACTCTGAGCGATTTTACTTTAACCATCTTGAAGTCGCTTTTGAGCATTTTGGATACAAACTTCTTCACCTCATGACTAGTTTCCAGCCAGCTGTAAAAGTTGGGTTTTGGGGCCAAGTTGAAAGCTGTTTGAAGCCGAGCATGCGTAAGGTTTGTTGGTACCAGAAGACGGTGGGGAGATGCCCTTCCTCAGAGCTTCTGCAAATGATGGAGTGGGATCTGGAATATATGAAGATGTAGTTTGTAGGTGGGTTTATAGTGAAAATGTCTAAGACTTTTTCGAGGATGATCGCTCTGGATCGTAGTTCATCATTGACGGCGCATATCTTCTGGTGTCGATTAGCAGCTCCGTGGCAATTATATCCAGGTTTCGCCACAAGTCATGGGTGTAGTTCACTGCTGTTTCTGTGAGTCCGTTTGCATTACGATTAATAAAAGATGTCAGTTCTTAATGCAGCTTAGAGATGATCTGGTGACGCTGGGGAGAATCCTGAAGATTCTTATTTTACGAATTCCCAGAATCAGAAGGGAATCCCCAGCCTGGAGGAAAAACTGAGGTCAGAAGCAAATGCGCGGTCCAAAACAGATTCCGCAACAGGAGTAGCTGGAGGGAGATCTTTGGAAGCAACAAGGTTGTTACCAGGAGAATCAGCAACAGGAAATCCAGAAGGACTTTCCACTGCCTCTATAAAGACTTAACTTGTTCTTCTGCAGAATCAGCAGTCTCATACCGGGACAAAAGGAGCTTAAGTTTCTTCTTGCTCTTATTCTTTTTCTTCTTATGTTGGGTGTCCTCCGTGGCGTCTTAGGCGGAAGAGGGAGAAAATCAGATTCATCCTCACCGGATGAAGAGGAGTTGTCATTAGACCTCATTATTTGCACAATCAATATAAATCAAACTGAATCAATAATAATTCTATATAAGTCTAGTCCTGGGTTGTACTCTATTTAAAACCTCCAAATATTTTCCGGAATATCGACTGCTTATTTTTTGAAAAAACTCAATTAATGGCACACACACGAGTTAATTTAATTTAATTTTTTTCTCCTTTTTTACATCGAGAAAGGCAGTATCCGGGGAAGATAAGAGGTAGGGAGTAAGTCTTGAAGCAATTAATCAGGTTGGAAGCATGATGAGCAGGCCAGTCTCGTAAGCCGGACTGGTGCGAAAAATAGGTCAGAATTGTAAAATTTGCACATGGGGCAAACACAACGTGGTGGAATTGCTTGACCTTGTGATATAGCCCGGAGGCGATGGGGAGTTGGCGAGCAGTGAAGGCCAGAAAATGCGAAAGATTTTAAAATTCGGGCCTTGAAACAAGCAAATGCGGCAAATATGAATATAGGTAAGAAACAGATAATGAAAAAACCATAATTACTTAAAGGTGTAGGAACACAATCTTCCACTGAAGTGCACAGTATAATCAATCAGGTCACTATAAAAAAGTTGGTGTAACTCACATAATAAACACATGAAAACACTGCAAACTTGAGGAGCACAAGATAAAGCAGCCTTCACAATGCCGCGCACGTGCAAAACCTTGCCATATATAACATGTCTGCACAGTATATTCAATGTGCTCTGTAGTCGATCTGCTTTAGGAAAAACCAGCAGTTCCCAGAGAAAAACGATTGTACCCTCGCCAGAGATCGACTAACTTAGCCACGTTGTGAAAAAGACCCATAAAAATTCCTCAAGTCATTGACGAGAGTAATTAAGTAGGTATTTAAGTGTAGTTGTTGCGAACCCCAGGGTTTCCCCCATCAGCCGCTTTTATACTTCTCGGGATGAGGCTTGCGCCATAACCGGTAACGTGCATGTAGTGTTTTGTGTGTAAATTTGAAATTTTATCACAAAAGGAGAAAGTGATAGCATTGTGATCACTGGTGGACCAACCAGAATGTACTGTCCATCCAGTAGTACAAGAAGCAATGAAGTAGGGTGGAGTCCATGTGAATTTAAAATCTGCAGTCTGTAAGATATAAAATCTTACAAGTAAAATATTTTATACAAAAGTGAGATTAATTTAAAGTAAAGCTTCTCATATAGCAATATGGGACAGCAAAACATTACTAGTCACGAATATTATTAAGATAATGAGTCACTCGCTAGGGATTAAATTTAGACAAGGTCACAAGAGAGAGGGGGGTAAACAAAGAAATGACTAGTAGCAGAAGGGGTGCACCTCAGTTGTTATTTATTCCGAGCACACGGGAATAAATAACAACGGGACGCAGGTAGCAGCTAGTGAGTACGTGTGAATAATTATGGCCCTGAAAGAACAATACAGCAAAGGACTGAGTTTGTCTGGACATTCCTCTGATCGGTAACACCTGGAGACTAGACGAGTAGTAAAGACTTGACAAATGCTCCGATGAGATTTAAGACTGGCGTCTGGCTGTCGGTGATAGCAAGTTTTGGCATCTTAGGAAGTAAAGGTGTTCAGTGAAACAGAAAGATGGCGGCGAACTTCAAAGCAACAGACGGCCTGGGAAAGGAATATTAATATTAAAATGGGAGGTTGAATCTAGTGGGGATGGAGATAGCATGGGAAACCCACACTAGCGAATAGTCGGGATGTAAATTTAAATATTGATGTATGAGGGGTTAAATTTCTGAGCGAAGGTGGGTCAACACAAAAGGGCGGTACACAAATTCGGAAAACAAAAAGAGAGCGCACGCAGCCAAGAAGGGCAGACAGTTGAGGTTTTGTCGGTGTTTGTGGAAATGGGTTAGTAAAAACACAGAGTTGAGCTTTTGACGGTGTTAGGGAAAAAATGAGTTAAAAGTCACTGAGTTGAGTTTTTGTTAGTGTTTTGTGAAAATGGGTTAAAAAGAACAGAAAGTTGAGTTTATGTGGGTGTTTATGGAAATGAGTTATAAACTCTGAGTTGAGCTTTTGTTGGTGTTTTGTGAAGATGAGTTAGGAAAGACAGAGTTGAGTTTATGTGGGTGTTTATGGAAATGAGTTATAAACTCTGAGTTGAGCTTTTTTTGATGTTTTGTGAAGATGAGTTAGGAAAGACAGAGTTGAGTTTTGAGTGTTAGTGGGAAAATGAGTAATAAGTTGTCTAGGGTTAGATAAGTCCTGTAACGTCCTGTCAGCCAGTTGGGAAAGATCTGACAAAGTTAAGATGGAGTAGTGAAGGGTTAGATAAGTTTAAGTGCAGTCAGTAAGTTAAGAAAAGTTAGTGGAGTTTCATAATAGAAGAGAACAGTCGAGTAGTCCGTTATCGGAAGGCAAGGGTAGTGGCCCATATGCAGATGAACGAAGTGTATGGAGGAATAAGCCTAATCCGTAATTGGAAGGCGAGGGTAGTGGCCCGTTTGCAGATGAATGAAGTGTATGGAGGAATAAGCCTAATCCGTAATTGGAAGGGAAGGACAGTGGCCCATTTGCAGATGAATGAAGTGTATGGAGAAATAAACCTAGTCCGTAATAGGAAGGTAGAGAAAGTGGCCAGCGTGAAAATAAGTAGTGTAAGGAGAAAAATAACCCTAGTCCATCATCTGAAGGCAGTGATAAAGGCCAAGGAAAGAAATAACCCTAGTCCATCATCTGAAGGCAGTCATAAAGGCCAAGGAAAGAAATAACCCTAGTCCATCATCGGAAGGCAGTGATAATGGCAAGGCGCAGATAAGTGAGCTGAGAAGGTAAAGTTGTAATCCGTAGTCCGTCAGAATAGCTGAACCGAAGGTTAAGTAGCAGTATCGAAGACGAGCCCATCAATTCCTAAAAAGACACAATGATGCCCTATCCAGACGTAGACTACAGCCCATTGAGAACTAGAAGTCCTGAGACAGATGCCCTTGGCAAACGATGATGGCATTCCCAGACAAGGAGCTGAAGGCCCCAAAACGGAGAAATCCGATTCGTAAAATTAAGTAAGTGACTAGTTATAAGGTATTCTCACTTACCTATAAAGGACTGTAGGAACTCTAATAGCAGATTAGTAGAAATCTAGAAAGATGTTAAGGGAAGGTGGTACAAAGGTATAAATAAATATACATAAATATAGAGATAAGTCAGATGATAGTTTGGGATTTTGAGTAATGTATAATTTGACATAGGTAGAAAGGCAAAAGAGAGAAATTGGATATTTGTTATTGTCTAACATATATGTATGATATATTTTGGAAGGGAAGGGTAGAGAAATACAGAGAAAGAAAAAGAACTTCGGAATGTAGCTAACCCTTTGGGACAAGCATTAGTCCAGAAATTCAGGTCAAATGTATTATCTGTCTTGATTAGGGAAAGTTTCTGATATCATATTCCCCAAGACAAAAAGGGCATTAATTAAATTAGAAGTTAAGAGTGAAATTCCTAAATCGATTTATAAGGTAAGAATTTGATTTACATAGGAGAAAGAGTGTAACTAACCCACTTAAGCAATTATTGTTCATGTGTGAAGAAAGAAGAAACTTTAGCAGTTTTTTGTGTAAGGATATTGATTATGTGGTGTATAAAGAAATAACAATTCTAGTGTAAAACCAATGTATTTAATCCCATATATATCTGATGCTACATAGGCAAATTTGAATAATATTAGTATTTGCTTGAGTTTGATCATTTTTTTCATGTTGTATATATATATATATATGTAAATAAACTATGTTATGTTATAGAGTAACGTGTGCTTTTGTCATTCTTGAACACTCAGCCTTTCCGAAGGGAATTATACGTAATTGAGAAGTTCCCTTGAACCTGAATTCTCCTGTGAAGTCTAAGTCAGATGTGTAAGTGGGGGTATAAGAAAAAAAGTCTATATATCTAAGGGAACAAAACAAAGAATATTAAATAAAGATATTTAATAATAATAATCAAGAAACAAAATAAGAATTAAAGACTTATTATTCTTCCTCCCCACAAGTCGATATGATAAAATCAAATCCTTTAATAATTCACCTTTCTCATCTGTCCGAGGGTTGTTCCAATTAACTGAGTTAGCGTTTGCGTCCATGAGAAAGAGTACGTTTTTATCACGCAAAGTCTGGATGGCCATCTCAAGATAGTCTATGAAGGGGTGTATCGAATCCTGGTGTTGAGAACACTGGCAGTACAAGGATATTACGAAAAGCTGTTCAAAAGGACCTTCAATCGAAGCGCAGGCAGCATGTCCAGTGCACAATTTGGCAATCCGGGTAGCAACAAAAGAAGGATTGACAATAGCCAACATAGACCAATTCCACTTCCTGGTGTTTCCACCAGTTCCAACAATAACTGGATCAGAAGAAACAATTCTAAATCTCCGGGGTAGGCCTTTGATGACACCTTCGTAGGAATAAGGTTCCTGTTGTGCAAGAACCTGAATGGCATTATCCAGAACGATGGAAGTCAAGTCATTGAAGACTGAAATCGGCCTTATACAGTTCAGTTCAAGGAATTTACTAGTAGAAAAATTATTGGTACCAGTAGTGTTTGGAGAAACAGGTGTACTATTCATAGGCTGTTTTTGCTCTTATTACTTCTAGCACTTTGCGGTACGAGTGAGTACAACTCCGCTTTCGTCTTTTACAACTGGGACATTTAGGCAGCTTCTCTTTATTGGGACAATCGTTGAAGTTATGTCCGGTTGTACCACAGTGTCCACAGGTTTGCTGCTCTTGATTACAGCCACGAGCTGAATGACCGTAGCCTAGGCACTTAAAGCACTTAGGCACGATGGTATAATCTTTGACGACGTAGGACGTCCAACCCAGGTAGACTCTATATGAGGAGAGAAGAAATCTCCTGATTTGTCTAGAGACGCAAGAATCCAGCTGATGCTAGACTTATTAGGTTTTGGGCGGGTGGAGAACCTTGGTCTAATCATTTGTTTAACCTCAACAAAGGAGAGGCCCATATCCTTAAGATTTTTAAAGTGCAGTTCATCAATAACGTCTTCAATTTTGGTATCCTTATGAATGAAAAAAAAGACTATTTTAGACCCAAGTTTCCTTGGGTCTCGATTCTCAAACCATTCTCCTGCAGCTTGGTGCAGTTTTTGATATTTTCCAAATCACCAGAGGACGCAGCTTCAACGAGAATGCCTGTGGCACGTATCTTCCTCATCGTCTTAATCCTGACGTCTTTAATTTCTGGGGCAAGTTTGGATCTCACCTCTTGCCTACGCTTCACTAGTTGTGAACGAGCTTCCTTCAGAGGAATTTATCAAAATAACGTGCTGTTGCCTAAATGGTTTCGAGGATGTGGATTTCTTAGTACAGTTTAATATATTAAAATTTTAAAAAAATAATAATAATTTCACAATCTAACCTGCAATAAAGAGCTTTGGAAATACGCAGCCATACGCTATAACTTCGATCCCAAAAAAGAATTAATGAAAAGGGTATATGATGTAAATGACATTTTTTTTTATTATTCTTTGTGTGGCTCTTGGATTACAAAAAGATACGGCTTAAGTCGATATACGAGTAACTGTAGCTTATAACCAATGAAAAGCAGTAATAATCATCAGAGAAACAAGCGTTAATATTTAATTTAGAAAATTAAATCAAGGTCATATGAATACGTACTGAAATATTTTAGCTGTAGTATTACTTGTCTTGGTTTTATAGTTGACAATGTAGTTTGGTGACTGATATAAAATTAAATCAAGGAGTTGAATCAGTATTGAAGAAGTTTGGTTCCTCTTAAAGGATACGTTAGCATTAGCATTAGCATTAGCATTAGTAGAGGCATATGATGCAAGAAAGCAAGCTTATTCAGCATCAGCCAAAAAAAAAAAAAAAAAAAAAAAAAAAAAAACAACCACTACTCCCATTTCACCCCTCAATTCGTTCGAAATACCTGTCCAGCTGAGCCTTAAATTTGTTTAGGCTATCAACTTCAACAACAAGCGATGGAAGTCTATTCCACAAACCAACTGCCCGCTGGCTAAAAGCGAATTTCCGCACATCTATCCGACATCCGTCCTTCCTCAATTTGAATTTATGCCCTCTCAGGTGATTATTCTGAGCAAGAGGAAGAATTCCATCGGCATTGAGCATGCTCAAGCCATTCAAAGCCTTGTACACCTCTATCAGATCACCTCGGCGATGCCTAGTCTCCAGGCTCTGTAATTTGCAAAACTTAAGCCTTTCTTCGTAAGAGCAACCCTTTGTTCCATTCACTAATCTTGTTGCCCTTCTCTGTACTCGTTCCAGCAGCTCTACATCCTTCTTGAAATGAGGCCTCCAGACCTGTATACAGTACTCAAGGTGTGGCCTGACCAATGCCTTATACAAGGGAATAATCACATCCCTGTCCCTGCTAGAAAAATTCCTGTATATCATTGACAAGACACCATGAGCTACTCTTGCAGCTCGTCTGCACTGCTCAGAGAACTTCATATCTGCCTGCACAATTACCCCCAGGTCCTTTTCATTCTCTACCACTGTCAGCGTAGTACCACAGAGTTGATACGTTGATCTGGGGTTACTGTTTCCCATATGTAGTACTTTACATTTGTCAATGTTAAACTTCATTTGCCACCTCTCAGCCCATCTGCTCAACCTTTCCAGATCCTGTTGCAGCAGCATAGTATCAGTAGTGTCCTTAACAACCCTGCCAACCTTTGTATCGTCTGCAAACTTGGACATTAAGCCTGATACACCATCATCAATATCATTTATAAATACAGAAAACAACAATGGACCCAACACTGAACCCTGAGGAACTCCACTAATAACATTAGTCCACGTTGAGCAGTGTCCATTGATTACCACTCTCTGTCTTCTGCCACTCAACCATCCCTTTATCCATAGCAGCAATTTGCCTCGAATGCCACACTTCTCCAATTTGTGCAGCAGTCTTCCATGCGCAACAGTATCAAAAGCCTTTCTAAGATCCAAATATATAATATCAAAGTTATTCCCTGCATCCAGTTCTTTTGTGACTACATCATAGTATCCAATCAAATTGGTCAGACAAGACCTGCCCTTAACAAACCCATGCTGTGTCTGAGCTATAACTGAATTCTTGTCCAGATGATCCTGCAGTGCTTCTTTAACCAGTGCCTCCATTAATTTTCCTGGAACCGAAGTTAAACTCACAGGTCTATAATTACTTGTGTCAGCCTTTGATCCTCCTTTGTGAATTGGGGTTACATTTGCACATCTCCAGTCCATGGGTACCTCCCTTGAGTCCAAAGAAGCTCTCATAATTATGGCTAGGGGTTTGCTTACTTCCTTTGCTGCCTCCTTTAATATAACTGGATAGATCCCATCCACCCCGGGTGCCTTTTTTATGTTTATCCTCAACAATTTCTCCTCCACTTTCCTCTCAGTTATTAGAAAATCATCTAGCTCACTGCCAATGTTTACTTCACCTACGACATTCCCCTTCCTGAATAACTCCTCATGTGTGAATGTAGATGCAAAATACTCGTTTAGATTGTTAGCCACCTGAGCTGGATCCTCAACTGTTGAACCATCAACATCCAGTGGACCAATCTGATTCATCCCTTTCCTTCTTGAGTTTAAATAGGTAAAGAACTCTTTTCTGTTTTTCTTTGCATCCTTTGCCAAGGATTTCTCATAATCTGCCTTTGCCTGCCTAATCTCCTTTGTGACTTGGTTACAGACCAACTTATATCTATCATAGGCTTCCACGTCACCCATTAATTTGTATGTATCCCATGCATTTTTCTTCTCTGCCATATGTCTCATTAGTTCATCTGACAACCATTTAGGCCTGAACCTTGAACAATATTTCTTGGTTGGTATGTAAAGCCTGGTAGCTTCCAAGATTAGTTCCTTGAATGCTTCCCATTTTGAATTTGCTGTTGGTAACATCATCAGTTGGTCCCACGTTGGAGGGAAACATCTGAGTGTTACGTACACTGGTGTGCAAAATTTAAGGACCAGTCAGGTTTTCACCTGTAGCCTCTCATAGGAGTGGCCTTGATATGGGAAAAGCACAGCAAAGGAACCTCGTGAGGTTCAGAAATGATGTAGAAAACAACACCGACACAATAAGAAAAAAACTGTACAGAGGGACTTTATTCAAAAATGGCAACATTGCACTGGCTGCCATGATACAGATGCATCACTGCCAAAGATGGAACAAAGGGAAGAGGTGGTCCTCAGTAGGAGATATGGCCACCCCTAATGTCGATGCAGACTTTGCACCGCCTGTCCATACTTAGAACAATATCGTTGATAAGTTCTTGTGGTAACATCGTCCGTTCCTCTGTCAGCGCCATTTTCAGCTGATCAACATTTTCTGGTGGGTGTGAACGTGCCGCTAGGCGTCTCTCCAGAGAGTCCCATATGCGTTCGATGGGATTTAGATTGGCGGTTAATGGGCAGGCCAATTCATACGAACAATGTCCTCACTTTCCAAAGGCATATCAACAGCTGCAGTGCGATGGGGTGTGGCGTTATCATCCATAAACACGAAGTTGGGGCCAATGGCACCTTGGAACAGACGCACATGGGGAAGGATTACCTCAGTACAGTAGCATGCACCGGTTACAGTACCGCCTTCCAGTTTCTGGAGTTGTGTACATCCATCCAAGATAACGCCTCCCCAGACGAGAACACCTCGACCGCCATATCGATCCCCTTCATGATGTTTGCGGGGTGATACCGTGTGCCAACCTCTCGCCAGATTAGCTGACGTCCAAAATCGCTGCTGAGACTGAATCTACTCTCACGAGTAAAGAGTACCTTAAGAAAAAATTTGGTGCTGTAACCTATAGAAAGTGTTGGTTCTTAAGTTTTGCACACCACCATAGTTAGATAAAATATTTGTGTATGTATATATATTTTTTTTCTCTCCTGGTTTTTTTCGCTCCTAGTATTTTATTTTTTTTTTTTTTTTTGGTCTCATAAACAGAGACATTAACCGTCCTCCCTATTGGACGTGGCCCACCTTTCAGAATCAGCTTTCCAGGATACTGCTGCTTCTGGATAGCCAAATGGCCAGAACAACACAACATATATAATGCACATAAACCACAATAAATTGCATGCCTGATCAATTGACAGTAGAACTGTACTTCATAGTGACAGGAGGCGGAGTTGAACTGACGTTCTGTACAATAACACATGTCCACATATGCAAGAACTCGCGAAAAAGAAAATAAATTGTTATATAAAAAAAGTTAGCCTTTAACTCGAAAAGTGACAATAATGTCACTGCTGATAACTAGCAAGTGAAAGTGTCACTTCATTTAAAGTTTTAGCTGATTGGGATGAACAGGGTTGAGTATATAATATTGCTCGATTAGCTAAAGTGTTTCAGGATGTCTCAAACTCCAAGATGAAAATGTCACCATCCACCGTGCCAAATATGTAAATGAATGACTCTTTGAAGAACACGAGGAAGGCTTCAATCATCTTGCTTTGCCAACCCAATTTTCAATTCACTTTTGCATCTGTAGGATGAACTGGAAAGGCATGTTCTTCAACTAAACCTTCTGCTTACACTTCAGGAATTTCGGACATGAAGCTACTGTTACTCTTGTCGCTTATCAACACCCTGGTGACTCCAATACACTCGAAATCACGATATTAACTCACTGTTCTAATAAAGTGGCGCGGCAGTGTAATTCTTTCCAATTTCTGTGCGTGAGAAAATAAACAAGGAAAGTTCATTGAAATTCAGAAAGAATATTATATGATTCCCAGTCAGTTAAAGACTAACCGAAGGCTATAATTGTTATTCACTTCACCCAGAAAAACAAGAAATTCTTCTTTCCTGATGTTATCAGTAACTTAAGTTAATAATCTGCGTTTTTACGTCTTTGGATGAGGATATCTAAAGGTCATATTTGAAAAATGCCATCTTTCGAAACGCCACAAAGAAGAAAAACAACACTGCTGCCAATAAAAGATGTGTGACACAAATGGTAATTCTTCTTACTGATAATTCTACCTTTTAATAATTTTAAAGTATTCTGTAAATTAGAAATGGAATCTTCATTTCTCTGAAATACAAGATTATTGCAATTCACATTTTTGCATTGTATATTTAATTTTACTCTACGACTATGTTGTCAATATTATGAGGACTAATGAGGAGGAATATGCAAATTTTATACAGAGTGGAGAGATACAGGATTATCCTTTTAAAATGCAGAAGCGTTTCCGTAATGCAATTAGAAAAACTAATAATCTTCTTTATTTATACATGCAATCATTTTTAGTGTGTCTGATATAAACTTACAGCCTTAGTGGGTAGGATCACCATCCTTCATCAGTCTCCCCACACCGGGAAGACTGGTGAAGGTAACAAAAGGGTGCTCTTTCATAGAAAGGCTTCAGTTCTGAAAATTGCAGCGTCTCAAGACTAGGCACTTGTGGGGAGATCTTATTGATGTGTTTAAAGTCTTGAATGGATTGAGTAAGCTGAATGTTGATGGTATTCTTCCACTTGCTAGGACTATACACCTGAGGGGTCATAATTACAAGTTGAGGAAGAATGGTTGCAGGTTAGATGTGAGGAAGTTTGCCTTCAGCCAGCGGGATGGTGATTGTTTGAACAGGCTTTAGTATGTTGTTGTGGAAGTGGATGGGATGAATAAATTCAACGTAAAATTAGACAAATTCTTAGATGGTACGGATGAGTGAGATAAACCAGGATTGCCTTCTCTTTTCTGGTGCAGCACATTGCCGGTTTCTTTAAACGCTTTGAACTAGTGCTTCATTGATTATTACATAGGTGGATCTTTCTGGAATTCCCGTTAAAAACGTCTTTTTACACTCACTGGAGATTCGATATCCCGTAGACACACAACACGCACATTTCATTCCTGTACTTTCGCCATTCTAATGCTGTACTGTTGCAATGTTTGCAGGGGTCAAGGCTGCCAACTCCTTCACAAAAAAACTCACTGAGTTGCTTTGATAATTGCAGAAAACCATTTTAAGATACCTATTATAAGAAACTTTTAATCGAGCTTTATAATAGGGTGAATAAGTTATAGACACCCTCTATATTTTGTAAATCTGCCTGTGTGATAGCGGTTCTTATAAACCAGTATGGGCAATGGATCAACACTTTCAACGTAGGACGGTGACATCCAATTACCATTACAAGCTTGAGAACTTTCTGTGTTGTCAATTGTGACTCGTTTGGCAGAAGTTATCCAATGATGGAAGTTATCGAGAGTAGGCGATATCTCAAAGAAAACAAGTCCGGAGGGCTTTGTAGACTCATGGAATCTGTTCCACAAATCATAAAGAAGGTATCTCGAGCCTCACACATCTCGTCAGCGGAAAACATCATGGAAGTGACTGAAGAAGCCACGGGAATGTCGGTCAATATGTCAATGATCCATGGACGTTCAGAGCTTTGAGTTTAACGGTTGGACAGCTGTGTATAAGCTCAATATGACGTCTTCATCCCCGGGAGAGGAAGTTATGCCTATAAAGATATTCCAGACACAATATATACAGAGCAATATGGCCCATGCTGCTGATGTGCTTAAAACCCTACAGCAACCAACCAACCAACCAACAAGCTCAGTCAATTAAGAGAAGGAAAATTGTGACTAAAGTTATTCACTCCACTGACTATCAAGGCATTCTCCGATGTTATCATTACATTAATATTACTACCATCTGTCTTTTATTTTTCATGGCGAATAGTGAAAGCTATCTTTAAACAAGGCCACCTCTTTTAAGGTGACCGTAAAAGAGGAAAACAGTACAGCCATCAGACATGTAGCACAACTGGTAATGCTTGTTACTACAATAAAAAGAGCTAAAATTTGAATTTGAATTTTATTTTTTATAATTACTTATTCTAAGAATTAGAAAGTGACACCTCGCGTGTAGCACAGTGTATACACTCAGTGATCACTGAATTATGACCACCTACCTAACACCATGTTGGGCCAGCGTACGCGATAACAGCCGCTATTCGCCTAGGTATTGATTCCACTGGATATCTGAAGACGTCTGTAGCAATCTGTAGCTAGTTGCCTGAAAGGCTTTCCACTGTGTCGAAATAAATAATGGTTGCGTGTCCATTACGTCTCACTTTCCTTTAAAAACGTCTCACACAGGTGTTCAATTGTATTGAGGTCAGGCGAATATGGAGCCCAATCAAGATGGATAATATCTTCACTGTGTTCCTCTAACCACTCATGTACAGTGCGAGCCCGATGACAAGGCGCATTATCATCTTGGAAGATTCCGTTTCTGACTGGGGAAAAAACGCAACATGGGAGGATACACATAATCTCCTAAGAAACCATGCGGACCCTGTCAAAGAGCTTACAGATGAGTAGCTAAATAATGACTGAGCCATATGATAATCAGGCGTGATTTCTAAGAACTGCCGGTAGACCTAATCAGTGAAATATGTTGGTCCATATGCACCAGTGGTCCTACGTCTTGCCATCAATGCATGACCCATGTTAAGGCCTGGGTGAGTAGCACAGTGGCATCGTCACCGTCCTCCCCACACCGGGTGAAAAAGGCGCGGGTTTGAATCCCGTTGATGACGCGAGGAACTTTTAATGGGCTTTTTTCACTCTGTGGCTGAGTTAGTCGGTCTCAGGCGTAGACAGCAAGGTTTTCTCCACAGAAACTGGGATTTTTTCGTCAAGAAAAACAGGAAAATCGACCAGAGAACACGCAATTTACAGACACAAATACGGGTTTATGTAATGAATTACGGGTGATCCTAATATAATAATTTTTTGACCCATGATAAGCAACCACTGCCATGCACGATGGGTCCATAGACTTGTGTTGCTTGCGCCACACACAAAGGCGTCCACCGGCGTGTTGAGCCAGGTATATGGACTCATCTGACCAGCACGCTCGTTTCTAATCCTCCAGCGTCTAACCAGCATGTTGTTGACACCACAGCATTCTCCATCGTCAGTGATCAGCGGAGAGGAGAGGGTGTCTCTTGGATCGTCTGCTGTGGAACACCATACGTCTGCGTGTGCGACGAATCGTCTTTTGGGATATTCCATTTATAATCCCCGTATTTCGATGTCAACTGTCGCATAGTGACCTGCCATTCAGCCCATACAATGCATCGCATTCTTCGTTCACCAGGAACACCCACCTTGCGTAATCCCTTATAGTTCTGTAGACAGGAGTTTGAACCGTTCGACACCATTCTTTAAAGACCTTAACCACATCAGACTTTGAGCAACCGACAAGACGTGCCGTTTCCGATATGAAAACACCAATCATGCTAATTTGGAACCTCGGGGTATCTTTAGTACCTTCCATAACTGCTACTTTACCACTTTCACTTGTACGACCACATGCAAATTACCATTAATCTAGCATACAAAGATGTTCTGCTTTTTATATATGGCAGAGTCTATTACGGACGGGGTGTGATAATTCACTGATCATTGAATTTATGATCACTTCCTCCCTACACTTGGTGGAAAAGTCTGGGTTCATAGCAATTAAAAGGCAACTAGGTTTGTAATAATACAACTAAAATGCAATCCAGTGTACAACAAAAATTTATTAACAACGAATACAGAATTTAATTGAAACCGTCATAGAAGATGCTTGAAGTGCCCAAGTCTCTCATATAAATATTCTTTGATTTGATTTTGGTTTTTTATGACGCATCATGTAAGCATGCATTCACATTATTATAATACCTGATAGAAGTCAGAGTCGTATATGAAATTCTCAATGTGCTTCTTTTCTGAACGTGGACTGTTTCGAAATATACACCCAAAGTAGGTGGATTGTTTGTTGTAGGGTTGCAGGCGCATCAGCAACTTAGGCCATATTACGCCATAAATAATATGTCCATAAATTGCCTGTCTTCTGTGATGAGTTACTGTTTGCTGGACGAAAAACCAGAGTTTCCGGAATCAAAAACGATGCTATCCTCAGCGGAGACCCACTAAGCCGCATTGTGAAAACGCCCCATAAAAATTCCTCGTGTCATTGACGAGATTCGAACTCACATCTTTTCCAACCGGTGTTGGGGGGGGGGGCAACGGTAATTATATTCACGAGGGCGGATTGTTTGTAACAGCCTTGTTCTTGAGTGTACTATGCAGTTAATACTCCAAGATTACCACACACATCCATTTCGGGTAAAACTGATTTATCTACCACTCTAATAACGTTTATACTGCTCCTCATTGTACCAGAGATGTCACGGTGTAATTGACTTCTTCCCTCAACCTAATAATATTTGGCTCCTTATCCAATGAAATAATGTGGCCTGTTGATAAATTATTCTAGGTTCACACGGACAAAGGAAAACGGACAATACTTTGTCCGTTTTCCTTCTCAACAAGAATTGTACTGTTTGTTTGTTCTATTTCCTGTGTTAGAGGTATGCTACCGCAAAGACAATATGAATGAAAAATCTTCCTCTTCTCATGGTGCTGAAAGAAAGCCCTCGAACTCTTCGTCTGATCATAATTCCAGACGGGTTGCAGATGTCCCGCTAAAGTCTATCCGGAAGACACGTCCCAAGGCCCTTTCAGATTCGAATCCCTGTCCCTCTATGAAGATGAATGAAAATCGAGAAAAACAAAATAGCAGAAAGAGTCAAAAGGAACTAAGTCATTCGGCTTCAGCTGTTGTCAAGCTGGATGAAAATCCAGGAAAACAAGTTAATAAAAACAGTCAAAAGGAATTTAGTGATTTGGCACCAGAACAAACTTTCAGGAGAGTAAATATTGGTACAAAAGACCTCAAGATTTCCTCAGACAGTACTTCTGAATCTCACGAAAGTACAACCTTAGAACAACAAACAAATCCAGTGGCATGGAAGCTCCTAAAGTTGTATTAAATTGCCGTGACCAAGTTTCCCCCCGCCCAGAGGAGACTTAACTACTTTGGATAGTTCAGGCTTACAAAAAGAAATGAATCAAAATACAGATGCTACTCAGTTACCTGCCTCTGCTGAACAAAATACCTCCTTTATACAGGGACTTGATCTTTCAGGATCTCTTGATGCTGTCTTCAACCCAGTGTTGAAAATAAAGAAAGCCCTTGGGGAATATTTGGCCGCAGAGAGTAGCAAAGTTACCAAAACGGCTTCGAATTACATTCAGGGTTTGTGGTCGGATCTTGAGGCGGTCTCGACTGCTCTGTTTGTTGAAAATGAACGGTTGAAAGGCAAGACTGCAGAGCTCCAAATAAGAGCCAACCATTTTGACAATCTTTTTCGAAACTAGCCTAAACGAGGCACATTCGCAGATATTGTAAGAGGTACCGTTGGTGCTGATCGTGGGCAACAGCTTCCGCAAACTTCCAGGGCTCAGACTTCTCAAGAAGATAAAAACCAGCCTTCTGAGCAAATCCCTGTATCTGGTAACACAAGATTGGCCAATGCAAGGGTTACCGACCCCAATATTTTAATCATATTAAGGCCATTGCCTGAAAGCAATACCGCTTCCAGCCAAGATATTCGTAATATAGTTACTGAAAACATTAGGAAGGAACACCGTAATATTAAGATTAAAAACATCAGATTGCTTAGAAATAAGGGTTTATTGGTAGAAACCACCAATCCCACTGATTCGGAAATCGGCTACTCTGACTGAAGCCGGTTTATCAATGGACAAACCGAGATTACAAAACCCCACGGTTCTGATATACAGTGTACCAAAGGACTACTCTAAGGAATACATCTTAGAGGATCTATATATATATATATATATATATATATAAAGAATTTTCAAGAGCAGGAGTTTGTCCGGGATGAAGTGACTCCGTGCACTACTCTCCGTTTCAGTTCTGGCTCTGGTATCAAGACCGTAAACTGGGTTATTGGCTTTATACCAAAATTGATGAATCACCTTCTGCAAAACGACCGCATCTATTTGGGCTTCACTTCCCACAGGTTCCGCCGTTTCACGGTGGTCACAAAGTGTTTTCGGTGTTTGGCCTTTGGGCATTCGACCCAAAACTGTACCCATAAAACAGTTTCTTGTAGCCATTGTGCCAATGGCGGGCATATCTCTGCAGACTGCCCAAAAAAAGATGATGATCCAAAATGCGTCAATTGTAAAAGGAGAAATAAAGATTTCCATCATTCAACCTGTGACAGCCAATGTCCAGATTATATACAGGGTGATTCACTACCAGTGCGACAAACTTGCAGGAGGTGTAGGGGGCACAAAGACGAGTGGGAATCACATAGCATTGCAGGGTCCGAAATGCCTTCGTCATGCGGGAGGTCATGTGAACAAAGAAGCAAAGAAAAAGAACAGAAACAGCTACTCGTTAGTGTAAAAGAAATCATTTTAATGACAAGTTTTACATTGGCAAAAAGCCATGCTACAGAAGGTGTCCGAAAGTTCGACCAGAAGCAGTCACACAGGCTTCACAGCGCCGCCGCATGGAATCCCTAACGTTCTGGAAGATTCCTGGCGTGTCTCGAATCTCCCCGGCAGCTACAGAGATGCGAGCAACGAGGTCTTCAACTGAATCAACTGGGGTCTCTTACACCAATGTCTTCATTTGACCCAAGCAGAAGAAGTCCAGGCATGATAGGTCCGGCGATCTAACAGGCCAATGAACGGAACCACCACGACCTATCCAATGCTGTCCAAATGTAACGTTTAGGTCTTGGCGGACGTCATTGGTGTAATGTGGGGGAGCCCCATCATGCTGGAACCACATTGAGCGGCGCAACGACTGAGGAACATGTGCTTCTTCAATAAATTCGGGCACGACTTGCTGTAGAAAGATCAAGTATGCCCTACCGTCTAGACAAGGGGTCAGAAGGTATGGTCCAATGAGGTGGTCTCCAACAATGCCAGCCCAAACATTGACAGAGAAACGGCGTTGAGTTGTACGTGTTCGTGTACCATGGGGATTCTCCAAAGCACACAAATGGGCGTTATGTTGATTGAAGGTTCCCTCTCTTGTGAAACTTGCCTCATCCGTGAACAATACGGACGCAGCAAATGCGCTGTCTGCCGCACTCTGTTGAAGAAACCAAGTAGCAAAAGTCCTCCGGAGTAGATAATCTGCAGGCTCCAATGATTGGATGCGTTGCAGATGGTATGAACTCATTTGGTTTGTTGACAGTATCCTCCATATAGTGGATTGGGAAATACCCAATCGTTGGCCTCGCTCGAGTTCTCATACTCGGATTGCCTTCTGAAATACGTAGGACATTCTCCTCATTGTCTGGCATCCTCGTCGTTCGCTCTTGATTCATGGTACCTCTCGTGAAACAACCAGTCTCACGTAACCTTCTGTGCACACGTGCAAAAATCGTATGATGAGGAGCACGTCTATGGGGGAAACGTTCCTGGTACAAGCGCAGAGCGGCGCGCCCGTTACAGTCCGCAGCTCCATAAGCGAGGTGCATGTCGACCAGTTCAACGTTTGAATACTTGTCCATCCTACTGGCTCGGGTACAGGTTCGCAAATGCTGACTTCCAGCGGGATTGCTGTTCACGCGACCTCCCGTTCAACGTCCTCTACCGCATGACGAAGGCATTTCGGACTCTGCAATGCTATGTGATTCCGATTCGTCTTTGTGCCCCCTACACCTCCTGCAAGTTTGTTGCACTGGTAGTGAATCACCCTGTATAAAGGCTGTTGAAATGGTCAATAAGGTAATCCAATATGAGTAAGACCTAGTCAAATCCTCTGCTAGATAATATTAATTTTGAAGGAATCAAAATCCTGCAAATCAATGGAAAGAGGTGTAGATGGACGAGATCAGAGCTAGAGTAATAGAGCATAAAATTGATATCAGAGTAATAGAGCATAAAATTGATATCATCTGCTTGCAAGAACCATTTTATTCTAGGCAGGTGGGTGGAACAGTTAATAAGATCATGGGTTTTCCTTTATCAGTCAGATTAATACACTCATTGGATTCTCCTCCTAGGGCAGCTAGTATTATCTTGAATAATGATTTATTTGTAACTACGATTTCAGGAGATTGTTCTGACACTGTAATTTGTGTGATAATCTCTACAACATCAACTGCCTTCTATCAAGCATCGGTATATTGTCCACCTTCTGAGGAACTCCAACTGTCGCTTCATCGCCTTGACAGTATACGTTCTAAATTTTCGTCTAAAAACTTAATTATAGCGGCTGATATGAATGCAAAATCCAATTTTTGGCATCAGAATTATTGACCTAGAGGCTTAGCCTTAGAGGACTTTATCGTATCTTTTAATCTTTGTGTCCAAAACTTATCCGACAAACCTCCCACCTTCTCCATATCCAACGGAGAATCTAATATCGACATAACCTTAACATCTGCTGAAATAGATAGTTTGATTGTGGACTGGGATGTAATTCTAGGACTTATCAATAGTGACTACCAGGCTATTATTTTCGGGATCTCATCTAGACGCACTTGCGTTGATGAACAACCTAAAGATCTTCGACGATTTTCTGTGAAGTCGACAAAATGGAACAAATTTAAGGAGTACCTAACGCTATCCTGATACGGGATATTCAAAACGCATTAAACTCAATGACAGCACTCGAATATATCAACTTTATCCAGACTCATCTTTTCCTTGCTATGCAATACGCCAGCAAAAGAAAACAGTCCAAGAAACTTCTTGTCCCGTGGTGGACACCTGAACTGTCACACTTACGAACACAAGTCCTTCAAACGAGGAAGAACCTTCAGAGAAACAGACATCTCTCAACTGTGCACACTAACCAGGAAATTTATGGCAGTCTCAGGAAAAGATACCATAGGGAGATTGCCAATTCCAAGGGCAGTTGTTGGCAAAACTTAATTAAAGGAATAGGGAACACGGAATCGTGGGGTTTAATTTATCGCATTACAAAAAATAAAATGATTGAAGGAGACGTGACTAGATTTCCACAATAATGTCTACTGTATCCAACCTTTTTCCCTTTAGACCCCTCAATTTGATAGACCAGAAGAACAGGAGATAAGATAAGATAAGATAAGACACAGTAATGAAATGTATAGTGGCTCTACGAACATCATCGCCTTTACCCTGTTGAATCTGGGGACTGCTGTTAGTAAACTAAACAGTAAAAAATGTCCTGGGATTGACCTTATTGAGAATGGTGTTAATGTTAAATTTTTTGACCTGTTTCTGCAAATTCTGTTAAATTTTATGAACAAATGTCTCCTTGAGGGTATTTTGCTAAAAATTCTTCACAAGCCAGGGAAACCAACATCCGATACACGTGCTTACAGACCAATTTCATTGCTTGCGAATCTCGGAAAACTCTTTGAAAGACTTCTAGCCCCGAGACTCCATAAGATGTTAAGTGAGAAACAACTTTGTTCTAACCTACAATTTGGCTTCAAAAAAGAGAAATCTACGAAGGAGGCCATATATGCTCGGAATTCTACTTCAAAGTATGTTTTGGCTGTGTTTGTGGACTTCGAGGGTGCTTTCGACTCTCTTTGGTGGGAGAGCGCCCTCGAGTCCTTAAGAGATCCTAATTGTGATGATTATACCTACAAGGTCTTTAAGATCTTATTTCAGTGACTGTATGGTAAAAGTAACTGAAAAGCACCTGACATATAGTTCCCCTATATCCTGAGGATGCCCTCAAGGATCGGTGTTGAGGCCTCTCCTCTGGAATGCAGTTCAAGACAAATGACTTTGAGAGTTTATCAAGGTGGTGGCCGTCGAGGGGAGATCCAGAAAGGTGCTTCAGGAGTGTATGAAACCAATTATTGACGATTTGGTAACATGCGCGAATACATTTCACCAAGTAAGACGACTTTTATGACTTTAGGCAATCACTTCAACTAAAACAGACCTCCTAGGATCATTCTTAATAAAATACAGATACCATATGTCTCTGAGACTAAATATTTAGGAGTTATATTAGATGATAGATTAAGTTTTCAGTCGTATGTTTAAAAATTGAAGACCAAAATTTAAATTTTACTACCTCAGTGGTTAGGATCTCTAGGAAACAATGATAATGTCTTGCTAGGCAGACATTATCATTGTATTATAAGACAATCTTTTTTCCTGTAGTTTTTTATGCCACCAGCATTTGGCATCAAAATGTTACCAAAGTCAAGATAAAAACAAAGCTAATATCCTTGCAAAGATCCGTCTTACTTACTATTCACCGCATTCCACGAACTACTTCCCGTGGAAGTAGTTCGTGGAATGCGCTGTTGGTTTTGGGAGGACTAATGCCACTTGGCCTCTATATAATTTATTGAGGAATGTTGTACAATCTCAAACAAGGAACTTTCGATCACAATTACAAGGAACAAGGAACTTTCGATCACAGCGTATGGAATAACATTTCCATTTTTTCCATTTATTTGTACACACACAATTATTATATATATATATATATATATATATATATATATATATATATATATATATATATATATATATATATATATACACAAAGATATTTATACAATTTTATATACATTGACATTCTCTTTACACATATATAAGACATTATATTATACCTCCTGGTGCACTTCGTACGTGGACGCCAGAGACAAGGATGGCTCCTAAGCAAAAGCCCATCTCCACCTTGTTCATCTGTTTTGGGGTAGAACCTCAACAAATCTAGCCTAAAAACATATGCGAGGTATTTTACCACCGTCAATATAAGACAGCTGTTGCCCGGTGCCCTTCTCTAGGCCCCGGTTTACGTTATGTATTTGTGCCGAATGCACAAGTCCCGCACCCACCGGATGTAGTGCAATACCAGGGGGTGTCAACAAATAAATTACTAGTGGAGAACTTCCACAAATTGTGCCGATGGCCATACCCCAAACAACGGAAACATTTGCTTGCAATCGTAAACCTACGGAATCTGTGTGATGTAATTCATAGATAGATTCTATCGCTATCTAAAATATACCACCTCATGCAAGGACTGAATCCAACCACCCAACATCAAGTATTTCTTCCTTAGCATATTCACGAGGGACACCATATATTAACATTGTTGGATCAGATAACTGATGTTTCTCCATTGTAAGACCTATCTCTTTCAAAGCAGAAGCAGAATAGATCCTATTAGCATCCATGGAATTTGTGGTCTCCACAAGGATCCCCCTATTAGTAAGGAGACGGATACCTTTTACTTTCATCTCCTTGTGGTCAGGCTTAATGACTTGTGTCACCTGCTTTATATGCTGACTCGAACTCAAGGAAGAGTCCTCTGTAGGCCTAAAATAATTAGATTTTTAGAATCAGCCACACCTCTAAGGAACTGATAAGGATCTGTCCCGATTTGCACTGTCAGTCCTCTGTTTGGATCTTGGTTTATTCTGGTTGACAACAGGATCAACTAACTTGAAATTCTGTCGCACTAGCTCTGCATCAGACTTCTTATGAAGTTCAACCTGGCAATCTAACATTTCTTTTATCTGAGAAGAACTCTGCCCCAGATCCCTAGCGCGTACCTTAAGGCACTCATTGTCCACAACCAAAGCTGTGATCACTACCTCCACGTCAGCCCAGAGACCACAAATTCTATTAGACGCTGGTTTTGTTATTTTACTTGAATCTTTAGACATTATTTCTCCTAAAGCCCTTCTTATCTTAGCCAATGTCACATACACCTCCGAAGCATATAATGATTCTCCGAGGTTCAAACTATCTATAAAAGAAATCTATTGGTCCTCCCTACTACAAACATTAATTATTTTATCCCCTGTATCACTTGGGGAATGAAGAACTGCATAGCCCTCACTGTTCTTGGCTGTACTAGCTCGAACTCCTGTAACGAGAGAATGGCTGTTCTTATCTTCTTCATCGTTCAAAGTCTTATTTTTATCTAATTTTGTTTTAAGTTTAGTTTTGTCTTTTTCCCGTTTGGTAATAGTTTTAGGGGTCTTTGACTTCCTTTTACCTTTACGCTTTACTGGTGTCTGAAAAGATTCTTTGTTAGGAGACACCTGTTTTGTTGCAAAATCAACAGAAGAAGATGAATAACTTCAAATTCCTGGGACCAAGTAATATCTCGGTCTTCTTCTAACATTGTTTATTAAACAAGTAATTCAGAAGACGACAACCAATTAATTTCAACAGTTTAACAATATATGTCTATAGACGCTTTACCTGACCCGGGATGAAATCTGCATAAGAGTTGAAGAATTCATCAAGGTTGATTTACGGGTCTCAGCCCCTAATGGACACCACTGCCCGTGACGTGAGACCCGTAACGCCACAAAATTATTTACAAAATGAGTAATTTTAAGTAGATTCTTTTCCTCCAAAGTAAGATGCTCAACTCCAAAATTAAGAGAGTTATTGCCACTTTAAGGTTCTTTAAAAGTAGCCCATAACTAGCCCTATGTTAACCTATGGGATTTTTCCGAAATGTAAATGTGAAATCTAACTAATAAAGACTGATATATTTCCAGTATATAGTGACATATAAATATGTAATGGCTTCTCCCTAAAGGGGGCTACCCCAAAGCCAGTAAATTTCCAAGGCAATAAGATAACAAGTCTCCATTTTGCGTAATGTTATTTCAACGGGACAATGTAAAGTCTATGGTAATTTTCACAAGGGAAAATCCTCTATGGTAAGCCTATGAGGCTATGGTCTATATATGTCGCTCTTAGAGTTCGAAGACAATTTACAAACACCGATATCTTGTGTGTCTCTTCAATACCTGCAATAAAATTTTATCCTATGATTCACCGAAGTTATCTCTATCCATGTCATATATTTTATAAACGTAACTACTCTTTAAACCACGCTTATACATTAAAAAAAGAAAAGAAGCACAATTCCATAAGCATTTAACACAACCATCACTACGCCACCAATACCTGAATGGAATAACAACCAACCCCGCAAATAACATAAAGCAAGAAAAGGCTAGAATTTGGAGTGAATTAACTGGAATTTAGCAACGCAAATGGGATAAAAGCCAATTTGGTCTCATCACTAGGAAATATATACAAAAGGCTGATTACTTAACGTCCCCAGCTATCAACTCATGGTTTACGCCAAATATGTACACTTCCAATCTGCTCATGGGACACAGCTCCTTACGGGCCCAGCTCTTTGAACGTGGACTCAAACTTGATCCATACTGTACATGTAATAACCTCGAAACTTGGATACGTTGTCGTATTTGGCCCGGAATATGAACAATTTAGACAGACTTTAGTTGGTCTTGTTCCAGAGTTATCAGAAGAAAACGTCAGTATTCTTGAGTGTGCCAGTAACTTTAAAGCCCTTCAAGATTTTGCTACAAATGTTTTCAAGAAGCGTCTTCAACTAAGATTCCTGGCTCTCAGAGGATGTAATTAAGTGATCTCCTCAACTTCCTTCTCTCTCTTTTCAGTAAGGATTTTACTATTATTGTATTTATTTATTTTTTTATAACTATTTTTATTTTATTTATTTTTTATTTATTTATTTTTTGCTGGCTCCCAGGTGTGGGCAACCTGGGAGTGGGATTGCGGGCACCCACTGGTATTGCACTACCTCTAGTGGGTGCGGGATTTAGTGCTTTTCGCACATGACAGGTGATAATAGACCTAGGCCTGGATTCTAGTGCCGGTGTTGGACACCAGGCAGCATCTGCCCAGCTGTTGACTGCTCCCTGGTGAAAAAATGGCCTGACACAAACCAGAACACACCCTAACATCTCACACCCAATCATTTACACTTTTCCAGGCCCGCTATGCAGAGTTCCTGTACCAAAACAGAGGCCTTAGTTGCAATATGGCCTTAGTTGCCGATGCTCCTAAAACCCAAAATTTCAAAATTTTGAACTGAATTTGGGTTTGAGATGACTGCGTTATGTGAACATATTTTTAATACATAATGGTCGCAGTTTTCGAGAAATACAGACTGATTTATTTGAATCATTGTCAATGTGTTTGCCAATTATCTTTTAAGTTATAAGAAAAACTGGTAATACCACTATAAACATGTGTGTGTGTGTGCCTTCCATAATTTATGCTTTCTCAAGGTCTCTTCTGACTTCAAAAGAAGGGCAGAGTCTACTGATCATACGGAAAACATTATCTATAAAGCAGACAAGTCGTAAAATTGTTCAAGTAAATGTTAAGGAAGTGGAATCTACTTTTATTCTTTCAGTGTATACCGTAGTGACTTCACTAAGTTAACTAGAGTGATGGCGTATAGTTGGATTTTATACGTTACTTGTGTTTGGTGTATTGTTTTGGTTCGTAGTGATGAGCATGCCACCATAGACATTTCCATTAAGTCCCCAGTGAATTTAGAAATACAAAATGAAACTGTGCAGACTACTCCAATTCCTAAAACTCCTGACAGGTACCTCACCGCCCACATAATGAATGGAATCATCAGGCAACTATCGGACAGTATAGGGAAAATGATATTTCCTAAACTGACGAGGATTATTCTAGAAGAAGACGTATCTTCGTCTTGTATGCAGTCCATGATGAAATTGGCCTCCTCATTGCGACAAATGAAGACGTGGGCTGTGCAAAGTAAGACACTTTTTCATGCACGTTTTTACAAAACTTGCAGATTTTCTTTGTTTTGAAATGTCGGGCGTTTGACAGCCATTAAACATTTAATTCATGCTCTGTTGGTCCCTAAAAACGTTTTAGGTCAATTCTGATTCTCAGTCCTCCCCACCACTTCCCTCTTTAAAGAAACAGTTATAAATTTGAAGTGCCAGTTCCGATCCTTTTAAAAATAGCATTACTGAATTAGAAGAATGTTATGGACTTTTGTTGATAGGCTCTTTCATATCCCCCCTTACATCGACCCGTCACGTGATGAATATCACGTGTGAAGTTTTGTTAAACTCTTCTTGAAAATGGTATATAAGTTTTTAATCCCTCGTGTACGCTATTCGATAATCGAACTCGTCCAAAACTAACACATCGGAGGATGGATTACATTACTTAACTCTATTTTTAGCTAAGAGTCGTTATGGTAAGAGTTTCGAAGTTTTTCTATTAATAGAGCTCTCCTCTTTATACTGTGCTTTATTAAAATAATAATACTCATTCCAATAAAAATAATACACGATAATGATAATAGCAACAATAAGAACAAAAATATTGGAGAGGAGCCCGAATGGAGTTTTGCTCACGGGTCTCCAGATACCTTTGCACGGCCCTGGGTGTCATGATCCAGTCTAACATGAAAATTTCCATGTAGGTGCGGTCTTCAAGTCTGAAGACCGCACCTAAACGAAGGCCCAGAACTTCTGCAGAGGGTCCAGAGAAGGACGACTATATTCGTGAAAATTTCAAAGCGATATGAAGAACGTCTTAGAAGATGTGGACTGCAAAGTTTGATAACCAGACATCTGACGGGAGAGCTTATTAAGGTATAAGGCGTTGAAGAAGTTGAATAAAATCAACGAGGTAGGTCTCTCTCTCTCTCTCTCTCTCTCTCTCTCTCTCTCTCTCTCTCTCTCTCTCTCTCTCTCTCTCTCTCTCTCGTGGTTGAGACATGAATCTCAGGAAATAACAGAAAGTTGGATCTCATGAAGTTCACCTGCTAATAACTGGTTATCGAACATTGGAATAAGTTTCCTCCCAGCTTGGTAAAGTGTAAAGTGTATTTAGTGTCTGACGGCACCAGGGATTCCCGCATCTCCTCGCTGCTTTCATTGTGGGTGTGAGACGGTTGACTGCAAAGACCAGAGATTTAAAATAGTATCGATATTGTATACGTGTAGTGTGGTGTATGGTTGTTCTTCTGGCCATTTAGCCGTTGGGCCCCAGTTGGCATCCACCGTTGCCCGCATTTATCCCCGTCGAGGCAGACCAGGTACCTCAATAATTTCTTATTTACTCTGGCAGGCCCTGCCACCAATTTCCTGAAATTTCAGTGGCAAGGGCCTATATATATAAATGGGGTTTAATCCTGGAATTTAGTTAAGGTAAAAGAGGTCTAAGTAGGCAGATTAATTTTTGAACATTTAAAATTTTTAACATTGTGCGAGGCATTCACTGGCAGTATAGGCAGAGTAGGGGAGGAGATTGAAGACTGGGAGGAAAGACATCATCATATGGGAACGATAGAGAAGGCGACCCCAGTAGGTCAGTGAGGCAGGCCCATGCCTCACCAGGCGAAGAAAGGAGGCCGGCATGGGAGGGAGGAAACAGAGGAACCGTCTCCTCCCCTCTCCCAGGAGGAAGCGAGTTTAAAGTGAATAGGGTTGCGGCACCCAATTCAGATCGCCAAATAGCGTTTGGCAGCATAGCTGCGAATTGTTCGATGGTTCCAGTCCAATCTCAGCAGAGATCAGACCAGTTATAAAGTCATTCGCGGTATAAGTCCCGTCCATGTTGTTTTTACTGTGACCTATTGTAGTGGTCAGTTTAGATCTGCTTCATTACTCCTGTGGGCAGTATAACTTTCTAGATCGTTCTGATGTCGGTCCTCAACGTAGGGCTTAATATCAGTTTAGTGCGATTTGTGCTCTCCTCCTGGTAAACAGCTTCTGGGCGAAGTAGAGAGAGTGATTCTGATTAACTTTAACGCAGAATTGGATGAGTAACTCCCTCCCTATCTCTTTCAACAGCAAAACTGCACAGGGCGCCATTCTGATCACGAGTAAATTATAAAAAGGAAAAAAAATTATATTTTAATTAGGCTGTATGGCCGGGAGAACCTTGCACATCCATCTATTCGTTTGACAGTGATTTAAGTCTGTCAGACACATGCTAAATATTTTGTATAGCAAGCTTCGGCCGTAGGCGCTGAATTTGAGTCTTTATGAGCCCTACAATGACTACACTATGAGTTTCTCATGTCCTTAGCTCTCGACACAGACTGTCTGTTCTTGTTTTTGCTAATAACAGTGCAAGCGTGATTCAGGTGAAAACTTCGTGTTTTTCTAGAACAAAGTCTCCGGCATTCCTCCTTCTCCAACCGATGCACAGTACTGCCAATACTAATACTAACTACTACCACTAGTAATACTAATATAAAATAGAACTAATAATAGAATTATATAAAATAATACTAATACGCACTAATATTAACACTAGGTGGTAGATGACTCTCATCAACCGGTGCAATACCACCGCTTTGCTTATTGGAGGCTTTAAGTGATGAAACCGATGTTTAGTCACCAGAGCAAAGTTTCCTGCATCCCCTCCACCCTAACTCTTTCAATTCATGCACGGTACTATAAGTTTTGATAACAAAAACAAAAAAAAACAGAAAATCTTACTTCCCAATATACAAGATCCTTATGCCTAATCTTTCCATTACTAAGATCGAGAGAGAGAGAGAGAGAGAGAGAGAGAGAGAGAGAGAGAGAGAGAGAGAGAGAGAGAGGAGAATGGCCACATTTTGAGATGAATGTTTAATAGCTGCACTAAAACTCTGTGTCCTGTGGGAATCTCAGAGCTTTTGAGTAGTAGTGTCCTCTTTCTGCCACAAATCCTCCTTCGGAAATGAATACCGGTCTGCTGACCACTTCCTAAAAACAGTCCTTTCCACTTGAATACGCTATAGCTCTTGTAACTGGACTTGTTATAAGCCCTTCTTGGAAGTCACTTCAAATCACGGTTTGCTAACCAAGTTTTGGTTCATGTCGTTTCAGTGACATATAGATTAGAGTTTCTATTATTTTGTCCAGGGAGTATACGATCCACGGTTGACTATAATATAATGACTTTGAATTTGGTGTATAGCTTGAAAATATTAATTTTAACTAGACACAATATGTAGAAACTGAACTGCAACTAAAATATAGTCCAATTATATTTTGATACAAAACAATCCTAATACTTTAGGATTGTTTTGTATCGTTGATAGAATGCAATTTTATTGTCAGGTTTTAAATATTGCTTATTCATGACTACAGCGTATTCTCTCACAGTCAACAGGTGTGCACAGAAACCTTGCAGGTAAAACTAGATCTACATAATGGATTTAAAGAGTTATTACGAAGTAGAGCAAGTAAACGTGATAAAGAGTGGACTAAACCAACGACCAAAGAAAGGAATACAAACGGAAATCCTGGGGATTCAATTAGAGTGTAGAGTGTGTTTAGTGTCAAGCGGCACCAGGGGTTTCCCCCATCTCCGCGTGCTATACATTGAGGGTGTGAAACAGAACACTGTCAATGCCAGAGGTTTAAAAGTGTATGGATTTTGTACAAGTGTAGTGTCGTGTACCGTTGTTCCTCTGGTCATTTAGCTGCTGGGCCCCTAATGGGACCCAACGTTGTCCACACTCTGCCTCGTGGAGGCAGACCAGGTACACCACTATTATAGTAATTTACTCTGGCAGGTCCTGCCAGCTAATTTCCTGAGATTTCAGTGGCTAGGACCTTAAAAAAAATAATAAATAAATAATAAAATTAAAAAAAATAAATAATAAAATAATAATAAATAAAAAATAAAAATAAATAAATAAATAAATAAAATAATAAAAAATAATAATAATAAATAAATGGAATTCAATTAGACATCAATGAAGACCGCAAGAGAGAACGAAAGCGCACTGCTTTCGTTCTAGCAAGTCTCCAGTGATGCTATCGCAAAGGTAACCAAAAATTTGTTTACTGCAGTGGCCTTCACTAGCCCAACGCCTCCTCCCTGGAACTGCAAGTGACCTTCCTCATGCTGATAGGTGATGATACAACCCTAGACAACTAGCAGACTTGGCAAATAATCTTGACTTTAGTGATCACAGCCACGGTTACGTTTATTGGGAAACACTGCCTACGGTATGGAAACCTCATTTGACGTAGAACCACTGTGCTGACACAACACTTGCAGAATCACTCCCCCCTTGCAAAACCCTCCCGGAGTAGGATTACTGCTGGCGCTACTCGGCAGTACGGGACTGTAATCCCACGTTGGGGTATTAACATTAGCATTAGCATTAGTAGAGGCATTTGATGCAAGAAAGCAAGCTTATCCAGCATCAGCCAAAAAAATAAAAAATAAAAAAAATAATAATAAATAAATAAAAAATAACCACTTCCATTTCACCCCTCTGTTCGTTCGAAATACCTTTCCAGCTGAGCCTTAAACTTATTTAAGCTATCAACTTACACGACAAGGGATGGAAGTCTATTCCAGCAACCAACCACCCGCTGGCTAAAGGCAAATTTCCTCACATCTATCCTACATCTGTCTTTCCTCAATTTGAATTTATGCCCTCTCAGGTGATTATTCTGAGCAAGAGGAAGACTCTCATCAGCACTGAGCATGCTCAAACCATTCAAGGCTTTATACACCTCTATCAGGTCACCTCGCCGGTGCCTAGCCTCCAGACACTGTAATTTGCAAAACGTAAGCCTTTCTTCGTAAGAGCACCCCTTTGTTCCATTCACTAATCTTGTTGCCCTTCTCTGTACTCGTTCCAGCATCTCTACATCCTTCTTGAAATGAGGCCTCCAGACCTGTATACAGTACTCTAGGTGCGGTCTGACCACTGCCTTATACAAGGGAATAATCACTTCCTTATCCCTGCTAGAAAAATTCCTATATATCATCGACAACACACCATGAGCTACTCTTGCAGCCCGTCTGCACTGCTCAGAAAACTTCATATCTGCCTGCACAACCACCCCCAGGTCCCTTTCATTCTCTACTACTGTCAGTATAGTACCACAGAGTTGATACGTTGCTCTGGGGTTGCCGTTTCCCATATGTAGTACTTTACATTTGTCAATGTTAAACTTCATTTGCCACCTCGAAGCCCATCTGCTCAACCTTTCCAGATCCTGTTGCAGTAGCATAGTGTCAGTAGTGTCCTTGACAACCCTGCCAACCTTCGTATCGTCTGCAAACTTGGACATTAAGCTTGATATACCATCATCAATATCATTTATAAATACAGAAAACAATAATGGACTCAATACTGAACCCTGAGGGACTCCACTAATAACATTAATCCAAAGATGAGCAGTATCCATTGATTACCATTCTCTGTCTTCTCCCCCCTCAACCACCCCTTTATCCATAGCAGCAATTTTCCTCCAATGCCACACTGCTCCAAATTTGTGTAGCAGTCTTCCATGCGCAACAGTATCAAAAGCCTTTCTAAGATCCAAGTATATAATATCAAAGTTATTCCCTGCATCCAGGTTCTTTTGTGACTGCATCATAGTATCCAATCAAATTGGTCCAGGCAAGACTTCCCCTTAACAAAACCATGCTGTGTCCGAGCTATAAGTGAAGTCTTGTCTAGATGATCCTGCACTGCTTCTTTAACCAGTGCCTCCATTAATTTTCCAGGAACAGAAGTTAAACTAACAGGTCTATAATTACTTGTGTCGCCCTTTGATCCTCCTTTGTGAATTGGGGTGACATTTGCACATCTCCAGTCCATGGATACCTCCCCTGAGTCTAAGAAAGCTCTCATAATTATGGCTAAGGGTTTGCTTACTTCCTTTGCTGCTTCCTTTAATATAACTGGATAGATCCCATCCACTCCAGGTGCCTTTCTTGTATTTATCTTCAACAATTTCTCCTCCACTTTACTCTCAGTTATTACAAGATTCTCTAGCTTACTGCAGAGTTGAATACACCTCTGGCATTCCCCTCGCTGAATAACTCCTCATGTGTGAATGTCGATGCAAAATATTCATTCAGTTTGTTAGCTACCTGAGCAGGATCATCAAGAGTTGACCCATCGATATCAAGTGGACCAATCTGATTCATACATACCCTTCCTTCTAGAGTTTACATAAGTAAAGAACTCTTTGCTGTTTTTCTTCGCATCCCTTGCCAAAGATTTCTCGTAATCTGCCTTCGCCTGCCTAACCTCCTTTGTAACTTGGTTACAGATCAACTTGTATCTATCATAGGCTTCTGTGTCAAGTGTTAATTTGTAAGTATCCCATGCATTTTTCTTCTCTGCCATATATGTCATTAGTTCATCAGACATCCACTTAGGCCTAAACCTTGAACAATATTTCTTAGTTGGTATGTAAAACCTAGTAGCTTCAAAGATAAGTTCTTTGAATGCTTCCCATTTTGCATTTGCTGTTGGCAACATCATCAGTTGGTCCCACTGTATAGAATCGAAATACTGTCTCAGTCCATCGTAGTCGCCTTTACGAAAGCAATAACCCTTCCCTTTACCCCTAATGGTAGTTACCTCTTTCAGTAAATCCCACTTCAGCACACTGTGATCACTGCCACCTAGTGGTTCATTTACCTGCAGATTCTTAATGCATGAAGAATCACTACTGATAATCAAATCAAGAGTATTACTCCCTCTATTTGCCTCCTGAACATGCTGATGTAGAAAACAATCATCCAATAAATCCACAAAAGCCTTGCTAGTGTGCGAGTGACCAGCCCCCAAATTCCTGTCAATATCTGGGAAATTAAAATCCCCCATTATAAGACTCTCTGATTTACTGGCCCACTCTATTTCCCCGTACAGTTTTTTTATTATACTCATCAGAGTCATTAGGCCTATAGCACACTCCTACTCTCAATTTTGATCTTCCAATGCTTATGTCACACCAAACTGACTCCACACTGCACTGTCCAGCGATGTCGACTGGCTTCACTTCCTTGGATTTTATGTGTTTCTTAACTAATAGCATAACCCCTCCTCCCTTCCTATCCTGTCTATCCTTTCTGTAGACATCGTACTCCCCAAATTCCAGTTCTGCATTCCTTATATCTGTGTGACACCACGTCTCTGAAATCCCCACAATATCTGCCTTTGATGTTTTGAGCAATACCTCAAATTCATCAAATTTATTTACTAAACTCCTAGCATTGGTGTACACGCATGTATACATGCACCTGTTCTTTTTCTTAGCTACCCTAACACAACCTATGTGTTTATTTGTGTGTATGAAATCATACGCAACCTATGTGTATGATTTCATATGCTGGCGCTCATGAGTGCGGGATTCTCCACTTGCTAACCCCTGTGTGGGATATTATTATTATTATTCCACAAAAGGAACCACCCTGGGACGACTAAGTGTAAGGAGGATACTAATTACATAGCAGGATACGAGAAACTACGGGCAGTGGGTTACGTATACTGAACACGTAGTCTCGTCCCGAAATATTATATACAGATTTTATGTTTACACATTAATCATTCTGTATACACATTATGCAAATCATATATTTATATATATCCCATATATAAATTATATATTTACACAACTGTTAGTGAAGGTATATTTTTCCAGGCAATAGCTTACCAATTATTATTTTTCTTAAAGTAAAAAGTTTCTCTTGTGATACCTTAAACACAATTTCATTTACTCACAACTCTTTGGCATGTTTGGTATATTACAGCACATTCATATTTCGGTAAGTCTATAAGAGTTCTGGAACATCTCTTTCTGATATGTTGCATCCTCACAGAATTTTTCAGCATCTAACTGCAGAGAGTTAAATTGTTTTGCTGTATTTGACAGGAAGATTGTTCAGGATTGGACGCAGTGGTTGATTTACTCCTCCGCAACTCCAGCTGTGGCACGTGGTTTGACTAGAACATTATCCAGGGCTGGCGCATCCACTCTGCCTGTGAGCATTTGTGGGAGAGTGTACGTTCCTATTAATTGTCCGATGCATCCGGTGTGTGATATTAAGGGTTGTGTAGACTAGAGAATGGCCCATGAGATAGTAAAAGGGTGGCCAGTAACTCTGTTAAGCCATCGCAAGAGCCGGTACTCGATCCCAAGAATGGACTTATAATGTGAATCAGGAGCTGAGGACCAAATCTGAGAGGCATACATTGTAATTGGACGGAAACACTTTAAAATGTACTTGATCGCTAGCTGAGGATCCCTAATTCCTACAAGTTCTTGTCTAGTAGCCCATAAAGCAGAGTATATCTGATATGCATAACCCACTGAGGTAGGATCTTCTTGCTGGCACTCCCCCTAGAATGTAGAGTGATACTTCCTTCCCCTGCTTGGGTAAGAACAACCTATCTTGTAAACCCTCACAGGGATATGATTTTTTGCCGACACTTTCTGGTGTGAGATAACTATGCACCTGTTCACCACAGGATTGTTTAGGCGCTACTGAGACTCTCGGATGCTGTATGACCATGCACCTGTACATCGTAAAGTGGGTCAGGTGCCGCTGACACCTACGGGTGTAAGATACAAAATGGCGCTCCTCTTTGCAGGGTTCTCTGCCCTGCAAACCTTTACTTTCCCTGGGCTTGGGTGGGCTTCCCGTTCCAGGGGTGTCTAACCCTTCGTTCATTCCCTGCCTCCGTCATCTGAAGGACGTCTTCTTTCCTCGTTATTCCATTTTCCTCCCGGCTTTGAGTACCACTCTTTGACTATCACCCTTGCTCACATTTTTTTTTTTTTTTTTTGGATTCTATCGAGGAAGCTCAGGCTACCCCGGGCGTAGACCAGCCAGAGAATGATGGGAGCCTGGCTCACCTCCTAGTGGTGGTGGTGAGTACTGTAGGTTCCCACTTGGGGACCTGCGGCAAAGTAGCCAGAGAAACAACAGAACCCACACAATACTTTTCACATACATGCTATATACACTTCTGGCAGTTATAGTTTTGTATACTTCACAAGAGTACTGATGGGGCAGATGTGGGAGACTGCCGGTGGCGTTTTCTCCTCAAACACTATGCATATTATGTCTGTAAATTGAGTGTGTTCTGCGGTCGATTTGTTGTTTTACTGGAAGAAAAAGCCGAATTTTCGGGAGACAAAACCATGCTACCCTCATCAGAGATCGACTAACTCAGCTATGTTTGAAAAATATCCATAATATCACTTCGAACTCAGGTATTTTCCACTAGGTGCTGTCCACGAAGGCATGGTGCATTTCAACTATGCTGTCCACGAGAGCATTAATAATAGTCATATAGCGGAAGGAAGCCACATGCTTCTGTTGCACCACCAAAGAAATAATGAAAAAATAAACAATATAAAACAAAATATTAAGAAATAAAATATATAAAAAGTAAAAGGGATAATAAACTGGACAGCCATTTTCCTGCTGAAGTAGGTAACTATACGACTGCACCCAAACTGTCAGCCTCACTGTCAACAAAGATAACTTATTTCAGTAACTAATTCGCTGGTGGAAATTAACTTTCCCGAAATCCAGTCTAAATCCCTTTCTCAATAATTTTCATTTATGGCCATATTATAGTTCCTGAATCATTTGTATCAGTTATAATTTCGCTTTTATTCGTTTTACTGTCTCGTCTCAGAGTTTCATAGATCTCAATCAGGTCAACTAGAGGTGATCTGATTGAGATTAATAGAGCATCGATTATATCAGTTTCGTTTATAGTGGAGGCACTTTAGAAGGTGCCTCCAACCTCTGAAGCTGATATAGCCGATGTCTTTCCTCATACGGATGTAATTTTGAAGATCTCGCTAAGCGGATTAACCTTCTCGCGACGAAGAAACCCATTTCCTTTTTTGACGTGTAGTATCCATAATTGAACAGTATTTCAAGTATGGTCTTACAATTCTTAGAGTGAGATGATTTACCTATCTACACAAACATCAAATATAGAACGCCATGGACCTTCGACACTGCTCGAAGAACTTCTCCGGCTGTATGTTGACTAACTCCAAAATAAATTTATCCATCTAGTATTTTTGGTTTTGTTATTGTAGGGATTCAGTCTCAGCAGCTACTTAAACTGTTGTTGTTGTTGTAGGGTTTTATAAGCATCAGCAACTAAGGCTATATTACCCCGTGTATACATACTATCTGTAAATTGCAGTGTTCTGTGGTCGATTTTCTGTTTGCTGGAAGAAAAAACTTGAGTTTCCGGGAAAAAAAAACCAAGTTACCCTTACCTTCAGCCACGTTATGAAAAAGGTCCATAAAAATTCCTCACGTTATCGACAGGATTCGAACTCAGGTCTTTTCCAGCCGGTGTGGGGAGGACGGCAATTTTACCAACTGTCCTACCCATGAGGGTGACTTAAAGTGTATTCCACAATATTTATTAAGTTTGTAAATAGAGTGCATTTTGTGGTTGATTTTCCTGTTTTCTGGAAGAAAAAGCAAAGTTTCTCTGACTGCTGATAAGAAAAATTTGGACTATAATTGTGAGGAACAGAACGAATTTGATACTGGTTTGGGGATTTACACGAAAAAGAACAGAGCCAGGTACTTAGAAAAGTGAAGATTCGCTTGAAAATGGTTAGCTGCTTAGCAGTGAAGACAGTTTTTTTTTTTTTTTTGATTTATAACAAAAACCAATTGGTGAATATGGTGAAAACCACACGAGTTCATGGACTCATCTTGCCAGTTAGCAAGAATCACGCTGGTTCAAGCGATGAAATTGTGTGGAGGGTGTTTTCCTGGAGCACATTAGAACCCTTTATGGAAGTGGACAACATTTCCATAATAGAGGTTATCTGGAAATTGTTTCCACCAGGCGCATCCGTTCATGGCTGCAGTTTATCCAAATGCCTATCATTTTTTTCCAACAGGATTTATGTCGTGTCTCAAGACCAAAATTATACAGAACTGATTCCAGGAACATTAGTGTGAATTCAACCTACTATGCTGTGGTTACCTCATTCACCAGATCTCGATAAATCCTGAGGCACGCTATCAACATCTCGTTCAGTCCGTGCCACAATAAATCCGGTCTATCTTTTCTGAGCTCTTAGAGTAGGAGGGTTGACCAACTCACTATTAAGTAGGTGTATAGTATACCTAGCAAAGCGATTATTCAGCTTATATACGTTGCAAGTTGTTAGTGAATAATGACTTGATGCCTTAAATTTCTTTCTGAGGATAAGTGGTGTTTTTAATCATTGTTCCCTAAGTGTATAGGTACGGCTCAAGTTTCAATTGAATTAAATTAAAGTGATTTGAATTAAGTGAATTGAATTAAATTGATTAAAGTGAATTAAAGCGAAAAGATAAGGTTAATAGTGGTCTGGAGACTAGGCACCAGCGAGGTGATCTGATAGAGGTGTATAAAGCCTTGAATGGTTTAAGCATGCTCAATGCTGATGGGATTCTTCCTCTAGCTCAGAAAAATCACCTGAGAGGGCATAAATTCAAATTGAGGAAAGACAGATGTAGGATAGACGTGCGGAAATTTGCCTTTAGCCAGCGGGTGGTTGGTTGGTGGAACAGACTTCCATCCCTTGTCGTGGAGGTTGATAGCCTAAATAAGTTTAAGGCTCAGCTGGACAGGTATTTTGAACGAACAGAGGGGTGAAGTGGAAGTGGGTTTTTTTTTTTTTTTTGGCTGATGCTGCATAAGCTTGTTTTCTTGCATCAAATGCCTCTACTAATGCTAATGCTAATGCTAATGCTAATGTTAACTGTGTTTCTTTTACAGTGCTGGATGCTTCAGGAAAGATTCCAACAGGACTACTGGATGGATCTGTCAGCGAATATGGGTCATACGACGAATGTATCAGCATCAAGGTTCCAAAACAAAATGGAGAAGAGGACTTCCGTGGTCAATACTGCAATGTGTTTGTTAACTTCCCTCTTTTGCCTTTCACGCCTAATATCTCTCTCGGCAAACGCCTAATCTTCCATCCTAATGAGCCGGTAAGTTTCAAAGTTTTATAGAAATTGGTAAACTTATATGACTCGTCTGATACAGAATACATAGAACATACAATGGAATTCTGATATATAACATGCCTTCAAAGTCAGGGAGATTAAAATTTAAATTTTCACTTCGTTTTTATTTTAAAATACACAATCTTTCAGGTGTGTGCGTGTGTGGCTTTTATATTCACTTATCTTATTCTTATCCTCTTGCTACCACTAAAATACTCACTCGGTTGTAATTCAGATCAGGTACGCACTAAGATTAGCAACCTCAGCAAACTGGCACCCTAGGAAAACTGTAAAATGGACACCGCCCAAATCGCAAGGGCAGATCAGGCTGAGGTCGTTAGTAAATGGGAAAACATTTTTTCTGAGTGGGTGAGTTATTGCTTATCAAAACTGCGGAGTGGGTCACCTTAACCCATGCGAAATAAAATTTCGCTAACATATTATTTATCTGTGCAATAAATAAAAGATTTAAAACGATAAATTCTCAGAAATATCGAAAAGTGAAATACACTAGTGTGCAAAACTTAAGGACCAACACTATTTCTAAATCTTTCACAAAATCTTTACTTAAGGTACTCTTTACTGATGAGAGTAGATTCAGTCTCAGCAGTCATTCTGGACATCAGGTAATCTGGCGAGAGGTTGGCACACGGTATCACCCCGAAAACATCACTGAAAGGGATCGATATGGCGGTCGAGGTATTCTCGCATGGGGAGGCGTTATCTTGGATGGACGTACACAACTCCAGATACTGGAAGGCGGTACTGTAACCGGTGCACGCTACTGTACTGAGGTAATCCTTCCCTATAGGCGTCTGTTCCGAGGTGCCATTGGCCTCGAGTTCGTGTTTATGGATAATAACGCCACACCCCATCGCACTGCAGCTGTTGATAAGCTTTTGGAAAGTGAGGACATTATTCGTATGGATTGGCCTGCCAGTTCCACCGAACACATATGGGACACTTTGGGGAAACGTCTAGCGGCATGTCCATACCCACCAAAAAATATCCACCAGCTGAAGATGGCGCTGACAGAGGAATGGACGATGTTACCGCAAGAACTTATCAACAACATTGTTCTAAGTATGGACAAGAGGTGCAAAGTGTGCATCGACATTAGGGGTTGCCATATCCCATATCTCTCTTCCCTTTGTTCCATCTTTGGCAGTGATGCATTTGTATCATGGAAGCCAGTGCTATGTTGCCATTTTAAATAAAGTTCCTCTGTACCGTTTTGTTTCCATTGTTGTTTCCTTCATCATTTCTGTACCTGACGAGGTTCCTTTGGTATGCTTTTCACATATCCAGGATACTCCTATGAGAAGCTATAGGTGAAAATCTGACTGGTCCTTAAATTTTGCACACCAGTATACTTCATATATATCTCTGCATGGGCATGGGAATTCAAATGATGACATCATTATTTATTCTTTTTCCATCTTTTTAAATTTCTTCTTCTTCTTCATTAGGAATTTCCCATTATGCAATGGGTTTTCCTCGACCTATAAAAAAAAAAAAACTATTGTTCTAGTCTTTTTCACCACATTTCTCTGTTTTCTGTATCTTCCTCTCTTAGTCCTAATCTTTCCATGCCTTTACGGACTTCATCCATTCACACTTCCCTTGGTCTCCCTCCTTCCTGATGCCTCCCAATTCATAATCACTTTTGGAATTCTATCCTTTTCCGTTCTTCTGGTATGTAATTACAACCTCAGCTTTTTTGTTTCAATTACCTGGATTATATCAGTTTTCACTTCCATCCATCAAATCTGTTCATTTCTTATCTCCATTTTCTTGCTGCTCTTCTCCAGCACTCCATTTCTGTTGCAAGCAATTTCCCCTGTTGTCTTTTATTCACTGTCCATGTTTTTGCTCCATAAAGCATAACAATCTGCACTGTTGTTTAGTAGATAAGTCTCTTTGTCTTATTAAATATATTTCTGCTCCACATGATTGCATTCAGCATCCCTATCACTTTCCTTCAGCAGCTAATTCTCTTCTCAACCTCCAGTTTATACGATCCATTAGCCTGTATTATCGATCCCAAGTGTTTAAAGTTATGTACTGTTTTAAGTTTTTATCCTTCTATCTCCAGAACTTCTTCTGCTTTCGATGTTAACTATTCCGTCTTATCATAATTTATCTTTAATATACATCCTCTATATGTCTCCACCAATTTCGTCATCCATGTCTTGTACTACCACCACCTGATCATCAGCGAATAGTAAGTTGAATATATGCACATTGTCCTCAACAGATATACCCATATTGTTGTATTTTCTGGACCATTCTCTCAGACATATGTGGATACATAACTTAAAAAGAGTTGGTGAATACAGCAGCCCTGCAGAAGGCCCTTTGAAGTAGTAAACTCTTGAGACAGTCTTCGCCCCATTTTAACTCTGCATGTGTTGCCCTTATACATGGTCAATGATATTTATCAGTGGTTCACTGATAGACGCCCGCTTTAAAGCTTCCCATAGCAGTTTTCTAGGCACATTGCCATACGCCTTCTCTAGCTTTATAAAGGTCATCCCAAAATCTTGACATTTCTCATACTTTTTTTTAAGAATTTGTCTTTTTCTTCCAAGATCTGCTTGCTGTAAAACCGCAGTGTTCTTTTGATCCCTGGAATTCCTTTTTCAATCTATTTCTTACAATCCTTCCCATGGTTTTCATAATGCAGTTTATTATGCAGATACCTCTATAATTTGAACAAGTTCTTCTGTCGCCTTTTTTAAAAATTAAGACCATATACCTTGAAGTCATTCCTTTGGTATTTTCTCTCCTCTAAACATGCCATTTACTAGTTTTGTCGTTAATGTAATCACTTTTTTCCCTCCATATTTCATCAATTCTAAGCTAATCCCTCCTGGTACGGGTCCTTTACCATTCTCCCCTGCCTTCAGCTCTCTCCACCTCCTCTGGTGTAACCTTTAATCCTGTGTCCGTATGCAGATGGTTATTCTCTTCCATGTATTCTTCCCTATCTTCTCCTAGTAGTTTCGTATAATATAGTAGCCATTCCTTCATCTCTGTTATCTCCAAATTTGTCTTGAGCATATTTTGATTCCTCATACCCTTTAATACTGTTCAGGCTTCTGTTGATCTTCTAAACCCTAAATTACTGTTTTTATATTTGCATACATACTTTTCCATGTTTCATTCTTTGCTTCTCTTACTACCTTGTTTGCTTCCTCCTTCTTCCCCTTATCTTCCTTACTCTTTTTTTTTATTTTAAATTAATTTCTTTTTTAATTTACTTTTTTAAATTGTTTTAGTTTTCTCAAATTTATCCCACCAGAGAATTACTAATCGCCTATATTGGGCGATTGGTCATACCCAATCTTGGCAAGAATGAATAGGTTACAGCAGGGGTTGTGTGGAAGGCACTCGCTCGAACCCCTTCTTAAATTTCTGTGGATTATTCGAGTTCCCTTATTAAAGAATTTAGTTCTAAAAATGTAACACAATTTTAACAGAGGATGACCCTTAGCTGAAAGCCTTCTTTTACGAGCTCCTTGTTATTAAATTGCAGCATACTCTTCGGTTACAGTACTGTACGCATGGTTTGCAGACCAAGAAGATGAAAGATACTTGTTAACATCAGATTTGATTTCCTGAACGCTGTTGTTTTTGAAAAATACGTGACAAAAAAAAAGTTGGTTCTGTGAGTCGGTGTCCGACAGTGAATGGATATGAATGATTGAGACACTGTTCAGACTGCTCTGAAAAAGAGTGGGGAGAATTATAAATGGCAATTCAGAATAAAAGTCGTTGAAATATGTATAGGATACTTCCATACTTAATAATGACATCAGCATTCAGCAAAAATTAAATTCAATGGTGATCAGTTTCTGCTGCATGCTGATGCCAAAACAGATAAAATGCTGAAAGTCGCGTTTTCGTAGTAAACAAGTTGGAGGCCGCAAGACCAGTTCCTTACTACTAATTATGCAATTTTCGAACAGAAATTAATATTTATTACAACCTTTCAGCTGAATTGTAACATACGGCGCCACCGTATTGTTCCATCTTTTGTCGATCATCAACACTAGGAACTTAACCCTGCAACGGTTGATGTTATTACAAATAACTCGGACGTGTAGAATGACTTCAACAGCAGCACTACAAGTATTGACAGGGCTACATTCCTTCCTCTTGATCTCTAACCCTCGCCACACTGGGTGAAAAAGACCGGAGTTCGAGTCCCGTTGATGACGTGAGGAATTTTTATAGGCCTTTTTCACAATGTAGATGAGTTAGTCAGTCTCGGGCTATGGTAGCATGGATTTTTCTCCCGGAAATTCGGATTTTTCATTCAGCAAACAGAAAATCGACCAGAGAACACACGCAATTTACAGGCAACATATACGGAGCAATATCGCCTTATGTTTCCTACTACGAAGACTACCTAGATCTCTAAGAGGCCTGAGAAAGGCCATCAGAAAGAACAAAGAAGCTGACTTCTCGGAATAAAAACTGTTATCGATGCAGATCCAAAACAACGGCTCCGGCGTACTTGGTAGCTACGTTCTTTCCCTCAAACCCGTTGGGATGATTCAACCAAAAGCAGTACTACCAGGCTATTTCTACCTAGCGTCTCTCACTAACAGCGACTGGACTAGTTCTTCTAATACAAGTACTACGAATTCTTCTGACAGGACACAGGTTATTCAAAAAGCGACTCCAAGTCTTTGTCCTTGAAAATGATGCCCATTATGAACTACACGGTAGCGCTGTATTGTTCACAATGGGCATCATTTGCAAGCCGAGCTTGCTGGAACGGGGTTCTTTCAATGGTTCCAAACTCGCATTGGGCATTCAGTGCGCGACTATCGAGGTTAGCCACGGTACATGCGCAGTTGTCGCCAACTTTCCCTTGGTGTAGAGCAGTGTTTCTCAAACCTTTTTGGATCACCGCCCCCCTAAAAAAGCCCTCGCCAGGGCTTTTGTTTAGCCCACCAATTTAAAGTGAAGCTAAATAACTGAAATGAATATTTGTCTGTTTGCCTCCATAAACATAAATGCAGCCGTGCACGTATGTGTGTGAATTATAAAGAAAACTATTTACTGCACTTTATTCCTTTTTCGTAAAAAATTACTACTACATAAATAAAGTCAGTTATAGTCACTTAAATTAAGTCATAAAAATTAAATTTAATTACATAAATAAGTCATGATATTAATGGAAATAGTGAATTATATTTTAATATTTAATGCGATGGATGAGCTTGGTGGAGATTTATTAGCTTATCAATATTAGGTTTAATATCTGCAAGTAGAAGTCGTAAATCGCCACGTTTAACAACATCCGGACAATTTCTTTGTTTTTTCAGCAATTGAGATACAGCACTGAAACCGGTTTCGACTAGATATGATGTTGGAAAAGAAATAAGTAATTTTTTTACAATTCCTCACAATGCAGAATAATGGTCAGGGATTTTCTTTTGTAACCGAAATTCCTGATATGAATTTTGAAATTTTGGCTTCAGTTCAACTTCATTTTGTAACTCAATCAATTCTTCTACAAAACGTTCACCATCGTCATTATTTAAAAAAGGATTTATAACGCAATCTGGAATTTTCAAATTAAGGAGTTCTTCGAACCTTTCCTGCTTATCTCTGCGCAACATTTCTAGATGATTACAAAAAGTTAGTAGAGTTTCATCAGCTATTTTTCTTTTTTCTCTATTTCCAACAGATTTGGAAATTGATACGATTCACGTCGTCCTACGTTGCGCATAAAAAGCTTTAATTTTGAAATAAATTTTAAAATTTGAGTTTTCGCCTTAATAAGATCTTGTCCTTGTAAATGTAAGTTCATTGAGTTGAATCTAGTAAATAAATCTGCAAAGTAAGCAATATCAATTTTCATTTTCTTGAGGTCATTACTAAGGTCGTTGTTCCTATCTTCAAAAAACTCGACAACGGTATCAAAAAGTTCATAAAATCTGTTGAGACAGTTGCCTTTTGACAGCCACCGAACCTCGAGTGAAGTGGCAATCGTTCAAAATCTTCACTGTTTTGATCACAAAGCTTTCGAAATATACGATCATTCAAATGTACTTGCTTGTGCAAGTACATTTGTAAGTGGGATTTCCCTGTCTTTAGAAAACTTTTCAGTAACCTGAAATATAGACTCGCCTTTGGTATACGTTTCTAGATATCTTGCAAATAATAATTCTTCGTTCAACTTTTCATCTTTTATAAAACGTACGTATGCTAGTAGTAAAGATTCGTTACCTGGCAGAGTTGATTCGTCTTATTTGTAAGGCAAATTCTGTTGTTGGTAAAATGTTGCATAGGGTTCTGTGTCTTTGGCCATTTCGTCTATCCGTCTCTGAACTGTATCGTTGCTAAGTGGAATAGATTTTATTATATTGTGCAGTGATTTATGTAAAACAGTACTGATAACTTCAGAAATTGCTCAGCCATTTTCCTTCCTATTTAAAAAAATAAAAAACAAGAAGAAGAAGAAGAAGAAGAAGAAGAGCATATGCGTATCATAATTATTAAGAAAATTATTGCAAGCCGCCTGTTACACACAATCATACCTAACGCCCCCCTGTCGTACACCTTCATGCCTATCACCCCCCTGTGGCCCCCTTTCATGCCTAACGCCCCCACAGATAATTCAAACGACCCCCAGGGGGCGATATCGGCCACTTTTAGAAGCACTGGTGTAGAGGGACACTGCGCAGGCTATCCAGGAGATCACCTTCCTGGTGACAAAGTGGCCAAAAACAACTAAGCAGCACAACCACACACACACACACTGCACAAACATAATATTACGCACATTTCTGGCCTCTTACAGAGTTCTGTATCCATCACAGTGTGCCAAGGCGGAGTTCAACTGAAGATCAGGCGCGGTCCAACATCAGATACTATACATGTCTACCAACAATGCGGTTTGCGCCTTTGCACAGTGGTATCGTCACCTCCCTACCCCGGGTAAAAAAAGCCGAGGTTCGAATCCCGTCGATGACGGGATTTTTTTACTCCGTTGATGAATCAATCGGTTTGTTTGTTTTTTATCAATAATGACCATATCAACAGGTTCGGAAATCTTAGACTCTCAGTTCTAAGTTGTGTTGTTGTATTTGCAGTTGCTGGAAACGCTGAAAACTGGGATGAACTTTTTCTATTCGAGTAAAATGCAAATAGGAGTATGCCTCCCTTCAGCCTGTTTGCAAACAGATATTCAGAAGATAGCAAACAGAGGTAAGTTGTTTCCCATTTAATGTATCCAAATCTCAAGCAGTGCTTATATGTACACATTACTTAGCATTAGCAATGACAAATGATGCAAAAAAGCAAGCTTATACAGCATCAGCCAAAAAAAAAAAAAAAAAATTACACCCATTTCACCTATTCATTCACTCCAATATTTTGTCTAGTTCTTCGTTGAATTCATTTAGGCTATAAACCTCCACAACAACTAATCGTAGAGGAAGGCTGAAGTTGGAAAAGCCAAAAACTGGTGATCGCAGTTAATTTGACATGTTTAAATTCAGACGTGTGGGGCATTCGCTTGTATATAGATAGAGTGTGGGGGGACAGCTCTCGGATAAATGTTATACAGGAATTTTGCTAGCAGGGATAAATAGGCGATTATCCCATTGAATAAGGCAATGGTCAGTCCACATCTTGAGTAAAGCACACAGGTCTGGAGGCCTCTTTCTAAGGAGCTGCTGGAACGAGTACAGAGGAGGGTTACGATATTGGTGAGTGGGAACAAAAAGGGGGGTGCTCTTAACGAGACAGGCTTCAGATTTGCAAATTGCAGCGTATGGAGACTAGGCATCTGCGAAGCGATGTGATTGAGGTGTTTTGAATGAATTGTGCAAGCTCAAGATGATGGAATTATTTTTGTTTCTCAGACCACACACATGAGGCGGTGCAACCTCCTTCTTCAATTTGAATTTGCACCCCCTCATGTGTGTGTCTGAGAAACAGAAATAATCCCATCATCTTGAGCTTGCACAATCCATTCAAATAATGGACGCAACCATGGATATCAGACGAGTGCCTCGACCTCGTGGACAAACGGAAACAGGCAAAGTTGGTCGACTTTGAACGGTACCGGCAGCTAAACCGAGAAGTCCGACAAAGAATGACAGCAGAACGAGAAGCATACTGGAACCAAGTGGCAGACGATCTTGAAGTGGCGGCATCCAAAAACGAGTACCGCACTCTCTACCGCACCCTCAGATGTCTGAGTAGAAAGACCAAATTGACTAGTGACAACATCAAGAATGCTGATGGGACCTTCGTGCGATCACCATCCGAACGCCTGCAACGGTGGAGTGAATTCTTCAAAGCTTTGTATAATCACGACCCACCTCAGGGACCGCCAGCAACAGCACTCTCGATCGACCCCCCTGAGGTCTCCATGGTCGATGTTGAGCCTACAGTAGAAGAAGTGAAAGCAGCCATACAATCCCTGAAGAATGGCAGGGCACCAGGAGTGGACCAAGTCACCACAGAAGCGATCAAAGCCGGGGGAGATGTACTGCTTCGCCGACTACACTCACTCCTCAAAACCATCTGGTGCACTGAACAAATTCCGTTAACATGGAGGAAAGCTATTATCGTACCGATCCACAAGAAAGGTGATAACCGGGACTGCAAGAACTACCGTGGCATCAGCCTCCTTTCCATCATCGGAAAGGTCTTTATGAAGATCATCCAGTCAAGACTGCAAAAACATCGCGAGCAAACCAGTCGAGAAGAACAGGCAGGATTTAGACCCGGGCGAGGATGCTGTGATCAAATCTTTGCCATTCGTCAGCTGATGGAGGAGAGGATCCGGTGTGGACAGCGAACCGTCATTGTTTTCATTGACTTTAAGTCTGCTTTCGACTGTGTCCACCGGCCTGCCTTATGGAAACTACTAGAGGTTGAACATGTACCTCGAAAAGTCATCGCACTCCTCCAAACTGCATACAACGGTTTAACCAGCCAGGTGCGCATCCAGAATGATTTATCTGAGGAATTTACCATCCAAACTGGAGTCCGCCAAGGGGATGTAGCCTCCCCGTTGCTTTTCAACATCGTGGTCGACGCCATTATGAGGCAAGCATTCAGAAACAGACAGGGCATACAATATGACAAGGATCACTATGTGACTGACCTGATGTTTGCTGATGATAGTGCTATCCTTGCCGGTAACGACGCTGAAGCCACGGACATCCTCTACGACATTGCCCGCATTGCCCGGCCATACGGTTTGAAGATCAATGCTGGTAAGACAAAGGCCCTGACAACAGATGGATCGCAAGCCACCATCTATCTCGAAGGCGTCCAGATCGAGCAAGTGCAGGACTTTAAATACCTTGGGTCGCTGGTCCAGGAGAAGAAAGTTGCATCCACCATGGAAATCCACAGCAGAATTGGACAGGCGGCCACTGCGTTCGCCTCGCTCAAATGGTGTCTGTGGAAGAGGACCAACATTTCCACAAAGACTAAAATCCGACTCTTCCGGACTTTGATCCTGCCCATTCTTCTTTACGGATCGGAAACATGGATTTGTCTCAAGTTAGATTTGAACAAACTTGAGGTATTCCAAATGCGATGCCTGCGGCAGATCTTGGGCATCTCTCTTCGCGACCGCATCACTAATGATACCATCCGCGCCAGATGCCAACAGCAACCAACCATTGCCGACCAAATCCAGAAGCGAAGGCTCAGATGGTTTGGCCACGTATGTAGAATGGGCACGAACAGAATACCATCCACACTCCTTTGGAGACAACGACCCACCCAATGGAGCATCCAACGGACCGCGCCTAGGAAAACGTGGGCCAAGCAAGTGGAAGATGACTTGAAGAGCCGACGTCTCGACCTTAACCAGGCCAGGACTGAAGCCATAGATCGTAAGGTATGGAAGAACATCACAGAGCAAGTCCGAAACCCTGCGGCACCTACAGCAGCATACTGGTTGCGTGGCCAACCGCCTCCCCCAGCTGCCAGCTAAGGACCAAAGAAGAAGAAGAAGAATGGAGTCACTGGTAAAATAAGTAATTACTCGTGTCATCCTTTGATTGCCCTTTCTGAATTGGGGATTTGGGAATTGTGAATTCGCACATCTCCAGTCCGCCGAGACGTCCCCTGAATCCAAGGATGCTGTCATAAATATGGCTAAGGGTTTGCTGTCTTTCTTCACTGCCTTCCTTAATATAACTGGATAGACCCAATCCACCCCAGGTGCCTTTATTATTTTTAACTTCAACAATTCTCTTACACTTTCCTCTCAGTTATTACAAAATCATTTAGCTCCCTGTTACAGTTTGATGAACTTCCGGCATCCATTTCCCTAAAGAATTCCTCATGTGTGTGTGTGTAGATGCAAAATGCTCATTCAGTTTGTCAGCAACTTGAGCAGGATCATTACCAATCAAACCATCAATGTCGAGTCGACCAATTTGATTCATACCCTTCCTTCTAGTGTCTACATAAGTAAAGCACTCTTTGCTGTTTTTCTTTGGATTATTTGGCAAAGATTTCTCGTAATCTGCCAACGTCTGCCTGACCACTTTTGTGGCTTTATTACATACTACCAGTAGTTCATAGCTACCATAGGCTTCTGTGTCGCTCGATAATTTATATGCATTCCATGCATTGGTCGTTTCTGCCGCGAGTTTCATCAGTTGATCCGACATCCATTTAGGCCTATACCTTGAAGAGTATTTCTTATTTGATATGAAAAACCTAGTAGCGTCTATGATTAATTCCTTGAAAGGCCACCAATTTAGAATTTTCAGATGGTAACGTCGTCAGTTGGTCTCACTGTATAGAATTTTAAAAAAACTGTCTGTCATCTTCTTTACTCTGTACGCCACTGTAGTCATCTTTACGAAAGCAAAACTAATAAATTAATTAAATAAATCCCAAATCAATACACTAATCACTGCCAACTAGTTCTTTTATCTGCAGATTCTTAATGCATGAATAATCACTGCTGATAATCAGACCAAGAGTATTACTCTCTCTTGTTGCCTCTCTAATATGCTGCTGTAGAAAACAGTCATCCAATAAATGGACAAAATTCTTGTTGTGTGCGGGTGATCAACCTGAAAGTTCCATTCAATATCTAGAAAGTTAAATTCCCCGTAAGATACGAATATTGTGATTTACTGGCCCACTCTAATTCGCTGTACAGTTGTTTGTTGTACTCATCAGAGTCTTTAGGCCTATAACAGATTCCTACTCTCATTTTTGGTTTCCCAGTAGGTAGAATTAGAATTAGCAGGTGGTGGCAAATGATGCAAGAAAGCAAGATTATATAGAATCAGCCAAAAAAAAAAAAAAAAAAAAAACACCCCTCATTTCACCTATTCATTTCCACCAATAGTTTGTCTAGGTCTTCCTTGAATTTATTTACACTATCAACTTCCACAACAACAGATGTAAGTTTGTTCCAGCAATCAATCAATTGTTGGCTAAAGGCATCTGCAACCGTCCTTCCTAAATTTGAATTTATGGCTCCTCAGGTGAGTAATCTCAGCAAGAGGAAGAATCCCATCAGCATTGAGCTTGCTCAATCCATTCAAAGCCTTAAACACCTCAATCAGATCACCTTGCTAGTGCCTATTCTTCAGGTGCTGCAATTTGCATAACTGCAGCCTTTCTTGGTAAGAGCACCATTTGTTCCGTCACCAATCTCGTTGCCTTTCTCTGTACTTGTTCTAGCAGCGCCATATCCTTCTTAAAATAAGGCCCCCAGAACTGTATGCAGTAATTACGATGTGGCCTGACCATTGCCTTATATAATGGGATAAATGTTACACAAACATGAACGTTACACCTTATGTCACGCCAAACTAACTCAATATGGCACTGACTACCCATTTCGAATGGATACACTACCTTAGATTTTATGTGCTTCTTAACTAACCTCTCGCTCCGCCTCCTATCCCGTCTGTCATTTCTGTATACATTGTACTCCCATATTTAAATTTGAATTTGAAATAGGAAAGGTATAGAAAAAGTTTTTAATTTTTCAAAACGAACCAACTGACCATAAAAGAGACAAAATTTACAAAAGATGCTCGTATATTGAATTTATAGATTAACTTATATGAGACTTCTTTCTTCATTTTATTTTTCGATTTTTCCATTAGATTTAAGGATAATTTTAATTTCTCAACAGCCATGAAGCTTGTCAACGGATCCTTAAGTGCATCGGTTCCTCAGTGTCTTGTGGATGAACCAGTCAAGGTAGAACCTGTACACATCATCATCCTGTAAGTAAAGCTCACTCTTTGATAAGAGTTTGCGGTATACGCTATAATGCCAAAGTTATCTAAATATCCAAAAGATTTGGGGGGGAAATGAGTCATGCTAGCCACCTGCCTGTCAGGAATAGGTATAAAAACTCCCGCCTTCATCTAAAAATAAGCAGATCATCGAGGTGTTGAGCACAGCGAGTTCTACCAACGGAAAGTCAACACAGGATGCCATATTAGTAATCCAATTATTTGTTTCACTACAGCAAAGGTACAACACCTTACAATAGCGATTCTTTATTTATTAAGCAATGATGACTGACTTAATCACCAAATGAAAACCTCAGAGTACAGCTACAATCAGGAAACGTTCAGGAAGACCATACAAATACAGTGCAAGAAACCACAGGAGTTTCAGCATACAAACCCAAACATCCGAGCAAGCAATGAACAGATTTAGATGTTTATTATCATTGTTGCAGCTCCGGGGTTTCTCCCATTCCCCGCTGAGTCCTCAGTACTGGGCATAGCCCAAGCCGTTACTTTCGGCCAACAACAGAACATGTTCTGCTGTTGACTAGAACTAACAGACGTATAGCAGTCAGGGTGCACCAGACACCAGGTCTAGCGCCCCCTGACCACTATCCCTAAACGCGTGTAGGCACGCCAGGTTCAACTATCCCAGGGTAGCTGGAGGATAGCCTCAAGTAGTAAGCGAAAGGAGTTGTTGATAGTGGAAGAAGTTTTGGGATGTTTGGGTAGGGGGGGATAAGAGGATAGTAATTTGGGAATGGGTGAAGGCATTTCCTAGAAAACTAAGTGATGAGAGTGGTAAAAGAATATAGATGTAGTGATGGACAGTGACTCAATCCCACCGCCGAAAGGGGTCAGCAAGTCCACCTAGTGGTGAGTCCCAGAGGGATTGATATCCTACCCTCTAAGGATTAGCGAGTGGTTCTCTGGTAGGGAGCCTACGAGGACGAGCCTGTTTTCCACTCAGCGTGACTGAGTCAGATTATGTAATCTCATGCCAATATGGGGTTAGCTGTCATGGTCTGGAGTGTCTACCGAGTTTGGTAGTCATTGTCAGCAGGTTCCTCTTGTCGGGAATTCTGCTAGGATATGGTGGAACCCGCAGGGCTGGTCATGTCCGGCCAGGATCCTAGTTCGGCTGAGCCATCAGACGACGTCGCCGTTTGTATACACGTTCTGAGAATTCATCGAATGCTGCAAAGTTTTCCTTTGTTTGTATAAGTAGAGGTGCCTGTTCCGGTGCATATGCTTCCGTGAGATTTTGAAGAGGCATTCACAGGTCTTGGTAAATCGGACAAGTGAAGAGAATGTGATGGGCGGCCGTCTCTGGCATTCCACAGGTGCAGGCAGGCAGGGTTTTGTACTAGACCCAACGTGTGAAGGCTTCCACGTCCAGGTAGCAGAAAAGTCGTGTGTAAGCTTAGTATGAACCATTTGTTGAACTGTTTGGGGTGCTCCTACACATGTAATTATAGGCTGTTCTTCCAAGTGGGTTTGCGGCCCAGGAATTCTGCTAGATGGAGATCAGTTCACGTCTAATTCTTTTCTTCTCTTCTTGGATGGTGCTGTTCAGGTCCAATACTGTGTTGTTGCTGCTGCATGGGAGGTTCCATCTCTTATGGTACATTAGATAATGGTATGCCACCTCGAGATGAAGAGGTAACTTGCCGGATAGGACCTGCAGCGGAGGAATAAATACTGTTCTTCAGGCCCTACAGGTCATCAGGAGGATGGTGCGATGTGCTTTGTCTAGCTGTCGTTTTACTATGGTGTAGTTGGCTTTATGGCCCCAGGCATCTGCCCCATAGGTGGATATTGGGAGAAAAATACATTCATAGTAGAGTTTTAAGGTTTGCCCCTTCAGATCCCAGTTCTCGGTGATCTTTATGAGCTTGCCAGCATATTTTTTGATCTTCTCCTTGATGTAGCTGACGTGTTCTCTGAAGGATAGCTTCTCATGCAGCAGGACTCCAAGATATTTGTAGGTAGGGTCAAGCTTTATTCGTTGGTCCCGATACTTAATCTGGAGGGGGGACCTGGTTGGGTTTAGGTGTCAACGTCGACTTATCTGGTGCACAACGACCTCTCAGAATTGGTTCCTGGGGCATTGGAAAGCTGCGTTATGGGATGGAGAATCACAGCACAGGGTTATCGAATTTGTTGGTTGTGCGGGTCTGATGGATGCCCGGAGAAGGGTTTTTTTTTAAATAAGTGTGTATTAGTATTAGCAAAATGATTTTGTTCACAGTGAGGCAGAGTTAGTCGTTCTCAGGCGAGGTTGAATTTTTTTTTCTTCTCTGAGAAACTTTTCATCCAGCAAAAAGGAAACCTCAAAAAAACTCGCCGTTCAGATCATGACTGCTCAGTTGCTAATATTGACGCATCACAGCCTCAGTTGCTTTGAATATTAACAAGCGCACAAGCAAAATGATGCAAAGAAGCAAGCCTTTTTAACATTAGAGACAGTCGCACGCCTCCAATGTCCACTGTCATCCGAACTGTAAAGTTTGGCGAATGGGCTGTCCCATCTGGTTTTACTTCCTGGTTTACGCATGGTCATCCTTACTGGAACAATGACTGTTATACGAAATATTGGTGTTCTGAACATTCCCTAATGCTGGCAGCGGCAGCATTATGGGGGATCAGTTACGTTTTAGTATTTCAATACACCATGTCGACTGCACAGCCATTAGAGACTTCGTTTGCACGAACATGCAAAAGCTTCACTAGCCTGGCCTGGGTCCAAACTTAACCGCATTGAATATCTTTCGAGATGAAATTTGGCTTCGGGCTGCGCCAATATGCCCATAATCAGTAAATAAATAAATAATTTTCCGTTTATTCTTCATAAGGCCGAAACCAGAAATTTCCATATCGGTGCGATTGCAACCATACTGAATTATTAAAATTACCCAGGCTTTGTAGTTTACAATGGGCCGTGCATTTTTAATAGCGGCATAGAACCCGCAGGCCAGAACCCACAATCTCCTTACTTGTGGTTGCGCAATTTTATCATCGGACGGACCAATGCTGGCCCATCGTTGCTTTGAAGAAGGAATGGACCAAGACACCAACTTCCAGTTACCAAAAACAATTCGAAGTTCGTCTACGAGGATAAAATGTGAAATTAAGGCGAAATGTGTACCTACAAGTTAGTAATATCATATCCCTAAAAAGAGTCTCTGAAGGTATCAGTTAACTTTTGGCAATGTAGTGTAGTTTGTTCAGAGGGATGGACGGGTGAAAGCGGGTACTGTTTATCATAAGCTTCTTGATAGCAACAGCACAGTTCTCAGAGCCAGATGAAGTTCAGACAGTATACTTTGTCTGTATGATGTGAGATGAATAGTGGTAAAGGAAAGATGACAGTGGAGGTGGGTTACAAGGGAAACGATTCCGAAGGATACGACAAAAGTCATACAACGGGAGTAGTTTCTTCAATCAATAGATGACTACTAGTTATTTCAACAAGTTAGACAAAACGCAATGGGATCAAATATCTCTGATCTAGTTCTCATCAAGTTCTCATCCAAATAGTATCAAAAATTTGGCAGTTCAGAACCCTAGTGGGGGGGAGTTAACATAATGTCATTAAAAGGGTAGTATTCAAGGAAATTTCGGGGCAAAGGGTTCCTTCGGAGTTTAATTACAGGAAAGGGGGAATGGACTATGGTGAGCTCAGGTGTTTCTTTAGCTCTATTAACTTGAGTTATTACTACATGCTACTTGTCATTACTGCATTATGGAAAGTGTTCATCTTGAGCCATACATTCGTTCTAGTTCACAAGAATCGGTAAAGAAAAATGTAAAATGAATGACAAGGAACTGAAAACCAAAAATAACGTCGCATCAGCAGCAAAGTGTTTTCCACAAAGAAAGGACTTCAGGGCAGAAAAGAGGAGGAAATCAGAGGGCGCAAGATCGGGAGAATAAGCAGGATGAGGCAGTATTTCAAACTCAAATTCGTGGGCACGCCTCACTGCAGCATGCGGGGAATATGCAGGAGCATTATCGTGGAGCACGAGCATACCTTTTGACAGATTTCCCCGTCTTTTTTTTTACTTTTACAACTTTTACATTTTATAATTCCTCCCATTATCGACTGGAACTCAGGTCTTTTCCAACCAGTGTGGTGAGGACGGCGGTCCTACCAACTGTGCTACCCAAGAGGGCCATACGGTTGGTGTGATGGTAATTTAATTGTATGTGATCTTCGAATAATCTTCTTGAGAATTGTATGTGATCTTAGAATAATCTTCTTGAGGATGACATAACTTGTTGACGGAAGACTCGTCGTACGAAACTGTTCGGTGGCGGGTGAATAGTATTTCATAGAAAACATGAAAAAGCAGATGTAGTGAAAGATGTAGGTTGTTGTAAAACTAGGAAACTACTGACATCTCTTATGATTTAAATTATTGATAACTACCGTGAGAAATATTAAAACTTTAAACAGTATAAATTGTATCTTTGTAAAAATGGTTGCTGACCTCTTCAATATGATTTGAATTCCCCAAAAAAAATATTCTTCTCAAAAAATCTCTTGACTGTGTCTATTGAAAATAACTTTATGCTATCATTGTTAATATTCACAGTTATTTAAAATTGCCATTATTTGCACAAATAAAAAGTATGCATATATAAATAAAAATTCCAGGTCATCCGAAATTTAGAAAACCCCATTTTTTGAAAATGTAACACTTGATATCAGAGACTGAAAAATTTGCATAAGGAAAAATTGTAGTTTGAAAATTATGCAAGAGATGGCGTAATGTGCTGGTACATTTTCTGTACTTGGGCAATCTGCAACAAAAAGTAATTTGCAGTTTAAAAGTTACATGTCAGATGGCGCAGTGTGCCCATCTATTAAATTTAATTTGCCACAAGCTGGCAGTGACATTTTCTGTAATATTTTCTTGTTGAAATTCTTTTCAACCTTTTGGAACTAGCTAAGCTACTTAATGAAACAGGAACTGTCTCTGCTAATTGTAGATGTGGAATTTTAATTATCTTCACGCCTGCTTATACGGAAAGACGTCAGTAATCCACAATTGCAAGGCTCCCGGACATCATTGCGACCCATGTGCTTTCGAAGAGTATCGGTGGATCTTGCCAAAGATCAGTATCTATCTAGATCGCTGCAATGGCCGTTATAAAAAAGTGGGGGAAGACTATTTACAATATTTTGGTGATTATATTCCATTCCCTCAAAATAATCTCCGACTTTCTGTACAAATTAAACCCATAACAGTCGGGAGTCTTGCCCTAGTGGGTAGCCCAGTTTGTAGGATCGTCGTCCTCTCCACACTGAGTGGTAAAGACATGAGTTCGAGTCTCGGCGATGATGTGAGGAATTTTTTTGGGCCTTTTTCATAACGTGGTTGAGTTAGTCGCTCAGGCGAGGGTAGCATGCTTTTCACTCCTGGAACTTGGATTTTTTATCCAGCAAACAGAAAATCAACCTCAGAACGCAAGGAATTTACAAACAGTATACACGAAACAATATGTGCTTAGTCGTTGATGCTCATAAAACCCTACTACAAAAAATCCGGGAGTCATCAAGGCATATAGTATTTTTGTACATTATCGACCTGGTATTTCAGGAAGATCAATTTCCACAACTGAGTTTGCTTCAGTGTTTGGAGATCGTGTTATCTCAAAAAATTTTGTATCCCTGTTATCGCTTGATCTGAGTTTGCCAGCTTTTTCTTGTGGAACGTGCAGTACTTCTCAAAAAATGCACCCTTATCCCTCGTGGGTTGCACAGTTGGTAGAATCGCCTTCCTCCCCACACCGGGTGAAAAGACCTGAGTTCGAATTCCCGTCAATGACGCAAGGAACTTTAATGGGCTTTTTCCGCTCCATGTCTGAGTTAGTCGGTCTTAGGCGTAGATAACAAGGTTTTTCCTCCAAAAGCTGGGGCTTTTTGGTCCAGCAAAACAGAAAATCGACCAGAGAACACATACAATTTGCAGAAAAAATAATATATGGGTGGATGTAATCATTTCTGGGTCACCCTAACATCATAATTTGGATTTTGAGCTCAGGCGAGGGCAGCATGGTTTTTTTCTCCGGGAAACTTGGGTCATTCGTCCAGCAAACAGAAAATCGACCACAGAGCACACGCAATTTTCAGATGTATATGGGGCAATATGGGCATAGTTGTCGAAGCTCCTAAAACCCCACTACAACAAGAACAACAACAGGATCCTTATCACCGACGAAACAACTTTACTGAAAGCTTTCCTTGTGAGGCTAAATCACATCTCTAATAATATGTGTTTCCGAGTGCACGTAGTTTGAGGGCAATATTTTTAACACCAACTGTGATTTAAATTTCTTGAATAGGTTTGGCATTTCTCAATTTCAAAAACTCTCCTACGCCTCAAATGCAATTTATGTAAAGGCGCGATTTTCCTTTTTTTAGTTTTGGTCTTTTGTATATGAGAGACAAATTTTGCTATTTATTACTGTTAATACTAAATTTTCTACCAATGCAATTATATACTTTTAATGTATTATTTTATCTGAATTAAAGATAAATTGTAATTGGCTATTCTATTTCATAGATCAATAGCGGGCATTCTTGTTGTTTTGGCTATAATAGGAACTGTGGTTGACCTACGTCATAAAAAAAATGGTTCAGATGGTCAAGGTGAGTTTTGTTCCTTGTACATTTTTTATACTTCGAATAATACACACACCCATAATTTAATTATAAAACGCAGAGAAATATAAATGAATCATTAGAGAATGGAAAGGAGACCATCGATACCCTTTGGATAATCTCAGTTACATGATGCTTGGTTATTATTATCGAATTACTGCGGACACAGAGCGAAACGGAGACAATAAATTATGACAAGTTTAATAATAGGAAAAACACATACATATATTGGATTAGATACATACAAAAGCTTTCGGTTAATTTGTTAACCTTCCTCAATCAAACTGACAGTTAAGGGTGGAACATGAGGGCGTGTACTGCCAATCATGTACATAGACTGCGTGATTAATTGTTAGATGTTGAAGCCTGTGGCTGTGATGCACGTGGACGTTGCCAACGTTTGTCATTAATCAAAATGGTTGCTTCGATGATTGGGTGGACACGATATCCACTCCTCCTGTTGACTGAGGTATTAGAGCATGTGATGTTCAACGACTCCAACCAGGCGCGTCGTTGGTAGTGGCGGGACCTATCTACAATCACGACATCGCGGTGTGGGTCAATGTCGTGGTGGGTTGCCCAAACGTGTTCGGCAATGGCCGAGTGTTCCGCATCCGCTAAGCGGATTGCTCTTTCGTGTTCCGAAAGACGTTTTCCGAGCCGTCTTCCAGTTTCCCCAATGTATCAGCTAGTGCAGTGACAGCAAGAGTAGACTAGACCAGTGTTTGTAGTAAGGTGGGAACCCGTGTTTTCACTTTAGAGATGAGGGATCATAACTTTCTGCCTGGGAGTTGTGCGTATTTTATCCCATGTGATTTTAGGACTCTAGAAACCTGTTGTGATAGGTTTGGGTAGTATGGGATAAAGGCGCTCGCGGTTGAGTCATTACCTTGGATGTTTCTGTTGGTCGCTAAGTGGTCATGTGTCTGTAGGTCATGCCTGTCGAGGGTATTGGTGGGATAACCACACCTCGCAAGATCCGCCTTGACTTTAGCAATTTCAGCGTGCCTCTCATCTACAGAACTAAAGTGGGTACAGGGACGAGTTAGCAAGGTTCGTGCAGTGACCAGAAGATGACTACGCGCGTGTGCTGCCCGGAAGTTGGTAAATTGTCCAGCACACATTGAGTTACGATAGACAGTTGTCTTCAAGCGCAAGCTCGCGTCAGACAAGAGTGTCTAAGTATGGTATGGTGTTGTCATATTCTAGCTCGATGGTGAATTTTATGAAAGGCGACAGTGAATTGAGGTGGTCTAAGAGTCGGTCACCAAATTTCTGAGGATAACCACAAATACATCATCCACGTAGCGACACCACCATAATCGGACAACACCATACCATAATTAGACACCCTAGTCCGACGCGAGGCCATGCGCTTGAAGACAACTGTCTATCTTAAAGCAATGTGTGCTGGCCAATTTACCAACTTTCCGTCAGCACACGCGCATAGCCATCTTCTGGTCACTGCACAAACCTTGCTAACTCGTGCCTGGACCCACTCTAGTTCTGTAGATGAGAGGCACGCCGAAATTGCTAAAGTCAACTCGGATTTTACGAGATGTGGCTATCCCACCAATGCCCTTGACAAGTGTGACCTACAGAAACATGACCACTTAGCGACCAACAGAAACATCCAAGGTAATAACTCAACCGCGAGCGCCTTTATCCCATACTACCCAAACCTATCACAACAAGTTTCAAGAGTCCTAAAATCAAATGGGATAAAATGTGTACAACTCCCAGGCAGAAAGTTATGATCCCTCATCTCTAAAGTGAAAACACCGGTTCCCACCTTACTACAAACACTGGTCTAGTCTACCGCATCTCTTGCTGTGACTGCACTAGCTGATACATTGGGGAAACTGGGAGACGGCTCGGAAAACGTCTTTCGGAACACGAAAGAGCAATCCGCTTAACAGATGTAGAACACTAGGCCATTGCCGAACACGTTTGGGCAAGCCACCACGACATTGACCCACACCGCGATGTCGTGATTGTAGATAGGTCCCGCCACTACCAACGACGCGCCTGGTTGGAGTCGTTGAACATCACATGCTCTAATACCTCGGTCAACAGGAGCAGTGGATGTCGTGTCCACCCTATCATCGAAGCAACCATTTTGATTAATGACAAACGTTGGCAACGTCCAAATGCATCACAGCCATAGGCTTCAACATCCAACAATTAATCACGCAGTTCATATACATGATTGGCAGTACACGCCCTCATGTCCACTCTTAACTGTCAGTTTGACTGAGGAAGGTTAGCAAATTAACCGAAAGCTTTTGTATGTATCTAATCTAATATATGTATGTGTTTTTCCTATTATTAAACTTGTTATAATTTATTCTCTCTCCATTTCGCTCTGTGTCCACAGTAATTCGATATTAATAATGAATCCAGAGCGCACAGGCCTCTTTAATCATATGCTTGGTTATCCTACTAAAGCTTAGTAATGCCACCAGCATGTGTAGCATTATTTTGTATATTCATTTACAGACGACTTGAGATTATTAAAAGAACATGCAACCGAAAAAAAAAAAATTGCAACTCACCAATTATAGAATAAGTTATGACAACAGGTTAGGAGTTTCTGATCTGTAAGCTGCACTTTGGCTGAAACAAACAGAAGTTGTAGGTACAATACGATTACGAAGGCAATTGCATTTATACTGTAGTTTGAAAGTTTGGTAGAAGAATAAGTTCCAGAGAACGTGGGCTTATTAAAATAAACTCATGTCTTTATTACAAAATTAAAAATATAGTGCCCATACCATGCGAAGAACCCTACCAGAGGAAGAGACCTTAACACAACCCACTAATTTGGAGGCCAACCAGAAAACATAGCTCTGTTGTTGCTAGGAGCGCAAAGGATGGATTAAGGAGGACTAAAAGCAAGTCATGTCGTTCCGGTGGATACGTATCAGCACAGATGAAAGAATGCTCATATGGAATAAACCACACAAGGCACCGGAACCATCCTCTTGTAAAATCAAAATACAAGCTATTGGAGGAGGTTTAATTATGCAGAGCATGTTTACGTCGTATACCCCTTTATCCTCTTATCTCACTGGAGGGCACCGTCAACGCAATAGCGTATCAGGACATTGCTGCATTTTTATTCCTACGGATAAGGAACTATCCAGTGCACAAAATGTGTGAAAAGGTGGCTTGAGAAACATGAGGAAAGTCTCAAGTATATCCCTGGAATGTCAATCCCAATGAACATCTGTCGGATAAATTGGAAACGCTCATTCCTCCCTCTTCCCACGTTACTCCAGATGTTGAAGACAGTTTTATTATATGAACGGTCCAATTACTCGTACTATTTTTCAGCACATTGCTGAATCCATGCCACATAGTGTCGGAGTAATTAATCGGCCCAACAGGGTTTCAAAACGCTATTAGCTTGTGGTCCTAATAAAATGGGCAGGTAGTATGTAACAGTCATTCTCTGAAAGATGATAGGTGTTTCACATGTATCAAAAATGAGGAAAAGTACTCATGAAATGTTCTGCTTACAGCAATCATGCTGACTGCCTCTGTCTCTGTGTGCCTGGTTCTATTATCTAGTGCTGCTGCACCAATTTGTCGTCCAGTGGAAGCAGTGCAATACAAAAGGAAAGGAGCCCTGAGGCTGCCCAACCCGAGTGCGAAAAAAAATAAAAAAATTTACTAAATCCTGTATAAAGTTGAATGCATGTTAAAATATGATTTTAAATACTATATTAACTTATAATCCAAGAAAAGACTACACAGCTTGTATAATCCTCTCCTAAAGCTAGACATGAACTGGGGCGACACAGGCTAGAGGTCGTTAGCCCCTTAAAAACAATTGAACAAAATCCCAGAGAACAAATAAATCCTTCTATGTTAATAACATTATATACATTCAAAATTATTACTAACTTAAGAAAACAAAATTTAGTTTTTAAGTTAAAAGCTGTTTGACCTAGTAAGGTAGAAATATAAGTTCATGAATACATCAGTCTACGGTCCACTTCTAGAATTAGTAAACAAGGTAGGTCTTCTTTTAAATACCTTGTCAGAAAAAGATTGGAATGCCGCAAAGTTCTCGGCATCTTGAATGTTGAGGTTGTCAGTCCTTGGCATATTGAGGTCAGTTCTTGGCATATTGAGGTTGTCAGGCCTAATAGGCTGAGTGCTGTTAAATAGTTCTTGTCTGAAGTAGTCAAAAGCCAGCCAATAAAACAGAACATACCTCCAATCTTCTACTGACCCTCAGAAACCCACAATTAACACAATTTATCCCCCAGTGAACCATGTCCAGTAATTAAATATGACGTTGTCACTGAAGGGTACAACCATCCAATAACTTTCTTATTTATAGCAAATGTTGCATCTTCAATGAACTCCCTGGTAGTGAGTCCCGTTTCAGTGGATTGCCGTCTGTATTTCCACTTCTCAGTGAATTTTGTACAAAGATTAATTTTATCCTGCCGAATGGCCGTGGCCGGATTACTTACAATGTCGAGGATTTGGGTTGCCAAACCTTTGTTTAATATCATTAGCATAACTAAAACTGTAATTATACAGGCATTTGTTATTAGCTGTACTGTCACAATTTCTTTGACAAGTACATTAGGCATGACCATGGGCGCCGGCAGGGTATTTTGAAAGGTGTAACAGGAAAAAATATTCCACTTTCTTCTCATTATAATAATACTTAAGATTATTCATTCGATTAAAATTCCCCGAAAAAAATCCCATTTTCTTCTTATTATTATTATAATACTTAAACGTTTGTATGATTTTTTGCAAATTTTAATCTGTGGTTTGTAATCAATATACATGTACATGTTCATCAATGTTTCAATTTTATTTGAAAAATTTTACTGGTCTCTTTAAATTTTTAGGCAACCTTGGTGTAATTTTATCAACTTTCTCCATCTCTAAAAACTTGGAAAAACTAGGAAGTCCATCCTCAGAAAAATACGCTTTTCTACACGGTATGCGGTTCATCAGCATGTGCTGGATAATACTTGGACACAACAGTCTATGGTTTCGACTGGGATCTACAAGTAAGTTATTTAACTGCACACTTTAAATATTCTTTTTTTTTTTTAACTAATTAGGCTGTTTCTTTCTTCTTCTTTTTTACACCCCTCGACAACTAGCCCCTTGGTAAGAGCAGTTTAGAATGCCATTGTTATGGTAACTAATGCAACAGCGCTCGGTTAGCAATGGACAACACACCCTACAATTTGGACATTATATAAATAGACTCCTCAAAGATAGCGCAAAAATATATACATTAAGGCGATATAAAAATAAATACATATAGAAAACGGTTCGAAGTACAGGTAAAAGGTCCAAGTTATAAATAATTGTCAGCCCATTTCAAATTCCACAGTGTCACCAATTAGGCAATGGCAAACCATACCAACCGACAAATCAATGGCAATCAGTAAACTACAGAATCTCCCATTGCTAGCGCGTATGTCTCAGTCTACGCCTTTTGACTATCGTAAATGGTCAAGCTTTAGGGTGAATCAGTATAACAAGTGGGAATTTCAAACGGATCAGCGTTGGGTAGCCACTATTTCCAATTGGCATAAATGGTGATGACGAGGATATCCAAGGGAAGATATAAAAATTTTATGATGATTTGAACTTGGATAGGAAAAACAGTAATGCCAGTCCAGAGATTAGCAACTCCAGACAGGCAAGACTGCTTGAAAGAGACTTTAATCGGGTGCGTACGTGGTCCCAAAATCAATTAATGATTAATGCTTATAAATATAAGGTTATGGATTTCGGGGAACAGAAATTCTGGATTAAAAGTGGCTAACACGAAAAAAAAAAGATGGCATTATTTCATGTCAATCAGACATGAAATAGTCCATGCAATGTAAATATTTGGCTAATAAGACACAAGGTGTCCATCTATGATTTATAAGACATACAACAGCAACAACAACACGATTCAATTCAACTTCGCGGAATTCAATCCTGTTGTTGCTGTAGTTGTAATAGGGTTTTAAGAGCATTAGCGACTAAAGCTATATCGCTCTGTAAATACTGCTACAAATTGTGTGTGTTCTGTGGTCGTTTATTTTGCTGGACGAAAAACCATACTTTCCTCGCCTAAGACCCACTAAATTAGCCACGTTTTGAAAAAGACCCATAAAAATTCCGACGTCATCGACGGAACTTGAACTCAGGTGTTTTCCATCAGGTGTGGGGAAGACGGCGATTTTAGTAACTATGCTAGCCAATGGAGCAAGACAAATAAAGCATTGAGGGAAAATTAAATGAGACAGGAACATTGTCAGTGAAGACTAAGACAAGAACCAGAAGCAACAACTATGTAATATTACGGAGCAGCAAGACTTATTAAGTCTTGCTCCGTAGAGACTCTTATTAAGTTTACCTAAGGCAGTGTTTTTGAGGTTGTCACAGACATTTTCTCAGATGTTCCAGAAAAGCTGTACTTGCTACCTGGGAGTCTAAAACGCTGATGGAACTGATATTCGGGTAACACTCAAGTCAAGAGGACCCAATTTCGACGATGTCCGGACGGTCTATGACAGCCAAATCCTCTGCTTGCATCTTCACGATTGTGGGACTGTTAGCATTCCTGGGTATAACCTCCGTCCACAAGTACATGGTGGATGACCACCTAGGTGTGAACCAACGTAAGCAGGGATCGAGGTGTGGCGCCCACACTACATGGAGGAATGCTGCCCCTCTATGTTACCAGGCAGTACTAGGTGGTAGATGACTCTCATCAACCGGTGTAATTCCACCACTTTGCTTATTGGAGGCTTGAAGTGGTGGAACCCATGTTTAGTCTCTAGAGCTAAGTTCCGGTCAACTCTTCCCTATCTCTTCCATCATGCAGTATGATTGATGACTTTTGAGGTTATGATGAACATCGTGGCGAGATTCAACATTCCTTACATTTCGACGGTACAGCACTAAAATGGTGTTCGCAGGCCGGCCGCTAGCTAGTACACCGGACCGAACCTATTGGTAACTCTCTAGGAGGCTTCCGGATCAGCTAGTGCATAATCTTGCTACCTCTACTCTGCCAGATAGTGACTGCAGGGAGTCCGAGTAGTGTGTATGCGGAGAGCATTGTGAGGCCACCTTATGTCAACGATCTGGGTATATTCTTACCATGTGCACGCCATATCCAAAAATTTCATTACTTCATACAGCAATCCCACTAACTTTTTCTTACTATTGAATACACCATGAATTGTCAAACTAATAGAGCAAGCTTATCTGCGAAAAGATCTAAACCTCCCAAACACTTCCTAATTCATTTCGCAAATATATGTGGTCTCAATTCTAATCTCAACGATGGTCATTTCCACTTGCAGTCTGCCAAACCCCATGTACTTTTTCTGACAGAATCTCAGTTATCGGTTGATTCAACTGCTGCTCATTTCAGATGCCCAAATTATTCGCTGTATCACTCCTTTCGCCTCAAAAGTGGTACTAGTGCATATATCCTTTCTGATATTCCCTGTAAGAGATTTGGTAATTTGGAATCTCCTCTCTTCGATCTTCTCTGGCTTAAAATCTCTCCACCTCATTGTGTCAAATTCATCTGTTGTCTCTACCGTTCTCCCAACTCCACTAATCGCTTGGAGCTCTTTGACTTCCTCTCTTTGCAACTTTCTCCAGTCCAGCTTTCCTAACAGTGAGGTAATTTTCCTTGGTGATTTTAATGTTCACAATTCCAGCTGGCTTCCGTTTTCTAGTTACACCGACCCAGCTGGTCCAGATGCTGAGGCTTTTGCAATTACTAATGACCATGCACAGAATGTTCATTTACCTAAAAGAACACCGGACTATCCTAATCATACAGCGAACACGCTTGATCTTTTTCTCACAAACAACCTTTCTAAGTACACGGTCGAAGTGAGAGGTCCTTTAGGCACTTCAGATCACAATTTGGTGATTGTCTATTCTCCAATGGAGCCTTTATCTCATGGCTATTCCCAACCTGGTGTTGTTTGGCATTACAAGAATGCAAAATGGGATGACCTCCGAGATTTCTTTTCTTCTTTTCCTTGGTCGGATTATTGTTTCAAAACTTCTGATGTCAACGTTTGCTCAGATCATCAGTGAAATTATTCTTGCAGGAATGGAATCCTTTATCCAACACTCAACTATCAAATCTCGTCCTTTATCTAAAATTTGGTTTTTCAAAAAATGTGCTAAGGCTGTTCAAGAGAAGAATGTTGCATACTGTAATTGGCTTGTTTCTAATTCTTCAGTTTCATTTTCTGCCTACACCAAAGCTCGCAACAATTGTAAAGCAGTTATTAATCAGTCCAAACTAGAGTTTCAAGAGGCTAAGAGCAGAAAACTTGCTTCTTGCCTAATGGTAGCCGGGCATTCTGGTCTCTTCCCAAAGCTACTGGCTGCACCTTTTGCCCATCTCTGCTGTGGGGGGGGGGGGGTTGACTGATTGAAAAAATCTATCTCTATTTATCCCTAGCTGGGTCGCCAATTGTGGGGGTGGGGTTTCTTCTTATATATACTTTTATATTACTTTTTATTTTGTTATTATTTGTTATTTATATTCCCCACTTTGCATCTGACTGGTTATCTCACAGAAGAATTCCGGTTCTGAGGGAGTTTCTATATTAGAGCACTCCTCCTTTGGGTTTTGCTGTGTGTTCAGAAATGACCAAACTCCATTTTCATTAAGTGAAATACAATCAGTTTATTATACATACTTACAAATAAAAGATAAGACAAATCATTACACATTATTCACTTCATATATAGGTACAAAGCATGGATCACGTTCCTGGTCATTAGGCTCCCCCATCCATCATCTTCTTCTTACTATAGGCCCACTAACATCTCGTACAATCAGTTTAATTTAACTCTTTCTTAATTACAATTGACATTTATTATTTATCTATTTATATCTTTCTTTTTCATACCTATCTAGCACAATCCTACATTCTTCTTCATGGTTGATACAATTCTTCTTCTGGAATTAAATGTCCACTTTACAAACTATTCTATTCTATTCTCTCCCCAGCACTTTAAAGTTACATGTAAATGAAATATACATGGGATTATTTATTTCTTCATTCCCTCAAGTAAACTCCAGAATTTAGCGACTAATTTCTCTACATCAGTGACATTATGTAAGTAACATACATCTGTACCTGCTCTATAGGCTAACCCGTCCAAAATTATTACTTTTACTCCATTGATTAATCAGTAAATAAATCATAACTGTAAACCATCCTTCATTAACTATTTCTATGATATTTCCTTACTTATCTATACCTTAACTTAACTCTTAACTGTATGCTTCCCTAAATCTCCCTTAATATTTATCTATCTTCCCTGCAGTCCTTTGCAATTACATAGAGGTAACTTCGTTGTTTAACCACTTACTTCTGGGGATTTGGATCTTACCGCTAATACAACGTGTGGCCAGTGACTTTCTACTCTGCATCGGGTCCTCCATTGGTTTGGGAACGTTCATCTGGAATGCTAAACTCTGCCAGGGATACTTTTCTCTTTGCCGATCATACTGGTCTCGTATCCTTCTTTGCTGTGCCGGATCATTCAGTAGGGGCCGCTTCCGATCGCTTTATTTCCGCAGGACGGTACGGTGTTCTTCTCGCTGTCCTCCTTTCAAATATATCTCTCGGTGGACGCTTTCGGACTTCTGTGATTCGTCTCGAGAAAGTTCCCCTTTCTGTAACTCATCTATACTTCATTAAAACTATCAGAATTTAGTGAACTCACCATAACTGGTTCTACTGGTGGATCGCTTCCGGGGACTGTTTCCTGGGCCTATCTTTCCAAAAAATCACTCTCGAAGAAAACTTTATCATCTTCCGAAAAACTTTATTATCTCCAAAAAAACTTTATCACATCTCGAAAAATCATCTCCGAAAAACTTCATCACATATCTAAAACATCTTATCACACATTTTCACACCCTTTTGCACGCGCTCTTCCCCTTTTATTTCCCAAAACCTAGTAACGCCCCTCCTTTCCTCGACCAATCATTTCTATCTGACCATCATCGTCCCCTTCCGGTGTAGAGATAACTTCCGTTTCTAGAGAATTCTCGAATATTCTGGAAATGACCAGAATTTTCTGGAGCTCGGTACCCATCCGGAAATCATCTGCGTCCATTTTCTTGATTCGTCTCGCCTTATTATAAAATGACCACACCTGCTCTGTTTGCAGTAAACAAGAGCGCCCCCGCTGGTACCCCTATTGTCATCTCTGGACCAAACCGTCCCTTGCCATACTATCAGTTGACCCCCCACTGTTCCGTCTTGCTATCTTCGCTTGCTATTTCCGGTGTGGGCACTGATCGTATATCTGTTTCTAATGTTTTTCTTCAAGGTATATTTGCTTGTACATTAAATTTAACCTTCTCTTAAATTAATTCCATTAGCGCGAGACCCATTATCTTAAACAATATTAGTGACTTTAAGTGTTTTCTTTTGTGGTTTACAATATCACTATCTAGCGTTCTTTCTTAAATTATATTTAAATTTAACTTGTAAGACTTTGTGTCTTACACTGCACCTACCTCTGTCCAAACCAGATGGTTCTGTTGTCACTTCAGCCAAGGATAAAGTTGACCCGCTAGCACTGCATTTTTCTTCCAACTCATGTATTAATGATCTTGGTAAAACACCTCTCACCATTCCCAACACGCTCGATTCAATGCCTCCTGTGGTCTTCCGTAAAAAGGATGTCAGAAGGATTTAGACGAATCTTGATGCTAAGAAAGCTCCAGGTCCCGATGGTATTTCTCAACTTGTTCTCAAAACCTGTGCTCCTGAACTTAGTCCTATTTTTTGCAGCTCTTTTTCACTTTCTTATTCCAAAGTTGTTTTTCCTTCTGCTTTGAAATTTGCTCATATCCAGCTATTTCCTAAAAAGGGTGACAAATCCCTCCCATCTAATTATCGCCCCATTGCAATTACTTCTACTCCTTCTAAAGTAATTGAGAAATCAATTAAACCTTCCGTCTGATCAACGATCGCCAGTATGGATTCCGTCGGTGTCGATCCACTGGTGATATTCTGGCTTATGTTACCCATTTATGGACTAATTCAATGGAAAGGTTTGGTGAAACACAAGTAGTTGCTTTTGACATCTCAAAGGCTTTCGATCGTGTTTGGCATAAAGGTCTTCTAAACAAGCTTCCATTTTATGGTTTGCCAATTGTTTTTTGTAATTGGTTATCCTGTTTTCTCCCTGATCGCTCACTGAGGGTGATGGTAGATAGCTCTCTGTCTTCTAACTTTTCCACTAATGCTGGTGTCCCCCAAGGTTCAGTTCTTTCCCCCACTCTTTTCCTCTTGTATATTAATGACCTTCTTCCCTTGACTGTAAACCCTCTCCGCAGTTTTACTGATGATAGCACGTTGCATTTCACTTTCCATTTTGAGAATCCTTGCCCTGCTCAATCAGCTTCACCTTCTCGAAAATCTCCTACCAATTCCTTAAATGCCGATCTTCAGATAATTCACCAGTGGGGCAAAGACAACTTTGTTGATTTCAACCCTTCTAAAACTCAGTCTTGTCTTATATCTCGCAAAAAGGATTCTTCCGCTATTATGCTTATCTTTAGTGACACTCCGATTTCTAGGCAAAATGATATATCTCTTTGGGGATTACCCTGATTTCCAATCTCTCTTGGCACAAGCACATTACAAATATTGCTTCCTCTCCATCTAAAAAACTTGGTTTTGTCTTTCGCTCTCAGCGTTTCTTTTCTTCCAAACATCTGCTCACTCTGTATAAATCATAAACCCGCCCTGCCATGGAACATTGTTCCCACATCTGGGGTGGTGCTCCCAAAACCTCTCTCAGGCTTCTAGATTCCATTCAGAAGAGAGCAGTTAGGTTAATTAATGACTCATCTGTAACAGAGTCTCTCCACTCTATGTCCCATAGACATACTGTTTGTGCTGCATACCTCTTCTACAGATACTTCCATGGGCACTGTTCTTCCGAATTGGCTTCTGTAATTCCAGCTCTCTCTTTCAAAACAGTTCGAACACGTGCCGCCACCAGCCAACATTCATTTACTGTCCAACTTCAAACTCACAGAACCAACTTTTCATCTTCCTCGTTTATTCATTCAACTGCTGTATTGTGGAATAACCTTCCTTCATACTTATTTCCTGAAAATTACAGAAGTTCAAGTCTAATGTCAACAAATATCTTCTTTCGTCTTCTCAACCTCCAACCCAAGCACGGTACTAAGTACTGTAGGTTCTAATACCTCTCGTGTTTGTGGTTTACATAAAAAAAAAAAAAAGAAATGTTGAAATAAGTTGGGTGCAAAAGCGTACAAGGCGGTGGGTTTTACGAAATTCAAAAGAGCAAATGGATTAGCACGTTTCTAACAATAGGAATATCAGAGCTGTTTAATACTTTTGGAAAATGTGAATAAGTTCTCTTCAATGCATCATTATACCATTCATTATACTATTACAGAATTACTTTTTCATTAAGTAATCCGAATTTCTATAACATTTTAAATCCGAATTTGTCATGTAATAGATTATTAAAAACGCCCCAATTTTATTTTATTTTCTTTGATAGAAAATGCAACCACCATGAACAAATGGTTTAATGACATCTCCAAGTACAATATGCATAATGCATATGTGATCGTAGACAGTTTCTTCTTCATTACGTAAGTTTTATTAAACCACATTTTAAATTACCAATCACTTTTTTTATTTTTTCAGTTAATGCGCTTTAATACATATTCCCCTATGTTTTTGTTGTTGTTGTAGGGTTTCAGGAGCATCAGCAATTAAGGCCATATTGCTCCCTGTATATATCCATAAATCGCGTGTTCTGTGGTAGATTTTCCGTTTGCTGGACGAAAAACCCAAGTTTCTCGGAAAAACCATGCAACTTTCGCCTGAGACAAACTAATATAGCTGCGTTGTGAAAAAAAAAGTCCATAAAAATTCCTTGCGTCGTTGGAGGGACTCAAACTAAGGCCTTTTCCACCCGGTGTGCGAAGCACGGTGATTATGTCCACTTGCTTACCAGCGAGAGCGACTTGTGGACGACGATTCGCAGGTTCTTACGATCCAATGGACGTGTTGGTATGGTTGGTTGGCTATTGTTGTAGGATATTAGGCACATCAGCAACTTAAGCCATATTGCGCCTTACGAGGAGGGATTAAAAAAGATTTGTATTCACCCAGAAGTGGTAGTGATAGAAATATGATTATTGTTTGTTTGAGAACCTTGAAATCTCTGTAGCAACCACACAAATTCTGGTTTTGATCTGACAATTCATCTGTTTTTTTTTTTTTTTTTTTTTTTCAGTGCTGAATGAAGTGAAATATCACAATGGATAAAGTAGAATATAGATGATGATACTGTTCCTCTTTCTGCAAGGGAAAACGTCTAAAACAATCCACGAAGAAATAGTCGCTGTTTATGGAGGAGGCTGCCCAAGTGACAGTGTTGTTGCACAATGGTAAAAACAATTCAAATGTGGAGAAACATCAGTGCATGATAAAGAAACCCAGGACGCCCAGCAACTACTGTTACAGTAGTTGCAACACTCTTCTCAAGAGAGTGTTGCAAAAATTGAGGCACTAATACTGGAAAATTGCCCTAGAACTAGCTGCAGAACTTCAAATTAGTATAGGGATCGTCGAGGATATCATCCATGAACAGTTGCATATGAATAAAGTGTCTGCTAGATGGGTTCCTAGACTTCTAATCCCTTACCAGAAAAAAGGAAGGGCATACTGCGCACATGAAATGTCGATATGCCAGGAAAAACTGAAATATTGTCGCATCTTGTTTATTTTCCCGATCTTGCGCCCTCGGATTCCTTCCTATTTCTTACCCTGAAGCCGTTTCTTCGTGGAAAACACTTGTGCTCACGATGAAGTAATTTCTGCTGTGGAGTCGTGGTTTGAAGAACAGTCAGAGCACTTCTACAAAACTGACCTGCGGAAGGGTATTGAGAGGTGGAAAAATATGTCATATTTGTTTGGCGACTACGTTGAAAAGTGTAGTACATGGTGTTTGTTTCAATCTTCTATCAAACCTACTTCTGGGTGAATACGAATATTTTCTGAACTCCCCCTCCCCCTTTTATATAATGGCTATAAATTGCGTGTGTGGTCGATTTGCTGTTTGTTGGAAGAAAAACTCGAGTTTGCGGGTGAAAAACCATGCTACCCTCTCCTGAAACCAATTAACTCAGCCACGTTGTGGGGAAAAAAAAACCATAAAAATTCGTCGTGTCATTGACGGCATTCGAACTAAGGTCTTTTCCAGCTGGTTTCGGAAGGACGGTGATTATTTATTTATTTATTCAGTTGGAAATCATAATACCAACTGTGTTACCCCACAAGGGCCTGTTGAGTATGGAGGACACCCATAGATACTGTAGCATGTCAGTTGAGTGGTCCGGGTTTTTTCTTGTGGTACGGAGAAGTTCTACTGGTTTTGCAAGGAACCACGAATGAGGCATCTTGCATTAATACATTCGCGACAATTCTGTGCGTCCTACTTTGTGGAAATTTTACGAATCGTTCTTAACACCTTCCAACATGACAATGTCATAAATCAAAGACTGTGAACCGTGTGGTTTGAAGAAAAGAATAGGGGCACATTTAATTGGCAGCATAAAGAGTCGATCTCAACCTAGCTGAATAACCTTGGATTTCAGAAACCGAACATGATTAAGACATCCCATTTTGTTAGTAGAGCTCACTGTTCCTTTCAAGGAAAAGTGGAGCACAACGTTACAACTCCAAAAAAAATTAGTAGAGAGTCTTCTATGATCAACTGAAACATTCATTATGGCCAAAGGCGGCCAATGTACTATTAACTTCTATATGTTTTTTTTTATTTTATTATTATTTTTTTATATATCTATAAGTGTCCCATACCTGTAAGATAGTTTAAGTTGCATGAATACTGTTTAAACTTTCTGTTAATATAACTTTTATCTTTTATTTCAGTGGTTTTCTGACGGCATGGGGCTCCTTGCTGTATATGTCATTTAGAAATGGTAAAATGAACGTTTTCATGTTTGTTGCAAGGCGATATCTCAGGTAGGAGCTTTTCTTGAATTACTGATTTTCATATATGAACAGAATCCACGTGGAATATCTCTGAAATATCATTCAAAATAATTAAACTTTTTTCAGATTTTTCTGTGGTAAAATTTTGTGAGAAATACCCAAAACTGATTAGCCACTTCAAGTGGCACTCCATCTTGCAATTTATTTCACATAGCATTCGAAATTTTCTCTTAATATCTATTTCAAGGACAGTGAGTGGCTCCATTGAATCGAACAAGGATATACAAATTCACACCCAAAAGAAGCAATATTGTCAGGATGAAAGGATTTTATAAAGATCAAAAAGCATCGGCTGTGACAAGTTTCCAATTAAGAATCAACTACTGAACTTAACAGTTCCTACTCATTGCATTACATACATCCTCAACCCACGCCTTCACATATTTTAAGAAATCTTCGGGATGGATATGCCTCACGTGATATGGAGACCCACTATAAAGTCAATAAACCAAAATTTCCAAACGATTACAGGCCAATTTCATTGGCTATCCACCGATGTTAAATTTTTCTGTAAATCTTAAAGAAAGCTGTCCACTAATAATACTTTTCACTAGTAGATAGGGAGATGGTTAAACAGATTTGACTCTAGGCGGAAAATTCATTAGACGGGGGTAAAAGGATGTTTGGTAAGTTTGGTTACTAAAGGAGCATGTGCTCATAATGAAATTTGGTAGTTTACATATTATTCAGGAGACAGTACATATTAATAGATCCCACAATGCAATGTTCTTCGTTTTCTGTTTTAGATACATTGAAAGGGACTTTATCGAGGGCTAACCCTTTCAATATATCCCACTCTTAATTAACAGAGCTATCTGTATCTGTTGTCATATGCCTGTATAACAAGGTCAAATATGAAATATTAAAAGTTTAGTGGTTAAGTTGATAAGTAGTCAGATGGTAAATTAGCTGTTAATAATTTAGCTGTTAACAGGCAGAATGACATTTAGCCCCACCGATAGCTACAAGCTATCCTAAATAATTGCTATTCTAATTTTTTTTGCTATTCTATCCTAAATAATTGCTATTCTAATTCTCCGACAGCTATTCTAAATAATTGCTTCTTCTAGTAAACTAGAAGAAGCAATTATTTAGAATAAAGAGGAAGAGAGAACCAATTTCCATCTATAATTTTCAAATAGATTGGTACAAAAGAAGCTATAGCTAAATTAAGGCGCACGGAAGTAAGGTTTAAGTATAGTAATAGTACCTCAATCCCCCTCGAATTGCTCTAATAGTTCATGAGGTAAGAAAAATAGGATTCGATAGTCAATAGTAAAAAGTAAAGAAAAAGCTTTATTGCAAATGTACGTAGGATAATACCGGGAGCATAACTTCCCGTCCCTTATAGAAAGGGACCCTGGTATATCAAAAAGAATAATAATTATGGGTGGGATATATTGAAAGGGTTAGCCCTCGATAAAGTCCCTTTCAGTGTATCCTATTATCTATAATTAACAATTGGTATTGTATTATTATAATTACATGTATTGTTAATTAATATTGTTAACTAGGTTTGGCCACGGAGGCCAGTATCAGCTATTTTAGAGTTACTTGGTTGATTTAATCTACAGGTATAATTTGGTCTACATTTATATGGTTTAGGTTTTATATTTTCGGCCTTTACCAACATAGTTAACTCAAAAACGATTAAATAGCATGTACCTATTTTACTAAATCTATAATAAAATATATATATATATATATATTTCTCATAATAATAAGTTTAGTATAAACCCAAATTACGTGGCACCCTTGGAATGTTGTTGCAGCACCATAAGGTGCTGTGGCATCCCGGTCGAAAACCACTGGGATAGGGTATTTCAATTTTGACTTTAACCCAATACAGCTTTTTTGGGATCATCTTGATTGTCAATTCTGTGAAGTCTGCCCATCTTCCCAATTTCGATTTTTTTGGGGAACCTTGTGGATCGCTTGGAATAATAATAGTCAAGAATAGTGTTACCGTTATAAATTTAATCGGCAGAATGCTACGGCTGTGTAAAGCAGTGATAAAATCTCGTGGGGGATATTTTGATAAAAAATTAGCATCAATCATTTCAATATATTTTGCTGTAAATTTTTCAATGATTAATAAAAAAAATAATAAAAACTGTTATATGCTCTGATTCCAAACGTTTAGGCTAAAGTCTGCCAATCCACAGAGTTCTTTGGGCATGGCCGGCCAGTTTGAGGTCTTTGAAGAAATAACTCCAGAATCTATTGATGACTTCATGATTGACCTCATTGATTCAATGCACTCTCTTGCCTCAGAATTACTAGGTGTAAGCCAACAACAACCCCAGAGGCCTTTCTCATCTTTAGGCTTGAAAGCTTTTCTAATAAATAATCTTCTGAAATTTCGATATCGCTAATTTCATGCTTTCCGACTTCACTCGCACAGTTTCTCCTCACCACGAAGGTTCTTTCTTCAGTAAATGACGATGAAAAGTATCTGTTCAATTTATCTCCAACATCAGCAGGGATTTCTTAAATTTATAATAAAGGTCGATCTGATTCGCTCTTTTATTCTTAGTATTCACGTAGGAGAAAACGCTTGTCCCTATTCTTTGTTCTCTCGACGAGTACTTTCTCATAATCTGCCTTTGCTAGCCTAACCTTTTTTGTGGCTCTTACAGAATAATGTGGATGTTATTAGGCCGCAGTACTTTTTATCGCTCTGTAACTTTTCTATAACATCTTTTTGTGCTATATTAAACTAGCTAGTTCATTAATCATCCATTACTAACTCGTCCGTGTGCTATATTTTCTTAATGGTATATGCGCTTTCAAGTTTTCTGTGACTATTGCTTTAAAGCTATACCATAATTCTAAAGTATTTGCACTCTGTGAGCTATCTCCCCAGTTGGTAGAGGCCGTAGAGGTAGAGGTAGTACTTTAAGTTGTCATAATCTCCTTTCTTGAAATTGAAACCCATTCCATTCTTTTAACTGCTACCCCTCTCCTTCATGGGAGATCCTGATCCCATGAAGATCCTGATCCCATGAAGAGACCCCATGATCTTCATGGGAGATCATCAGGTCTAGAATATTTTAGTGGAAGGGAAACTCACCTATTGCGATTTTCCCTCCCACTTGCTCTAGTCAATTAGGGACATAATTGGAATCATCCCTAGTGAGACATTCACGCATGCTCACCCATTCCATTTGCATATAGAGGCTCTCATTATAATCTTCACAACCTTCTGACCAGTAGATTACACAGTTGCTTTCAGCTAACTCACATCACACGTTCTGTACTAGCATGAGTAACTTTTCGGACAGGTTTTGTCGAACTCAGGATGTTTCTGATAAGAAGCATGACCACACAACTCCATTTTTTCCCTATCCTTCCTAAATACATTGTCCATACCATAGTGAAACTCATCATCCCATATTTCTGGCTGGCACAACGTTTCCGTTAGCCTTAATATTTCAGCATTAGTTGTCCTAACTAGGAGTTCGAATTCACTGATTTTATTGAAGACACTCTTTGCATTAATGAATACACAGTTAGGACCAAGAGTTATTTTATATTTTACTACCTTGACACATCCCTTGAAGTTATTTAAGCTTGTTTCCCTTCGCATGAACTTTCCGCTCACATGAAATTTCACTAACCTAGGAATATATTGCCAATATCGGCTATTGTGGTAATACACATGATTCCTTGAGATGTGTGCAACAGTTATTTCTACTTATAACAAATCAACGCGTATATTAAGTAGTGTAAGTCCCTTACACTACTTTTATTCAAGTGTCCCCCTGTACAAAATAGATTCCTTCTATCTACAAGAAGACCACGCTGATGAAAATTTCGCCCCAAAAAGCCTTGCAGAGTCCCTCAAGTTTTGAGTTAATCTAGAAAGTTTTCAGTCCCTCCTTATAGTCTCTCGGAAGAATTGCAGATGTACACAAGGTACGGGGTACTTAGGTAATTTAATAAAGTATTTTCAGCACTTTCGCTATCCTGAATTGATTGAAAAACAAAATTCATAGCGTGAGTTATCTTTCTAGAATTAACAAAGATTATATTAACGCAAGTTCTACTGGCAGTAATTTATATTCCTCGAACTCATATTTCATACTATCAGAAAATCCCAGCTTATCATGTACAACGAGATGGAATAGCGTGTGGTCATAATCATAGACAGGTGACAACAGACAACGTGTAGTAAAAATGCAGAATGGAGGAGGGAGGCAAGTAAGAAGGAGATAAACTGTTCACAGAAGGTAACGAAGAAATTTTTCTATTTTCTGATTTAATTGCTTCATTTAAGTTTCATTTAGAACCATGATAATCATACGACGACCATGACGCTTAATTTTATGTCTCAGTTTGCCAAAAATGGTATATACTGAAATATATTTCTACCCATCAGGCTGACTCCGGCATTAATGTTCACAACTGGAATGATGTTCTTCTTACCGTGGGTGTCAAGTGGCCCGAATTGGCATAACGTGGTAGACCAAGATTTGAAGGCCTGTTACAAGAACTGGTGGGTGAACCTTCTGTATTTCAGCAACTGGCTCAAGTGGCCCGATATCGTAAGTTTAAATTTCAAATACACTAAGTCAGCTGTATTAAAGTATTAAACAAAATATACCGAGGTATCCAATGACTACGTTGAATCTTCGTTTTTAAAAAGATACTACCTTCTTAATTACATAGAGATAGAAATCTGTCAATCTTTGTTGTGCATGGAACTGATATAATGCTTCTACATTTAAGAAGAAAACACCTTTTTAAAATCGCTGTTGAATTTTGTAAAATATATTGATATGTATAATATGAAAGAACGCGCGTAAGTTAGAGAATAAAACAAAATTAAAAATACATGAATATAGAAGGAGGACTCTTTACGTTCTTTTTGTTTCTTTTTTTCTAGTGCATGGTTCATACTTGGTACCTAAGTGCAGATTTCCAAATCCATATCCTCTCCCTGGTGGTTTTAATCCCTCTCTACAGGTAAGTCTTATAAGAACATAAAAGTCTATCCGATTATCAATGAAATACAGATGCGTATTACACCAGCTTAGATGATGGGCTTATAGTCATAAATACTTCCACTTTATGGGCGTATAGTCATTAATAAAGTACCAATTTGGTATTACAGTGTGAAATTTTTTCATGAATTCATATCTTGGACAATGTATGCATATTGTTTCGGCGGCTCCTGGAACGTTAGTTCATCTGCGCAATATCTTGGACAATGTTCCAAGTTCATCAGGAATACCAAATACAACCGAGGCTCCAAAAATTACCATAGCACCAACGATTAGACCATAAGAAATATCATTATCATTACCATATATACGAAGTATCATTAAGCACCATAACGGCATACTGCTGTTATGGTGCTTAATGATACTTCGTTAGTGAGATATAGGCCTAGTTTTCTTCGTGTTCCTGTACCACATACTTTATTAGTGAGCCTCGAACTTGAAGCATTGCTCAAAATATAAATTTAATGGCATATATGACAATTTTAAGGAGTTCCATCAAATTTATGCAAGGGCAACTAATGCTATGAGATGTCAGTATGCTGTGTCTGGAAATTCCACATATAGCATGGTTGATGTGTCTGTTTGGGATGAAAATACCTTTCCCCTCTGAAAGAACGTATATTATGTAGGCACATTCATCCAAAAAGATATCAAAAAGACTTCAAAGTGTAGTTGCTGAAAGGCTAATATCAGCAACTACGTCGCTTTAAAGTCAGACCACATTAATTGGTATTAGTATGTGAAATAAGCCATCTTTTGAGTATGTAATGACCTGCTAATTGAACGTTTAACGAAATATGTGAAAAATATGTAACTAGATGATGCTTAAGTTCAGTAAAGGAGTGTATATTTTCTAATAATTTGTAAAAGTGTATAATAAAATGTCAAAATTTCTTTTAGAAAACCATTGATAGGAATTATAATTGCCATTCTCCTGAGTTTGGGCGGAAGCGTGGCCGTTGGAGTAACATCTTACTTGAATAATTATCTCCCGATCCCAACGATTTCAATTCCTCATGATGAGTAAGTATGTCTCTTTTCATTATCACGAACTGTTTTCATTTAACAATCCGTAATTTGTGAATCTGATAATAAATTTAATTACTTTGTTTTCTAACAGCTGACCTACATATTTGGCTTCTATTTTAAAGAAAACCTCATTTAAGATGTTCAATGTCCTCCTCCGGAACACATGCATAAACGACAACTTTTTCCACCACTCCTACATAAAACAGTGGCAAAAGTCAGTTGAAATTTTGCGTGTTTCCAGCTGTATCGCCATCCAGAGACAGTCCAATGTTTTGAGTGTACACCTTATTCTTCAAGTATCCCATGCTAAAAAATCTACGGGACTGAGGTCCATAGACTTTTGAGAGTATTCAAAGCTCCCTCTCCCCCTGCGATCTATCCATGAAATTTCCTGTACAGATAGTCAAGGATAAAAAAAATGGTAAGCAGCAGCCGTTATGAATCCACTGAAGGATGAAAGCCTCCTCAACAATTCATGTTGAAGGGAAATGGACCATAATCTGTCACGCTGGTCCAGTGCGGGTTAGCAGTCAGGGGGTTGGATCCAGGTCTACTCAAAGAGCGTGTGCTACTGCACTCCCGCTCCTGACCACTAGGCTACGGAGGCCTAATCAAGGACAGTAGTATGAAAATGTGGACATGGGCCATCCTTTTGAAAAAACACCGTAGCTGCAAACGTGATTCAGAATTAATTCCTTAGAATTTTTTACATAATTACTAAACTTTTCAAGATAACTCTCTCCAGTAGCAGTGCCACTGAATCTGTAAGGTCCGATAATCCCACGAGAGGAGAATCCCATCCACACAGTCATCCCTGGCAGGTTAATATCTTTTTGCAAGGTCAAGTGAGGATTTTCAATGGCCCCGTAAACCTAGTTGTGACGACTCAAATATTTAGTTTGAACAAATCTTCATCTGACCATACAGTTGCATTATCAAAAGCGCCGATTACGCCATTTTTATGACAATAACTCACTCACAAAATTATATTCGTCGATCTGGATCAGCTACCTGTATTGCATACAGTAATTGAGGTCTAAAAGGCTTCAACTTTGTATCCTTTAAAATTCTTATAAAGCTCGATTAATTCAATTCTTGTAAACAGTGTCATGTTGACTTGAATTTGAATGTTCCATGTTCCCCTTGTTGTGGGGAACATTCAAATGTTTTCATGACAGCTTCAACGTTTTTGATTCTTCTTGGCGTCCTTTTCCTCCTACTGCTTTTTTTTTTGTTGTGTTCAGTTCAATGGTCCTCAAATTTATCACGCAGACGAGTTATTGTTGACGAAAAAGGCAACCTTATTTCATATTGTCTTTCCCCATGCATGCTGGATCTCTACAAGATTTTCATATTTCCAGTACCATTTAAGAATCGCCTTTCTCTCATCAACTGTTAAAGCATGTTCTCTGTCATTTCTATGGGTTTCAGCCAATGATTTATATTAAACGCTTTTAATATAAATCATTATACGAAATGTACTGGGGTGTCACCCTAAAAAGGAACGGTTAATTGAAGGTTCATGTGACATCCAGATGGCAGTATCAGTTAAAAGCAAAACACAAAATTCATGCACTCTCAATATCAGCTAGAAGGAACAGAATATGACAAAACGAGGACCTATTCACAAGAAGCGTATTAAAAGTATCATTTATGGTATTAGTAGGTAAATAGAGGCATATTAATAGGTAATTTACAGTATTCACTGACCATTTTATTGTATCAATTGACATTGAACCTTTAACCTCAACACCTCATTGCTTAATCCCTTTTCACTTTTCATGAAATGGAGAGCTCCTTCGGTAACAGCATAATTCGTTTGTACCACGCGATATAATGGAGGTAGGCAGACAATGTTGCAGGATGTTGCAGGTGCAGTTCAGTGCAAGAATGGCTAAGACGAAAGTTTAAGCGAAGTGATGTTGAACATGGCATGATGGTCAACACTGACGTGCCGTTATTAGTATCTCAGAAACTGCAACCCTTCTGGGATTCTCACGTAAGACTGAGTCTCTGGCGTATCGAGATTGATTCAGTAACTAAATAATATCCAATCAACGACGACCCTCTCTTCGGAAACAAATCGTTGATGAAAAAATCCAAAGGAGGTGAAAAGTCTTGTGCAATTAGCAGAAAGGCCAGAGTCAGTCATATAACAACCCAGTTCAATGTCATGCTCTATCTATGCTTATGACTTTAATTCAATAAACAATCCTTTTAACAGGTTTCGATGAACGACTTAATTTACCATTCGATTCATTCCCCTTCCCTCTCAGTTCTATTCAATATTAAAATTTAAACCATCTTCCTACTATACTTGTTAGGATACTAATTTATAATATTAACTTTGGTACACTGGTTGATATTCATAAGTGCTGTGACTTAATTAGTTGTTACTATAAACATGAAAATTCATGTTGTGAATAAAGCCTTTAAAAATTCCTCGCATCACTGATGGGATTCGTACTTGGACATTTGACACCCGATGTGAGGCAGACAGTAATTATATGAAATTTTGTAAGACAACTGTACGGCCTCTTTTATTTACGCTCAACGTTTATTCATTTTATTTATTTATTTATCTTTTTGATAATTTATACTCAAAATATCCTTCCGTTGTTGGTGTGATCCCTCCCTTCACTTTCATTGGTCAAGATGGCCATTAGTAGTTCACCAACACCATTGTTCTACTCTCCACTAATTCTCCTTTGTCAAGGATCCGACATATTTTGGCCAAATGGACTAATTATAAAAAAGTGTGTTCAATTCTGTGACCTAATTTCGTCAGCGATTTCCATTTCAATTGTGCATTGACATACAACGTATTTCTAGATTGTATTTACCCCAAAAATCGCATTGTGTTCTTTTTCTCCATTTCTCTGTTTATTTTGGTAAGAATGGACTGTTACAAAGAGAATTCAGCAGTTCTTCCGACCACGCTTCCACAAATCTGGATCACACTACAGAAGAGTTTGATTCGCCTATTTCCTTTAAAATACATCCATGTGTGGGTCATTGATGAGAATCCAATATCAATAATTAGTTTGCACAAGTACTCTCCTTGTTCTGATGGAAAGAAGAGATAGTTGTTTGTGCACCTTCGCTAGAAAACAAACTTTTCTATATGCGGAGGAAAAATTTGGAGGTAGGAATGTTCCCTCATGATGAGGGAATCTGACAAAGAGGGGTCCGTGTTTCGAATTCAGCTCTACAAATATTAAAGATACTTCAAGAAGAGGCCTCTTCCACCGAGGCCATAGTTAGCTAATCTCAGGCGAGATGAGCAGGGTTTTCCCATGATTTATATTAGGATTTTTCACCCTGCACTATATGCAAAGTGGTCCCTAAACACCCGCAACCATAAAACACACAACATTACCAACTTCAAGAAGGATTAACAATCACTGGATGATGGGTACTGAAACTGCAACATCCTAGCCAACATTAATATGAAAATTCCTAATAAATACTGCTGCAGACCAATGATTATGTGGGTGGCTGGGTGGTGGCGCAAACATCGTTGGGTTCCACGTTGATAATGTTCAGTTTGCCTTTGAACGCATAAGAGATTAAAGAATCTTCAAACTCTTAGAAGAAACGAATTCGTAATGCACGTAAAATAAGAATATACAATCACACATGCCATAAAACTGTTTTAAATTTAGAGCTTAATATCCATTCAGCTGTTTTAAGCTAGCGCAGATTATTCTAAAGTGAACTTTGATTCAAAAACAGCCTTTTGAGTCAAGTAACTTTTCTTATGAGTTCCCTGTATTGTTTTCTTGCAGATATTATTTCCAAATGGTTGAAGATACAGTTTTAAAAACTTACATTCATCTGGGTCCTTATTTTATGGGGACGTTGCTGTCCTACTTTATCACTACGAATAAAGATATCAGATTAAAATTGGTAAGAACATTAAACATTTAGTTATTTAAAGTTTCTGTATATAGCTAAGTTCCAAAATATGTCTCCATTAAAATTAAATAATACACGTGGTTCTTAATAATCGTATAAATGCGTTGACTCCAGTATTTGAAAGTAAATGCTAAAATAAAATTTTGAGAAACTTGTTTCTAGTACTGGTTAGTATCGGCACGTCTAAATTATGTAAGGAAGTCAACTTTTTTTGCATTGGGGAAAAAAAAAAAAAACCAACCGACAATTAAATTCCACCTTGAACTTTTGTAGGAGGTACAACACGGTGATTATCCTGCTGTACACTTAAAGGATGGAATCACGAGATACCTGGTTCCTGGGCAACGCAACGCTGTCACCCCTCTCGCTAGTGGGAGGACCCAACGCTTGACAGGTATATAGGTACACTGCATTCACGTAGACGGTAATTCGATGTCAGTATGGAGAAACGTCGTGAGTTAACTGACTTTGAAAGAGGGATGATACTGGGTGCCTGACGCACGAGTTACTCTATGCCGACGGGGCTAGCCGAGTGGGTAAAGTGCCTGCCGCGGTTTCGAATCCCGATCAGAGTAAATGCAAAAACTTTGGGAGGTGCATTATGGCCACAGAAGCCGATGCGCCAACAACTAACAAAAAAAAAAAAAAAAAGAGTTACTCTATCGCGGTGGTGGTACAGAAATTGCAATATCCCTGTTCGACAGTATCAAGAGTGTATCGGGAATACGCCATTTCCGGAATAACATTTGGACAGCGCTGTGAGCGGAGAAAGGTGGTGGATGAACGTGGCCGTCGATGTCTCTCTCGCATTGTTTCAGCCAACCGGACAGCGACAGTGACAAAATCACCGCCAACTTCAATTAAAGAGGTGCCAGAAACGTCTCCACCCATACCATCAGGTGATCATTAGTTGCAAAAGGTTATGGAAGCCGCCGACCCACCATAGTCCCATTGCTAACACCACGACACAGGACTCTACGCTCAACTGGGCGAAAGAACATCGGCACTGGACCTTGGATGATTGGTCTCGTGGTCCAATGAGTCCCGTTTTCAGTTATTTCGAGCAGACGGGAGGGTGCGTAACTGGCTGAAACCGCGCGAAGCTATGCACTTGCCATGTCAAGGAACTGTTCAGGCAAGTGGACAGTCGGTAATGGTCTGGGGCATGTTCAACTGGCACACGTTGGGACCTCTGGTAGGTCTAGAAGCATCTCTGAACGGCCCAGGTTATGTGTCCATCCTTGCAGAACATCTGCACCTCTTCGTTGCCATCGTGCATCCACAGGCAACGGACTCTTCCAGCAGGACAATGCGCCTCCCCACAGAGCCGTGGTGTCTAGAACATGGTTCGAAGGACATTCCGCAGATTTTACCACCATGAAATGGCCTCCCCGTTCACCGGACATGAACCCTGTGGAGCATCTTTGGGATGTTGTGGAAAGGTCCGTTCGAGCTTTGTATCCTTTGTACAGCAAGCATGAATGGAAATACCTGTGAACGCTTTCGTGAACTATTGGACATTGGCTCGCTGTGTGACTGTCCTTATCCAGGCGAAAAGTGGGCCTACCCGTTACTAGGTATGTATCCCAAGATTTCATCTGTCCACTCAGTGTATAAGGCAACGGTTCAGCTGCATCTTGAGCATGGCATGCAGGTTTTAAAGCCTCATTTTAGAAAGGATGTGAACTATTGAAATGGCTGCAGACAAAAGCAACGAGGTTAGTAAGGGAAACACGAGGGCACCTTATCAAGAAAGGCTTCAGATGTGCAAAGTGTAGAGCCAGCAGATTGGCATCCGCGAGATGATCTGATCGAGGTGTTCTCGAATTGAGTAAGCTCAATGCTGATGGAATCCTTCCTCTTGCTCATGCACACGAGGTGGTATCAATTCTCATTGAGGTCGGATATTTTCAGGATGTGCGGAATTTGCTTTCAGCCTGCGGATAGTTGATTGTTGAACAAATTTTCACCTGATGTTGTAGAGGTTGTAGTTTGAATAAATTTGTGGAAAGATTAGATCAATTATTAGAGGAGAATGATAAGTGATGTCAATGCTAAACTGACAAATGGTATTCGATTGGGAATAAATATTACTATTTTTATGAATACGACTTCAAATTATTTACATGTCGTTATATTCTATATTTGGACTACTCTTTTTCCTATTAGTCCGAATTATTGGGATTTTAATCTAAATAATTTATTGAAACTCATTAAAATGTTATACTTCTTCTACAGGTTTCTCGTATCCTCGGTTCCTGTCTCGCTGTAACAGTTGCATTCTGTGTCATGTATGGACCATACGAAGCAGTAAGGGGTAATCCTCCCTCTCCTATTGTGAGTGCAATTTATACAGGTGTTCATCGAATGGCTTGGTGTGCAGCACTGGCTTGGATCACGTTGCTTTGTTCTACAAATCAGGCAGGTATGTGACTGTAAATATTTGCGTGCCATAAATACTGTTTCAAAAATAAAGTGTGAAAAACACTACTTGCTACCTGAAGCCCCACCTAGAAAGAATGAACGGAGTAACCTGAAAATTTATTTGGATGGTGGTGTAAGACGAGTCTTACACCACCATGCAACCAAATTGTGCAGGACAATGTGCAATTATCCAGTGCGGCCACATGGCAAGAAGATATCGATGACTTTCAACTATTCCTAAATGAATTTAAGCTGCCAAAAGTTTCAATATCTACTGAGCATCAATTATGACTTCCCACAACACCAGAAGAGGAAAATCTATAAAATATGAATATACAATAACTGACTCTTTAATTAGCGGATATCCAACTTTAAAAGACTTGATAGTGACATCACAAACTGTACATTCAGTGAATACAACGCTGGTAAAGCCAGACCAGTACCATGATCCCAAATTTACCAACTTGATGTTTAAAATGACGTTACTCCACTTTCTCGAATATGTATCACCTATTTGGTGATACATATTTATTATGTTTAATTTTTCATGTTCTTTTATCTCGAACTATTATACATTGTTATTCGCTTTGCTGTTTTATATAATAATATCAATAAAATGTAACCTGGGTACCAACTTTTCTTCCTTCCCACTGAATTCAGGAGAGCGCTTTCGAAAGAAAGGGTAGTCTAAAAACCCAAGCTTCCGGGAGAAAAAGAAAGCACCTTCGCCTGAGACCGACTAACTCAGCCACGTTACGAAAAATGCCATTACAAATTCCTCTCATCATTGACAGGATTCGAACTCAAGTCTTTTCTACCCGGTGTGAGGAGGAAGGCGATTTTACCAACTGTGCTACCCACGAGAGCGTCACTGGAGGGAGACAGAGGGACTATGATATAGATACTGTAGCTGTTCTAAATATGGACACCACTGCTTTCTACCGTAGGTCTGTTGTTTCAAATGGGGATAACAAAGGGACCGAGTTAGTTTAGGTGTGAGAACAGAAGAAATTCTATGATGATGATGGTTGTGTAGCTCAGTTTCTCTGAGCTACACAACCATCAGATCGCACACCAGGCATGAAGAGAAAACCCAAAGTGAAACCATTAAATCTGAAACTTAGAACTAACGATAATTCTGACAAAACTTGCGCGGAATGTGATCTCCATGTTCTTGGTCTACAAGGCCACTTCCTCATATTCATCAAGAATTTTTTCCCATTATTGCTCTTTTCAGATTCACTATCAAAGTATTCTTAAAATCTTAACTTAATCGTTATCCCTTAAAAAGCCCATTTCTGAATTCACACTCTGTAAATAAATTCACACTCTGTAAATAAAGAAAATTTAATGTGATTTATATTTGCCTTTTCGTTGTCTTAACAGGTATAATAACAAAACTGCTGTCCGCCCATATCTTGGCTGTGGTAAGTCGATTAACATTTTTCACCTATCTGGTGCATGGGCCTGTTCTCTCGGTCCGATATGGTCTTACAAAGGAAAAGTTCGTGCTCAGCGAATATAATATGGTAGGTAGTAATAGTTATTATTTGAACATTTATATAGTTTATAGTATTAATATCTTATGTCCCATTTCCTCTCCTCACAAAAAGGGTTCTTAGTGCTTGTGAGGCCCATGCTACCTACGCCTGAGACCGACTAACTCAGCTACGTTGTGAAAAATACCCGTAAAAATTCTTCGCGTCGTTGACAGGTTTTGAACTCCATTCTTTTCTACCCCGGTGAGGGGGAGGACGGTAATTATACCAGTTGTACTACCTACGAGGGCCCTAGGTGGTAGCTATCACATTATATTGATGTGAAATTTACTTTAAAATGTAACTACTTTATGGGTAATGGGAAGCGCTTTTGCTTTAGTAAGGTGACTACAGTGCTCTCAGACAGTTTATGACTTCTACACAAGAGGACTAAGATGATGCTACCAACAGAAATTCTGAATGGAAAGCATTCAGGGAAGAAATCGTAAAAGTTAGTAGGCTTTTATACCAACTGAGAGATAGTGTTCAAAGCTAAAACCTAAATGGATATCAGATGAACTGAAGAGACTTGTGGCAGAGAAGAAAAATGGGGTGCATATAAATTATTAGGTAATACAGAAGCGTACGGTATATATAAACTAATCTGCAATCATGTCCCAAAGGAGGATAGCCAAGCTAAGGCATATAACGAGAGATCTCTGGCAAAGATGCAAATATAAACAGCAGACTTCTTATGCAAACACTAGAAGGAAGGAGACGAATCACATTTGTCCACTAGATATCACTGGTTTTACTGTTTACGATCATGCTCAGGTTGCAGACAAACTGAATGGATATTTTGCGTCTGCACTCACATATCAGGAATTTTTACGGATGGTGATGCCAGAAAAGAGTCAAATTCTGAAGCGGAGTTGAATGATTTTTAGATAACTCGAAAGAAAGTGGAGGAGAAATTGTTGAAGACAATTGTACAAAAAAGTACCTGGGTTGGATGTACTGTATAAAATTATTCTATATTAAAGGAAGCAGAAAAAGAGGTTAGCACACATCTAGCTTGATTATGAAAGCATCCTTGGATTCAGGGGAGATCCATATCGACTGGATCTGTGCGAATCTATCCCTAATTTTCAAAGGTGTGGATCAAAAGGTGCCTTGACAGACCTGTTGGCTTCACTTCTGTTCCAGAGAAAGTAATGGAGTCACTGGTTAAAAAATTAATGGAGGACAATCTATACAGCAAAACAGTGTTATACTGCAGTTACAGCATGGATTTGTTAATGGGTTATCTTGCCTGACCAAAATTCTACCCTGAAATCTCGTTCTCAATCTAAACCTCGGTTTTCCAATAAATGTTCAAGATAACAATGTTAGCACATCGTACACTAAGTGGACAGAAATCATAGGATACCTACCTAGTAACACGTGACCCACCTTTCGCCCGGATAAGGGCAGTCACACGGCGAGGCACTGAGTCCACTAGTTCAGGAAAGTATTCCACAGGTATGTTCATCCATGCTTGCTGCACTCCTATCCATAATTCCGTCGCATTCCTTGGTGGACGATCCAAAGCTCGAACGGACCTTTCCACTGAATCCCAAAGATGCTCCACAGGGTTCATGTCCGATGAATGGAAAGGCCATTTCATGGTGGTAAAATCTGCGGAATGCTCTTCGAACCATGTTCTAGTCAGATGGGCTGAGAGGTGGCAAATGAAGTTTAACATTGACAAATTTAAAGTACTATATGGGAAACAGCAACCCCAGAGCAACGTATCAACTCTGTGGTACTACACTGACAGTGGTAGAGAATGAAAAGGACCTGAGGGTAATTTTGCAGGCAGATATGAAGTTCTCTGAGCAGTGCAGACAGGCTGCAAGAGTGTCTTGTCAATGACATACAGAATTTTATGCAGTATGGTGTCTTGTTAATGACATACAGAGTTTTTCTAGCAGGGATAAGGAGGTGATTATTCCCTTGTATAAGGCAATGGTCAGGCCACACCTAGAGTACTGTATACGTGTCTGGAGGCCTCATTTCAAGAATGATGTAGAGCTGCTGGAACGAGTACAGAGAAGGGCAACAAGATTAGTGAATGGAACAAGGGGGTACTCATACGAAGAAAGGCTTAAGTTTTGCAAATTACAGTGTCTGGAGACTAGGCACCAGCGAGGTGATCTGATAGATGGGATGCTTCCTCTTGCTCAGAATAATCACCTGAGAGGGCATAAATTCAAATTGAGAAAAGACAGATGTAGGATAGACGTGCGGAAATTTGCCTTTAGCCAGCGGGTAGTTGGTTGGTGGAACAGACTTCCATCCCTTGTCGTGGAAGTTGATAGCCTAAATAAATTTAAGGCTCAGCTGGACAGGTATTTCGAACGAATGGAGGGGTGAAGTGGAAGTGGTTTTTTTTTTTTTTTGGCTGATGCTGCATAAGCCTGCTTTCTTGCATCATATGCCTCTACTAATACTAATGCTCGTCACTACGGCTCTGTAGGGAGGCTAATTGTCCTGCTGGAAGAGTCGATTGCTCTGTGGGTGCACGATGACCATGAACGGATGCAGATGGTCTGAAAGGGTGCAAGACGTACAAGCGGTCCAAACGTGTGCCAGTTGAACACGTCCCAGACCATTACGGACCGTCCACCTGCTGAACAGTTCCTTGTTGACATTTGTTGCATAGCTTCGTGCGATTTCCGCCAGATACCCACCCTCCCGTGCGAGCTCGAAATAACTGTAAACGGGACTCATCGGACTAGGACACCCGTCTCAAATCATCCAAGGGCCAGTGCCGATGTTCTTTCTTCCAGTTGAGGCATAGAGTCCTGTGTCCTGGTTTTAGCAATGGCACTCTGGTGTTTCGGCGGCTCCCATAACCTAATGCGGCTAATGATCGCCTGATGGTCTTGGGGGAGACGTTTCTGGTACCACCCTCTTTGAAGTCGGCGGTGATTTGTGCTACTGTACTGTCGCTCTCCGGTTGGCTGAATATGCGAGACAGATGTCGACGGCTACGTTCATCCACCATGTTTCTCTGCTCACAGCGCTATCCACGCTCAGATGTTATTCCGGAAATGGCGTATTGCCGATACACTATTGATACTGTCGAACGGGTATAGTGCAATTTCTGTACCACCTCCGCGATAGAGAGAGATCCATGAGTCGGGCACCCGCTATCATCCCTCTTTCAAAATCGGTTAGCTCGTGACGTTTATCCATACTGACACTGAATTACCGTCTACGTGAATGCAGGGATGCAGTGTACCTATATACCTGCCAAGCGGTGGGTTCATCCACTAGCGAGAGTGGTGACAGGCTCGTGTTGCTCAGAAACTAGATATCCAATGAATTCTGTCCTTTCAATGTAAATTGTCTTATACAAATTTGTATCCAAATGTCCAACTTCATATAACCCAACATCTACAAGAGATATGGCAACATGACTGGGACACTACAACAAAAGGGGCCATCACAAAACGATTCCTTCCATCCATAAGCTCAACTCACCCAGAACCTCCACCCTGGTTTTCGCCTGGCCTCCATGTGACCTTTATCATCACCGGCCATGGATCCTTCCAACAAAAACTGACCGCCATGGGAATCGAGAATGATCCACGTTGCCACTGCGGCGAAGAGGAGTCCTGGGGGCACCTCATGTATGAATGCCCCAGCTACGACAACATTAGGCTTAAATTCCTCACCACAATACAGAGAAACCCTCGTAATCAAGAATCCACTCTGCTACTCGAGGAACATACCTATAAGGCATTAACCACCTACGCGCAGGAAACATTTGCTCTTAGGCGAGCTAAGATTGCAGAACTCAGAGCCCAAGAACTAAACCGGACCGGCGTGGGATAACTCTCTATTTCCCTGGAAAACGCAGACATAATCATGCAAACCCTAATAGGGTAGAATCTATTGCAGGCACCATCCAAGGTGCGGGATGCTGGTGCTCCTTGGAGTGCGGGATTTAAGTCATCGCAAACCCGAAATGGGTAGGATATACTGCTGGCACCGATCTAGGTGCGGGATTGCTGGCACTGACCTCAGTGCGGGATCTACAGGCACTATGCCATTGACAATTACACAGGGGCACCTGTCCCCTGTGACTTTTTAAACCCACACTCTTTCCTATACTTCGCCCAATTAGGGTGGATTTATTCTCCACTGTCAACCCACCCAAATTCATTCCCCCTCAAATCCTCTATTCTTGTATGCCCCTCTCTCTCTCCCTTTTTTTTTTTTTTTATTTTATATAATTTTTTTTTATTTTATTATTATATATATATTTTTTTTTTTTTTTTGGTCTCCGTCAGGAAGCTCAGGCAACCCTGGCGGAGGCCAGCCAGAGTATAATGGGCAGCCTGGCTCACCTCCCAGTGGTGGTGGCGGGCAACGTGGGGTTCCCTTAGGGGCCTTGCGGCTAAGCAGCCAGAGACAGAACAACAGACCACAGCACAACTCTGTCACAAACCAGACACCACACTTTTTCTGGCTTTTACAGAGATTCTGTAAATTCTTCACAGAGTACTATGGTGCAGATGTGGGAAACCACCGGGGGCGCCTTCCACAAAACACTATGCCACTATGTCCAACTTCATTTTATGTCTAAATGAAAGCTTGGAACAATCAGAAAACAGTTATTAATCATCCCAAACTCCATTTGTCGAGGGATAAAAGTTTATGCTTCACATCCACACTTGATCACAGAGAACGACGAGTTCTCGGATGTCAGGATCTGCGTTAACGAGGCGCTGCTGAATCATACTTTATTTGTTCCATTATTGCGGGTGGCGAATCGTGGGTATATATGGCTATACACGTATGAAATAGCCTGTCTTCTCCAGAGTATCGTCTCCTAAGAGATTGGTGAAGGGAACAAAAGGATGCCCTTATCAGAAAGGCTTCAGTTCTGCAAATTGCAGCAACCAGAAACCGGCCGCCGATGAGATCTGACTGAGGCGTTTAAAGCTTGAATGGACTGAGTATGCTAAATGCTAATACCATCCTTACTCTTTCTCGGCCAACACACATAAGGTGGTATAAATTTAAACTGAGGAAAGATTGTTGCAGGCAGGCCAGATGTGCCGAAATTTGCTTTCAGCCAGAGGGTAGTTGATTGCTGGAACAAAACCATCATCTGGTGTCGTGAAAGTGGGAAGTTTGAATAAATTTAAGGAAGAACTAGACAAACTCAGAGAATATGGACAGTTGATGTGAGACGTGTGTTTTGTTTTGTTTTTTTCGTGATGCTGTATAAGCTTTCTTACTTGCATCATTTGCCACTACTAATACTAAACACTTAGCACATGGTAGGTGTTCGCTCCATATGCCTCGTTTTCTGTGCTGTGACTGAACATTTCTGATACTGATCTAAAACATATTTTAAAAGATGTGTCAGTCAGTAGTAAATTAATAAGAATATTAATCGGTTCCTCTAATCCATCATGTTTATTTAAACTTTTTTTGTTTCTTTTCAGGCATACGAATTGTTCGGTAATACGACTGTAAGCTTCCTAGTAGCATTTGTTTGTTATATGCTTGTAGAAGCCCCCTTTGCAAACCTTGAGAGGTTGGCTTTTTTCGGAAGAAACCCAACAGAAAAAATAACTAAAGGTCAGATAACAACGGCGGGGAAGCTAGAAGAAATCGCTGTTCGTCCGCTACGGATCTCCAAGAAACATAACGGCCATATACCGGAATGATATAACGGAAAATACCACAAATCATAACGTGATATTTATCAGAATGCTGTTCCGATGCAGTGCACATCACAACTCGTATCACCAGAGTGAGAATTGACGTTCATACACTGAGTGGAAACTTTATTAGGTAAAAATACCCTTTTATGAAATGTATCACGTCTTCAGTATTAGCATCACGTGTTCGTACATACGATATAAAGCAAGTTGGCAGATAACATACGGATGATGCATGAGTGAAACTGAATGCGAGAATGAGCAAGATTTTTTTCGAAATCTTGCTCAAACAACGAAACAAACAGTATTATTAAATAATACTCAAGAAAACAAACAGTATTATTAAAAATTAGACAACCATATGATTACACATTAGAGAATAAACCTTAACGAATTTACATAGGAAGTTGATTAAATAGAGAACGGCGTGTTGGGAAGTAAAATTATTGTCTTGGGTAAAGTGCTTTTATAGTGCAAAACAACAGGAGCTTGGAGACTCATTGAGGGGCGAGGATGGGGTACCATAATCTGTCAGGTTTTGATACTTTACGCTTTCTTTCACAGCTATTTATGATGGGATCAAAGCAAACACAGTCTCGTTCTGAAATATGCACAGTTTATTCCTGGTAAAGCAAAGGTAGTCACGAATAGCGATACTTAGATCGCCAGTCATCTCAGCAATGCGCAGAAATGTTTGATCACTGGAGTGATGGAACCTTTGCCTTCATGGGAAGTCCTCGGGAGCAGGTTCAACTGCCTTGTGAACTGGGTTTATGTATCAAGGAAGACCTTGCTCCATAGACCCAAGTGACAAAAGGGTTTCGATAGAAAAAGGTCTTCCTACATTCCTGTATTTTTTTATCCACTGCAAATTGTAGAGATCGCAGTCCACGGAATGTATGTACTGCAACATTTACATGGGTAAGAACCGATCAGATAACTTTAATCAGTTTCGCATGGCCTGAAGAACTGGGTTGGCCCTAAGGCTTGGGCTTTGGATTATCCAGCTGCAGTGAGCCCAGACGTCTGGTTCAGAAATGATTCCGACCATTATTTTGACAGCAAAGAGGCGTCTTCTCTCATGAATGATGGCCGGAAGACGTCTGACTTTAAGAGCTGCCGCCATCTGTGGTCCTTAATGCAGAGGGATGCCGAAATTTCCAAATGGCCCACTTCAACAGTCAGAATTCTCCCGCGAAAATCAATCTAAGATGCATCGTAACAGTTGATGTCCAGACTTCGGCGCCACAGAAAAAGACCGGATAGAAACGGACCTTGCTGTATTTGCACCCAACAGCTTGGTCTTGGATGGATGAAAGTTGCTACTTTAGCAACCGCCGGAATTGGCAGACTTAATTTGCAGGTGATCTATGTGTGCTAGAGAGGAGAGCTAATCAAAAATAACACTTAAATCGGTGTATTCTTAGAGAGCAGATAATACAGATCCCCTTAAAATGGGTTGCACCATTGATGGATTGCATTTGAGTGAGAAAGTCAACTGCTTCGACTTATCATCAGGTTTTATGCGGAGATCAAAACTAGTCAAGTAAGTTTCGAAGTTCCGGGTTTTCTGTTGGATTAAAGCATTTGTACAGTCTGCAGTGTCCCCAGAGTTGATGAGAGTGAACAGCTTATCATTAGCAAAAGAAAAAGGTGTCCGTTCGGTAGAGAAAAAAAAAATATATATATGATATTAGAGTCCCCTGTAAATGATTTCATGGCCATCTATTTATTTTGTCTGTAAATTGCGTGTGTTCTCTGTTCGATTTGCCTGTTTGCTGGACGGAAAAAAAACCCAGTTTCTGGGGGGGAGGGTGGGTGAAACCTTGATATCTACGTCTGAGACCGACTAACTCAGCACGGAGTGAAAAAAGCGCACTAAAGTTCCTAGCGTCATCGACGGGAATCGAACCCGTCAAAAATATAGGCCTTTTCCACTCAGTGTGTGGGGAGGACGGTGACGATACTACTGTACTAGCCGCGCAGACTATCCGTTCGGACAGTCACAAAAGGCACAAGAACAGCTTAGAACAAAAATACCAGTCAAGACCTCGCAGCCCTCATGGTAGCACAGTTTGTAGGATCGCTGTCCTCCCCACACTGGGCGTAAAAGACTTGAGTTCGAATCCCATCGATGATGAGAGTAATTTTCATGGCCTTTTTCACAACGTGGCTGAGGTAGTAGGCCTAAATCCATGTTACCTCTCAGGCGAGAGGTAGCATGGTTTTATCTCTCGGAAACTCGGGTTTTCCTTCCAGCAAACAGAAAATCGTTTCGAAAAAGGTCCATAAAAATTCCTCACGTCATCGACGGGACTCTGATTGAGGTCTTTCCCACTTGATGTGGGGGAGGATGGCGATTCTACCATTTGTGCTATCCACGAGGGCGATTCTCAACAGAGGAAACTCTCCATATGCTGCCAACAATAAGCAAAAACCTACCGAATGACCTGAGTCCTACCAGCTGGCTAGACTTCCCAATAAAGATTCTCAAGTTCTATCTCCACACTTAGATTTCTGGAAATGGAAGATAACCAGTGAACCAAAATTAAATGCTAGCATCTGTCTAATTTATCAATGGAATGAACTGTCAGCCCCAAGGAATACAGTGTCGCCTTATTCGTAGACCAATTCTTTCTCCATGTGACTGATATCAAAGCGATATCAGTCACATTCCTACCAGCTGGCTAGTATTCTAAAGTGTTCTACGTACTATATTTACAACGTCTTCATTCCATATCACAAAAAATTCATTTCTAAGCTGACTACCTAATGAACATCAACTCACAATTTCAAAACTCAGTGCGATAAAGAATTCTCACTTGGTGTCTCAGCTCGCTTCCACTGAAATAGAAGAGTTTGCAAATTTCCTCGATACCATGGGTATCGAACTCAATCCCGAAAATTCTCCCAAAATTACTTTTCTCAAAAATGAATAGTAATAAAATAAACAACACTTCTGAAGCTTCAAGACACTAGGGACTTCAAGAATTCCACCAACCAAAGCTACTTATGTAATACGTTCAAGGTGTGTTGCTCTGGACGTCGCCGGGATATGAATCAGCATCAGCCACCAACATAAACGCGCTACTCAGCATGCAGTACTGGATACTTTCTTGGCTTAACAGGGTACTTGGCGAGCCATTTTTCATCTCCTGGAGCATACTTTGAGAATATATTCCACAGAAAAAAGCGCTGAAAATCATTACAATCATACTAATATATTTACTTTTTAACTCTTCGCAAATAAATAATCACTTATTTTGAACTTGACATTAACAATCTGATTATTCACTTTTATAATTATTAATTACGATAACAAATATTTTTAATCCTAAAACTGATTTCTAATACTTTAGCTCCTGCCGATCCTGTTATTCTTATAATTTATACCCCTCGATGTATTGCTGCATCGGGTCAAAGTTTGTAACATCAAATGAATTAAATAAAAAATACAGGTAACCCTCGTATAAAAATATGGTTCCAAGTTCATGTAAGACGTGCTGTTACCTTATTTTTTAAACACCCTCTTAATTAAATTAAAAATCTAGGGGGTCATTTTATTTTCTCATTTTTATTATTTTTAATTTTATTTTGTAATTTTTGTGGTAGGTACACAAGCGTTAGTTTGTTTTGCTGCATCTTTCTGTCACTCAGACACTAATTTTGCGAGATACAATTGGCCTTTCATCAGGTGTGTGTGTGTGTGTGTGTGTGTGTGTGTGTGTGTGTGTGTGTGTGTGTGTGTGTGTGTGTGTGTGTGTGTGATTCCTTCACTGCTCACATAGAAACACAGCTGTTGACGCAGAAAAATAGCCCTGGAGATGAAAACGGATATCATTCAACGCGCATTTAATAATATGGTTTTAAATACAACCACAGCCGAGTAGTCAATGCAGACTAAAAGCTACTCATACTTCATGAGTTACCTTATTTTTTGAAACACCGAATCCACGTGACATCACAAAATACTCGAAAGAGTATGTCGAGTTCAGTGAATTGTAGTCGCTAGTTATTGAACATCCTTGTTTCTTGTACCGTTAGGGAAGGATCCTTGCTTCTTTTAATTTACTAAGTCTGATCCTAAAAAAATGTTCTTTTTCAATTAAAATGCTCTTGTGTCCAGAAATCAAGGAGAACTGTTACCAAGAAAGACTTCAGTTCTGGAAATTGCAGCGTCTGGAGACTTTATTAGGTACATATACCTAAAAGGGAATAAGCCTCTCTCTCTCTTTAGCCCGCAGAAAAACCTATATTGGTCATGGTACATAGGTACCGTGACCAATATAGGTTTTTATTATTTGATTGAGGTATTTAAGGCTTGGACTGGATTGAGCGAACTCAATGCCGATGAGATTATTCAAAATTTAGTTAGTTATCAGCTAGGCTTTTATAGTTATTCGCATATCAAACAGAGCCTGCGATAGTCGAGAAAAAAAAATATATATATATATTCACAAGAGAGATAGACCTCGTATATATATACTCAGTGATCACTAAGTTGTGACTACCTACCTAATACCATGTTGAACTACTCTCCTCACGGATAACAGCCGCTATTCGCCTAGATTGACTCCACTAGATGTCTGAAAACGTCCATAGGGATCTACAGTCATGGTGACTATAATGTTTTCCATTTTATCACTGCCATATATAGATGTGTAACAGGCCTCGATAGCCGAGTGATCAGGAGCAGAGGGACCCCTGCTCTTTGAATAGACCGGGGTTCAAACACCTGACTGCTAAACACGGCCGATCTGCCAACCCGCACTGGACCACCGTGGCAGATTATGGTCCATCTCGCTCAACATGAATCGTTCAGGAGACTTCCATCCGGCAGTGGACTGATAATGGCTGCAGTTTACCTTTTAATTTTTTACATAGATGTCGCATTCTGCTTATTAATTTTATAATAGTATCTTGACTAACATTATTCCAAGCAATCTACATGTTTTTCCCATAAGTTTGGTGAAGACGGGCAGACTGCACAGACTTGACGGCCAAGATGATCCCACAAAAACTCTATTAGATTAAAGTCAGGCGACTGGGGTGAACACTTCATAATTTGCAATACCCCCCCTCCTGTTATTTAGTTGCTAGAAAGTCCCTGTATAGCTGAGAACAGTGGTTCGAGTCATTGTCTTGTTGTAATATAAGGTTTCTTACACAAAGTCGAAGTCTAGATGATATTGCATTATATTCAAGAATGTTTTATATCCTTCTTTTCTTAAAATTCCTTCACTTCTGACGATGTCACCCACTCTAGAAAAACAGAAGAAACCCCGGATCATGATAGAGCCACCACCGTGCTTTATTTTAAGCAGTAAACAATGTGACATCATGTTTTCTTCAGTTTATCGTCTCACATAAACTCTACGCTTGGATCCAAAATTTCCAAATTTGGATTCATTCGTCCACAGTTTGTTTTTCAAGTCTTCAATTGTCCGAATGTTGATGGTTCTTAACTCAAGCCAACCAGTTGTTTTTTTTTTTTTTTTCGGTTATAATAAGGGTTTTCGGAGCGCTACACAACCATGAAGTCCTGCTTGTTTTAGAGAAAATTTTACAGCGGATGTAGAGACTGGAGTTTTCAATGTTCCTATCGAACTCCGATTTCAAATGCAGTAATAAGTCGTCGATTTTGTTTAGAAATCAGTGTTATGATCTTATCTTGCGCTTCCGTTGTTACGCGCGGTCGTCCTGATCGCGGTTTGGCCTTTAAATTGCCAGCCTCCTTGAATCATTGAATCGTGATTTGTACTCCTTTACATGAAAAACCTCGTTTTTTGCCAATACTTCTCATGGAATACTTCTCTTGCCACGTTTATCACGAAACACACAAAACGTGCACTAAACGGATATTCTAACATTCTGAAGACTCCTTTTCCGATCCTGAATCACTCCATAAGTCTCTTTTGGCTTTGGCACCAGAAACTTCGTATCATCGTGAAGAACCGGCCTTAGAGCATAAGGTATTGTTGGGATACTCTACGCTTGGACTTCCCAGAATAGCCAGAAATACTGGTCATGCAAAAGTAGCAATCGTTTTTGTGGTTTCGAGGTTGCAGCCATATTATCGAAACATCAAAAGGCATGGATTTATGACTATCTCTAAACCACGCTGTTAATGTCCTTGATCGTGAACTATAAGAAATCTTATTCTATTGATTTGTATTGGCGCCTCCGTAGCCAGGAGCAGTAGTGCGTAGCACATACTTCTTGATTAGACCGGGCTTCGAGCCCGTGACCACCAAATACAGAGGATGCGGAAGGTCAGGGAATGACCACCGCATATTCCCAGCCCGGATAAATGGTGGAGGTTGGCATCAGGAAGGGCTTCGGGCCGTAAAAATTTCATGCCAAAACAATAAAAACGCTGACCCTATATATATATATATATATATATATATATATATATATATATATATATATATATATATATATATAACAGGGAAAGGCGAGGACAAAAAAAAATTGTATTTGTATTGTGTGTATACATGTCAAGTATGGCACCCAGACTAATGTCCATCTCCACCTGTATATTCTGTATCAAAAAGAAAAAAGGCCTCGTTGCCACTAGGGAGCAGGCACTATCTGAGTGCCTGATACCTGGTGTCCATCCCTAAGACATGAAGCCAGGTCAGAGTTTACTGCTCTGTCAGTGCAATTTGCACTAAAAAACCCGCACCCACCACATGTAGTGCAATACCCGTGGGTGCCAGCAATCCCACTCCCAGGCTGCCCAAACTTGGAAGGCAGCAAAAAAAAAAAAAATAAATAAATAAATAAATATTAAAATAAAAAGTAATAAAAAGAAATAAATATTAAAAATAAAATAATAATAAAAAGAAATAAAAATAAAATAATAATAAAAAGTAATAAAATAAAATAAATAATAATACAATAAATAAGTAAATAAATAACACAAAAAATTAATTAATTAAATTTTAAAAAAATTCCAGCACTCAGTATCACTCAACCATGACTAACACGGACTCCTAAAAAATTAAACAAAAAAAAACCCCACTAATATCTATTAAAACAGCCAACTGTTTTCTTTTTTTGAAAGAATAATCTAGAATATTCTCGAAAGTTTAAATAACATTCCTTGAATTGAACATATAAATATTCAAAACGTTTATCAAAATTAGAAAATGTATCCCTTAATATATATCTATATTCTTCATATAGCGGGCACTCATATAGAACATGCTCCCAACTCTCTACAATTTTACATTCACAATATGGTTGGGACTCGAAACCAAACTGATATAACCTTTGTCTTAGTGAACCATGGCCAGTTAATATAAAAGAGGTCTCAATATTAGGATAAAACCACTTAGTCAACTTGTTTTCATAATTAAAATTAACTAGCGGAATTAACAAACGAGTCACCGCACCAGTATCACTATTATTCCGTCTTTGCTGCCAAATATCAATTAATTTCATACGAATATTTCTTTTTTCTTTCTTAATATCTATCATTAAATCATTGGTTATGCCCCAAAACGTAATCTGTTTACCCTTTCTTAAAAAATATCCAAAAGCTCTGAATACTACCACCAAATCTAAAGGAAGTGCCGCAGCTAAAACCTGCAGCGCATTAGTTGATACAGTTTTACATGCTCTCACTATTGTCAAAAGCATGACTTTTTGAATTGATAGTGATTTCTTCTGAAACTTAACATTAGTAATCCTATGATACCACACTGAGGCTGCATACGCAATAATAGGAATACAAATTGCCTTATAATACAGACTTAGAACACGTTTACCTAGTTCCTAGCTGATTTAATGATACAGACAATACATGCTGTAAACTTTTTAATTTTAATACTTATATTTTCGAGGTGTGCGGTTAATAACAACCTGTCGTCTATAATTATTCCTAAATGCGTCGCCTTAGATACTAATGGTGTTTGTTTTTCATTTATATGTAACTTAGGGGCCTACCGTAATCTAACTTCCCTCTGAATATCATCATTACTGTCTTACTAGATGATACTGAAAGTTTGTTTTTAGCCCATTCAATGAAGGTGTTAACTACATTATTGATTTTTCTTTCTATTTCCATTGTAGAGTTTCCATGAACACAAATAACCAAGTCATCAGCATATGCCACTTTGTGACATTCCAATGACTCAGTTTGAAACCATTGATTAAGAACTAGGTTCCAAAATACTGGACCTAAAACTGATCCTTGTGGACACCCTCTATCTATATCCCTTTTATACTCTAAATGTTGAGATCTAACCAAAATTCTTCTTCCACATAAATAATTTTAATAGTGTTATATAACAAATCAGGACAATTAGTCGCCTGCAGAGATTGGAGGACGCTTTCATACCACACTGTGTCCAAAGCACCTTCAAAGTCCACAAACAGAGCTAACACATATTTACTAGAAGAAAGCCTACAATAAATTACCAAGTCATTTATAGTATCCTCCACAGAACAGTTTTTTTGAAACAGTACTGGTAAAGAAAAGTTACATTAGCAGTGTTAAACAAAAACTCCAATCTTAATAACAATAATCTTTCAAATATCTTTCCCAAGGTAGGTAACAGAGAAATAGGCCTGTAAGCTCTTGGATCAGTTAATTCCTTCCCTCGTTTATGAATTAATTTTAATAGGGCAATCTTCCAGAAACCTGGAAAGTCTCCCTCCACATAACATTTATTATACATTTTTAGAACAATTTCAGGGAAAAGTTCAACAGCTTTAACTATACCGCTGTTTTCCACCATATCTAAACCTGGTGTTTTATTACAATTTAACTTAGAAGTTATCAATTTCAACTCAATAATATCAAATAAAACTGTGTTTGAAGGACCACAATAAACACTGTTTTCTCTCCAATCCACCTTAAACAGTTTATCAGTGATAAACTGAACTGTTGATGTCCAATTGTGTGTTTTAATGTTGTCAGTTCTCACAGTATAAATCAAATTATTAACATTCAGTTTGTTTCTTGCTAATTTATACAAAAGACCCCCAAGGGTCATTATTCCCTACAGTGAACACTAAATCTTTCCATGCTTTCATCTTATGCTTATATGTTGATTTATGATAAAGCTTCCTTTTCACTTTATACAACTCCTTAAACCTAACAGCTTCATTGAGACCCCATACCCTATACCTCTGATATGTTTTTCTTAAACTGAAAACTTCTTTCCTTAAGTCAGCCAACTCATTAGACCGCCGAGGTAGTCTTCTATTTCTTCTTTTTGGGTGCAAATAATAATGCTAAATACAATAATGTCTGCGCAAAATAAGCATATTCTATTGCACTTAGGTTATTAAAATCATCAGCTGAATAAGAAACCTGTCACTCAAGAAACTTTTAAATTTGTCCCAATTTATCCTTTTGTAATCAAATCTGTTACATTCATTAAATACCTCCTGATCACAATATCTATTTACCAAAGATAAATTGAATACAATAGCTCTATGATCACTGTTAGTGTAATCAGTGACTACATCCCACAGAAACATTTTTGTATCCAAAAGCTGAGACACCAAGGTAATATCAATATTTGAAGAGCCATGGACATTATCAAAAGTGGTTGGCTTACCACTGACATTTAAAACAGTCAAGTTATGGCAGAAAATAAACTCCTCAAAAGCTACACCTCTACTATCAGTTGTGTTACTGTACTACAAAGATGATTTAGCATTACTGTCAATTGTAAAAACTACATTACTTCCAGATATAAACTCCATGACCCCAAGCACTGGATAGATACATCAATACTCATTATTGGAGGACAATAAACCGACAATAAGTAAAAGGAAATTGTAACAGTTGAAACAAGAATACATGTAGCACATTGAGTACATAATTTTTAAATGACTGCTATATTTAAATTTTTGTTAAAGACAACTATTGCAGTCTTAGGTTTGCAGTCAGTGTTAGGTATAACTCCAGAATTAACAGGAAAACCTGTGACTTTAAAATTTCCTCAAAAAGTACCTCTATATGGTTCCTGCAAACATAAAATATCAAAATCGTGTTCAGTCACTGCCACCCTAGCTTCAATTATTACAGATCTGCATTTTTTCCCATTCAGTTGCATAATCTTAATAACCTTCTCCTTATCTAACATATTATTCAGTTCAAACCTTCTATTTGTATAATTATTATTCATTACAAACCCTTAAACTGGCTAACTCTAAAGCCCTAATACCGGTATATTCAGGACATTTATTGTCCCCTACAGAGTACTCACAATCTCTTCACCTCCACTTACAGTTAATACACCTAGCCTCTGACTCTTTATTAAGACAATCAGCAAATATGTATCCACCTTGCGCACAATGTCCACACGCTACCACCTTATCAGTGCAATATACAGCTGAATGCCCATAACCAAGGCACTTACAACATTTACTAACTGCAGTAAATCTATGAAACTTATGAGAGCTGAAGCTCAAAAATATTATGTGAATTTCAAATACCGATTTATAAAGTTTGGGTAACAGCCCTATAACCCAATTAGTAACTTTTGCCTTTGTTCCTCTATTAAATCTGAAAGTGACTCCTTCCTGAACCTCACTTTCCGTAAAACCATAATCTTTAAAGTTCTTACAGTACATATCTGCCATAATCTCCTCCTCTGTAAGTTCCTTTAACACATCATACACTAATATAGCCGGATTCGAAAACTTAACCCTGTCATGTTTTATCCCTTTACCAACTAGAATTTCAGAATCAAGTATTCTGTTCAAATCAGTACTGTTTTCAGTTTCTATTACGACTCCCTTATTTCTAATAATTTGAAGGTTTCTGATTTGATATCTTTCATATCCTGCTTTAATGATTTAACAACAACCTCCTTTACATCATTACTATTAGAATACTGGGCCTCGCTTACTGCTCTCAGAATGAGAGTATTTTTATGTCTGTCCTGGTAGAAAGTCTGGTAGAAAGCTACCGAATGTTCTAAAAAATGAATAAAATTAATAGACAATTAGGGGGGCTTCGTTCCCTGCTTACTTTCCTCGTCAACCCCCCGCGCACGCTTTTCTACATAAAATGTAGAGGTATGACGGAGTAAGTCAAATCTTTTCTACGTAAAAGAAACACACCTGCCAGGCTCACCATCAACAATGTAACAATCAAATTTGTGAGCCAACTGAAGTATCTGGGAGTTATCCTAGATAAAAACCTGACGTTCCAGCCGCATCTGAAATACATAAGAAGATAAATCAGAAGATACTCTGGACTGGTAACCAGAATCACAAGGAAAGATTGGGGACTCAAGAAAAAAACACTGATGCTTTACAATAAAACAACCTTCCTGCCAGCAATCACCTACGCAGCAGCGGTGTAGTATCCAAAAACGACACTGGTAGTCAACAAAAAACACTAGAAATGACCCAAAGGACCATACTGCTATCAACAACGTGCGCTTGCAGCACGGTGAGTACCCCAGCATTGCAGGTACTTGCTGGAGCGCTCCCTCTGGACCTGGAGGCAGTTCGGGCGGGGCTACTGTTTTTGCTGGCCATGGGAGTGGCCGCTACCCACCAAGAATACACGACTGACCCGGCGGGCAACCTAAAACACGAAAAAATTAGGCTACAGACCCACCTCCTAGATCTTTGGCAGAGAAGGTGGACAGAGACTACAAAAGGCGAAGTAACAAAAAGATTTCTGCCAGACCTCCGGAAAATATACCCAAAGCAGCCACTGTGGTACTTCCCAGGGTACCATATGACAACACTATTAACCGGACACGGACCCTACAAGGAGAAGCTGTTTGGCTTCGGACTCGTTGAATACCCCAACTGCATATGTGGGGAAAGTGAAAGCCAGAGTCACATAATCTATGATTGTCAACACTATGAAGACCTCAGAGGGCTACTAATAACAAGGTTGAGATACTTCCCAAAAGGACTGGAGCACCACTTCCTGGACACTGAGGATGAATATAGGGCACTCTCCCAGTATGTGCAAGACCTATTCACCAGGAGAAAAACACTAATAGCTATCTACAGCAACGTACACAGAGATTGACAAAAATCGCCGTCAAATGTGACAGAAAACTGAAACCCCGCAGAGGACCAGTACTTGGACAAGAAGAGTGCTGATCACACGGAAAAGAAAAGCAAGGACGGAGCTCGCCCCATGTGTGACAAAACAGAACAGAATGCAGCACAAAGAGTAGAGAACAGACTAAACGCAGCACAGCTGCAAACAGCCTGATGGCGATCTGAAGAGGACACCCTAGCACTCTTCACCTATTATTCCCACTTCCTTGGGGACAGGGGACGTTTTTTGTTACCTCTCCTCCGCCCCCAAACTTCTACTCTGGTGGGGCATGGGCATACCCCACTGAAAACTGGGGCTATCTACTCTATTGGCCCCATATTTATGTCTTTTCCCCCCAATCTCCAGTCTTCCTCCCCTCTCTACCTTCATCATAGCGAAAGCCCCACACGTCAAAAACTCAACATGATAAAATTACCTTACGCCCAAAACTCGGCCTAGCAAACCAAAGCGATATTAACCCTACGACAGCGCAGATTTTTCACTTATTCATATTTTTTCTTTCTTTATTTATTTTATTGGTTTGAATTTGAATGCCTTGAATGGTTTGAGCATGCTCAATGCTGATGGGATTCTTCCTCTAGCTCAGAAAAATCACCTGAGAGGGCATAAATTCAAATTGAGGAAAGACAGATGTAGGATAGACGTGCGGAAATTTGTCTTTAGCCAGCGGGTGGTTGGTGGGTGGAACAGACTTCCATCCCTTGTCGTGGAAGTTGATAGCCTAAATAAGTTTAAGGCTCAGCTGGACAGGTATTTCGAACGAACAGAGGGGTGAAGTGGAAGTGGTTATTTTTATTTATTTATGTTACTTTTTTTTTTTTTTTTTTTGGCTGATGCTGCATAAGCTTGCTTTCTTGCATCAAATGCCTCTACTAATGCTAATGCTAATGCTAATGCTATTTTTATATATTTTTTTATTTTTTATTTTATTTATTATTATTTTTTTTTATTTTATTTATTTTTATTTATTTTTTATTTATTTTTATTTTTTTTTCATTTATTATTTTTTAAGGTCCTAGCCGCCGAAATCCCAGGAAATTAAGCGGCAGGACCTGCCAGAGTGAATTTACAGCTACTGGGTTCCTGGTCTGCCTCCACGGGGAGTAAGTGGGACAACGTTGGTGCCGTAAGACAACAACCCACACTTACACTTACACCACTGGGAGGTGAGCCTGGCTCACCTCCCAGTGGTGGTGGGAAACATGGAGTCCCACTAGGAGCCCCTGGGGCCGTTTTACCCTAAACACTTTACACTTACAGATCCTGCGGCCAAGAAGCCAGCACAAACAACAGAACCAATACTAAACCACACAAGCAACTCACAACACTTTTCTGGCTTTGACAGAGGTTCTGTATTCATCACAAGAGTACTTATGGTGCAGATTTGGGAAACCACAGGTGGAATCTTACCCAAACACTATGCCACTATGATCGATATCTAATCAGGAAATGACCTGTGTAATTATTTACCTGTGCATTTGTAGTGACATAATTGCCACCCCCCCACTTGCATCCCTCTTCGTCCGATGGCTACCCCACCAAGTGGCATTCTCAAGGTGGAATAAATATCACTATGCAATTATTTACCTGCGTTTACAAAGACAACTTTGGAAAAGGCCTTTTGCTTTGGGTTCCATAATGCGTGAGGAATATTGTTACATCCGAAAGAGCAGGACTAAAAGATTTACAAACTATACAAATATTTAAAATATTTACAAACTATACAAATATTTAAAATATTTACAACCTATACAAATATTTAAAATATTTACAAAATACTAAACTACATTTACAAATATACAAACTATATCAGCTAACTTTACAATGAAACATAAAATAACCGCAGGGGCTCACATCTGGTGAATATGGGCTTGCACACCCAGGGTCCTGAGCGGGATATCATCATTCTTCTTTTTTTTGGTGATTCCCTTCTACTTTCTCTCTCTCTCTCTCTCTCTCTCTCTCTCTCTCTCTCTCTCAGGGTAATTCAGAAAAAAAAATTTTTTTTGGCTGGTGCAGCATAAGCCTCACGCTTCCTTGCACCATATGGCTAATAATAATAATAATAATAATAATGATATCGTGCGTGGTCATGTATAACAGAGTGAAGCACGTGCACGAGGTTGTTGTTGTTATTTGGTTTTTAGGAGCATTAGCAACTAAGGCCATATTGCTCCGGTGCGGTGGTCATTCCCTGACCTTTCCGCATCTTCCGTATTTGGTGGTGACGGGCTCGAACCCCGGTCTAATCAAGAAGCGTGTGCTACGCACTGCTGCTCCTTCCCACCTGGCTACGGAGGCGCCTGTGCACGAGGTTGGTGAACGATATGGAGGCAATTGTCATTAAATGAAAGACAACACTGCGATCATTTACCTGCACATTTGTAGTGACTTAATTTCTCCGTTCTTTTCTCCCATTGGCTAGAATAATTATCACTAGGAAGGAAAACTTTTTTAATGTATAGAGAGAAATAAATGGAAAAGTTGATTAAACCAACCACATATCTTGGTTTTCAGTCATTACCTTATGACATTTTAAAACTGAGGGCGATGAGAAGTTTTTAAACACATATCTGAGTTTTTGAACATACTTCCTACGAGAATCTGTCGAAATTATTTCAAGGAGGAAATTGATACCGAACAGTGCACTACTAAACGCGGCTCGTGAAGAATTAACATCACATAAAAGTTGTGTTATTACTATTATTATTTTATTATGGGTGTTTTTTTCCCAAATAAAAAGAGCTTATGTTCTTTTCAGTAACACATTGATGGCATTTTTAGACAAAACCGAGGACGGTGAACGACTTTTCCATTGAGATAAAAACAGATAATTAGGAAAATTTTTAATTTTTAAATCGGAAAATCTAAACAATAATAGCTGTCATTTTAACATCAAATTCAAAAGTTTTAGTCCAAATATTACAAAAACGGTCTGCATGACAAATAGCTATGTCTAAAAATTTTATCAGCGAGATTGACCGTATTGCTCTTTAACTGAAGCACCCTGAATATCATAGCATTGGTATTTATGTAATACATGTAGATGTATTACATAAATAATACATTTATATGTATTACATAAGCACAAATTTAAGTACCATTTTAATTATTTTTTTCCTTTTAAAAGTTTACATTGTGATATTAAAAAAATGGAATATTATTATTATCTGTTTATTAAACCACAAAAAGCAGACCACCCTAGGACGGCTGTGCCAGGAGGATAAGTGAATGCCTCCCTACAAAATAATTTGTAGGAAGGCATTCACTGGTCTGGAGGATGTCCATCACAGATTCGGCAGCTGATAACAACTTTTTATAGGATTTTATTTCTCTACAGCTTATACTGTAGAGAATACTAATATTTGACAATGAATACAAGAGTAAATGTAACTTTGGTCAAAAAAGTTTTCCAACACATAAATATTAAAACCCAGTTCTCGTTGAAGGACACCACGATTAATTACGAACGTGCTATGACTTGTAAGTAATCGACAATGGCCATCTCCACATATTGAAAAACGCTTTTAGTAGTTTAAAAACCAGAGTGCTCCGAGGGTAATATTAAAAGAAAACTTATCAACCGGAATAGCATTCCAGTGCAATTCAAGCACTAGTCAAACATTAGAAATCTTGTTTTCATTTGACTTGCGTCTGTAATAATGGATACTTGTGGCAGTTAACTGAGCACGATTCAGGTATTATACATTGACAAAAGCAAAGTGAAATGAGGTTGGTATGTTTTTTGAATTTTCGAAACGCCCAATCCATGAGGCGTCAATACATTTTATCTGCAAACTACTTATATTTCATGATCGGTCCTGTCTGTTTCCTGGAAGAAAAACCCAAGCTTCCAGGGAAAATAATAAAAATCCATGATCCCCCCCCTCAAGCTCGGCCAAGCCCAACTAACCTGGCCCTCTATGAAAATTATTCTGGTTCACACAACACTGGAGAGCCACTCAGAAAAGTATCTGTAAAATTAAGCCCAGAGTATGAATGGTCACGTAAGGCTCGTGCCTAGATCATGAACTTTAGCCTACGATTAAGGTTGATCACGTACCTCGATCGTGATTCTTAGCCAACAGCGCTGTGTACTACAGATCAAGATTAATAAACAAATAACGTTAGCATTATGTTTGGTACGTTGGTAGAATTAATTTTCGTGAACTAACACAGACTATACTACGGTTTCATTTTGTAAATTTTCTGGTTGTTTAAGCTTTAAATCTTTTAAGCTTTTAATCTCGTGATTAAAAGATTAAAGATCTATAGAGGTTAATGATTATTCTTTTAATTTAAACAGAAATAACCATGGCGTCTGGTTCTAATTTTCGGATAAATACAGTTTTTTTTGAAGGCCGTATATATCGGGTGGCCATTTTATTGGGAACGCCTAACCCTTCCATAAAATGAACGCTCCTTCAGGTACCGGCATCACTTGTTTAGACCGCACAGTATAAAGGTAGGCAGATACGTAGTGCTGTATGTGCGCAATCAACGTGAAAATGGGGGACGAAAGATCCAAGTGTATTTGAGCGTGAGGTGGTAGCCGGCGCCACATGTGCCGGTACAAGTATTTCTGTATCTTGTCACGGATGGGATATGCGCAGTCGATAACCGAACCGGGTTCCATTCCTGTCAGCAAAAAATAAGTGCTGTTAAGTGGGCTCAGGAATTCCAATACTAGACTGTGGAGGATTAGAAAAATGTTGCCTGGTCTGATGAATCCTGGTTCCTGTTGTCTCACGCTGATGTGGTGACCAAATTACGGAAAAAATAGTACGAGTCCACGAACCACTCCTGCCAGATGTCAGTCACGCATACTGGTAGCGGCAGCGTAATATGTGAGTACATTTTCGTGGTGCACAATGGGCTCTTGGATACCAGTTAGGCAAAATTTTGATGTCACAGTTTAGAAATTGTTTCCACATAACTGTGGAATTTGGGACAGCGGGGTCTGCAAAGATTCATGCTTAGTGTGGCTCACCTTCTGGTCAGGTTTTTCAGGTGATCACCTTCCTTGTAGCAAAGTAGCCAGAAACAACTAAACAACACACATTGCACAAACCTAATGTTACATAAAGTTCTGGCTGTTTTACAGAGTTCTGTAATATTACAGTGTACCAGGGTGGAGTTGAACGTTCTGGTGCCGGCCTATATAAGATACTATACATGGAAATTGTAGATATGTTCATCTACGAATGAGTTCTTCCAACAGAATAATGCGCAATGTCACAACCGGAATTATACAGAACTGGCTCCACGAACATGAGCATGAGCATGATGCCAGCCAGCCAGCTTTTCAGAATACAGATCAACAGCAGTCTGCAACAAGTAACAAGCAACTGAATCAGAATCAAACAGCATCCCTGTAGCGCTTTTGGCACCTCGTTTCGACAACATGCCATGGTGAATCCAGGCTGTTCTAAGAGCTAAAGAGGGACCTACTCGCTGTTATTGAGGTGTATCTAATAAAGTGGCCGCTAAGCGTATATCGACTCTTCATGCTCCATAAAACATCATTCAGTATATACAGGGTGTCTCAAAAATACACGGCATAACTTCAGGAATGAGTTCCTCATATGTAGACAATAAAAATATTTTATATCAACATAGTTCTGGAAATGCTTGGTTCCCGAGTTATTAACCGTAATGACTTATCTCACGCAGGTGATTTCCTTCAACACAAGATACTGACAGAATCTAGTGGTTTTCCATTCCGACCATGTACTCAAATCATGAGCAAGCGGATTTCCACTTTATGTACGGTTCGGCGGACGGCAATGCTCTCGAGTCTCGTCGTTTGTACGACCAAGATCTACGACTCCTGAAGTAGAGGAGGAGATTTTGGATGTTGGGCATGCCACTCCTGGAATCAGCACACGCAGAATAGCAATGCAACTGGCTGTTCAACGTTCGACTATTTGGAGAGTGTTGCGAGAACACCAACTGTATCCTTACCATCTGCAACGGGTACAGGCCTTGTCACCAGCAGATTACCCTGCACGAGTAATGTTCTGCCAGTGGTAAGAATACAGTTGGCGTTCTCGCAACACTCTCCAAAATAGTCGAACGTTGAACAGCCAGTTGCATTGCTATTCTGCGTGTGCTGATTCCAGGAGTGGCATGCACAACATCCAAAATCTCCTCCTTTACTTCAGGAGTCGTGAATCTTGGTCGGCAGCACGAGGTGTAAAGATCCCATGTCGTCGGAGTCGGCAGCACGAAGTGTAAAGGTCCCATGTTCACAAAGGCGGAGATGGACACCTTCAAACGTTTTCCTGTGTGGACATCTTCGTTCTGAGAACCTTTTGTGGTACAAACGACGAGCCTCCAGAGCATTGCTGAACCGTACATAAAGTGGATATCCGCTTGCTCCTGATTTGAGTACATGGTCGGAATGGAAAACCACTAGATTCTGTCAGTACCTTGTGTTGAAGGAAATCACCTGCGGGAGATAAGTCATTCCGGTTAACAACTCGGGAACCAAGCATTTCCGGAACTACGTTGATATAAAATATTTTTATTGTCTACATATGAGGAACTCATTCCTTAGTTATGCCGTGTATTTTTGAGAAACCCTGTATACAATGTAGTACAGTAATTATAAAACAAAGAAAAAAAAATAACGATAAGCAGTACTCACTGATCCATCATTAAACGATTACTGTATTCGGAATTAACTACCATCTTGTGACTGGTTATTTTTTTGAGAGTAATTGATGATCATAAGCCAGTGGTTGACAACAAAGGCGTTCATTCGCCAAATCTAGCCGGCGAAGGGCTTTTGATCAACCCATGCAAGGCAAGTCCTCGGGGAAAGGGGAGGGGGATTGTTATTATATGAACCATTTTATTATATGAACTATTTTGTTATTATATGAACCAAATTTTTGAGCACCATTGTACACACCACGCGCATGTGCCTAAAAAATCAAAAAATCAACAACATTTATGCCTGAACTGAGAATATTTCGTTTTGACCATCCACTATAATGTCCCTTCATTCCTCCCTCCAATCAGCGCAAACAAGCATAATATCCAGCGCTTCAATTACAATATACGGTATATGGATCGAATAAGTGGTATGTATGGAAAATAAATAAATAATAATTTCCAGATTTCTATTGGTGCTATTGTAATAAAATTTGGGAACGTCCGCATGTATTAATTCGACTCCCAGTCGACAGATTCATGAAAATCCATCCACTAAAAGTCGAGTTATTACATGCGGACGGACGGACGAAGAAACAATACTTTTCGGATATCTATTGGTCCTATCTTAATGAAATTTGTAATGGCTCGACAAATCATTCTAAAAGAGCCAAACATAGGCGGCCATAGCCGAGTGGTCAGGCACCAAAATGCATAAGTACACGTGCCTTGAGTAACTGCTAAATACAGTGCTGTTTCTTGTATTCTCTCCTCTGAACCTTTGAAGTCCTCTGACATTGCGGTCGTCCGGGAGTATAAACAGAACATTTAATTTATTTATATAAAATTTTATGAAAATCCAGCGAGTAGAAGTCGAGTTATGGCATGAGGACGGACGAACAGGCATGGTGAAGACAACAGGCGCTTTACACATATACGCTAACGCGCCTAAAAATATAATTTAAGTTTACATTATATAATTAATAAAGCATTTATATAAATTCCTTTCATAGAGGGTGATAATAAAAAAAAATAAAGGAAGAAAACACATCGTCCACTTTTATTACTTTCTTGGTTGCATAACCGTTCTCAAATCATAAGTGCATTCGACTGAATAAGGTTGTATTTTGTGCAGTGGTGCTTATTGATTAAGTAAGTCTTGTCTGACATTATGTTTTACAATCGTGTTCTGTCTTGTCTCGACTAACTGGTGTGTCCTCAGTCTAATTAAGTTAAGGAATAGAGTTACTGAAAATGAAGTATTTTATACAAAACATGCTCAATGAAAAGGCAGTTTGTGGTGAAGTGCTCTTGAAAATTTATATATAAGTTTTTAAGACGGAGAGAAATTTCTTCTGGTAGTCGAGAGTGCTTAAGGAATAACCAGTACTACTGTGCATTGACCTTGGCATCTCTCGACAGATTCTGATAACGAATCCCTGAAGGTCAGAGGCAGCAATAAACGTCACCTTCATGTCACTTGGTTCTTGCTGAAGGTCAAAGAAAATTAATGGGATTAAGACCTGTTCTCCAAAATGATGAACTTTTAGGGACCAGAATTTTAAAATCAGAACAACTTACATCACATAAACCGGTCCTTGCAATTTATAAGTAATTGTAAAAAACGAGTAATTGTAAAAAACGAATCGTTTTTAACGATAATTGCAAGGGACCGGTTTAATATATAAAAACCTCCGCTGGGATGGTTAAGGAACTTGATTATGTGGAAGGGCGTTGATTTATTAAAGAAATATAGCCAACGCCAATAATAAAAGTAATAAATCGCACTTTCCCTCAACTATTACCTAGTTATCAGGACCATATCTTAACCATTGTATTTATTCACACAAAATGCATGCCTAATATACGAATCTGTTATCCTCGTTCCGCATAAGGAAAACTATCAGGTTAATGTAAAGGAAGAATCCTACCTAAGTGTCTCCTTTATATTCAGCATTCCCATTTGTCATCTTCGAAATTTCCTTGTTATTTCAACCAGATCGACTCAAAATGTAATTTAGAATTAAACAACGAATACGCGCATTTTATCAGACCAATGCAAATTATACAGTATAGATGTTATTTGACATTCCTCCACCCAACATCCATTATAACACAATGCTGACGAATATTCACTTCAAAGAGAAAATACAACCAGCTCTCTGGAAAACCTTGAACCCTGTAATTTCCTACTGCTATTTATACACATTATAATTGTTCATCTCAATGCCACTTCGCGGCATTCATGCGACTTTGTTTTCAACTCTGAGCCGTTGTCGTCATCTCCGGAATTCTATCTCACAATATTCCAAGAGAACTGCAAGGTTCCCTTAAATTTTGTGAAAATATGCAAACTTCACGGACTTGACGGTCTAAATGATCCCATAAAAGATCTATTGGGTTTAAGTCAGGTGAGTGGGATGGCCACGCCATAATTTGCAATACCATACCACCTCCTGTAGTTTAAATAAATAAATTTTCTGTTTATACTCCGGGACGACCACACGGTCAGAGGAGTTCACAAGGTAGAGAGAATACAAGAAACAGCACCGTATTCAGCAGTCACGGGCTTGAACCCGGGTCACTCAAGGCACGTGTACTTATACACCCGCGCGCCTGATCACTCGGCTACGTCGGCCTTTAGTCGCTACAAAGTCCCTGCACAGTTTAGAGCTTTGCTTTGGGTCATTGTCTTGTTGTAATATAAAATTTCTTTCAAGTCGAAGTCCAGAGAGAATATTGCATTATGTTCAAGAATGTGTTTATAGCCTTCTTTTCTTAAAACTCCAAATCTGAAGATGTGACTCACTCCAGAAAAACAAAAGCGCAACCCCAGATCATGATGGAACCACCACAGTGTTTGACTGTAGGCGCTGAACAATGCGCAACCTTTTTTTTTTTTCCAGTTGATCGTCTCACAAAAAATCTACGACTGGATCTAAAAATTTGGATTCATCCGTCCACAGCACGTTTTTCTACTCTTCAGTTCTACAATGTTGATGGCTCTTAGTCCAAGCCAACCGTTGCTTTCGATTTTCCGGTTTTAATAATTTTTTCCGACCGTTACACGACCATGAAGTGCTGCTTGTTTAAGATGAAGTTTTACAGCGGATGTGGCCATGGAGATTTCTCGGTTCCTACTGAACTCAACTCGGATTTCAAATGCAATAAGTCGTCGATTAGAAGAGTAGTCATTTAGAAATTAGTGTTATGGTCTTATCTTGTTCTTGCGTTGTTATACGCGTTCCTCCTGATTGTGGTTTGCCCTTTAAACTACCAGTCTTGTTGAATCGTCGAATGATAGATTGTACTCTTCTAAGTGAAACGCCTAGTTTTTTGTGTTATAATAGCACTTCTTTTTTCAACACTCAGGTTCTTATTTCTTGTCATGTTTATTACGAAACACACAAACTTAGGAAACTTCGTCATCTGATATGAAATCTGTTCTTAGCGATTTTATAACTTAGAGCTCCTATACCTCAATTTATATTATTGCAAACCACTCTAGAATCAGCTACAATCTTCTATAATGTCGAAACATACCTCTTTCTAGAATGTTCTCGAATCATCTACAACGTTCTACTACTACAATCTTCAATACCTGTCTGGAAAATTCAATAAATTCCTTAACTAGACCATTTTATTGATTTTTATACACAATAGAAAAAAATTGGTAAACAACTTACTCGTATTTTAATAAACACTTTTAAACGTGATCCCAGACTTTTACGTGGGAATGTATATTCGTAAATGATTAATCGCATTTTGGTGATCATTCCTGAGGTTTTGGTCACATGTTTTTTTAAATATGAATCGCTCTTCTTTTCTCCACTTGTTTACTCTCGTAGAGAGAGAGAAAGTGTTTTCCCACTTTTAAATTGATGCCTCTTTATCCTCATAGAAGAGATAGCAATATAACTGACCCTGCTCCTAGTTTCTCAAGCAAGGTGCTTAATTCTCGTAGTATCTTATCATTTTCTAACTCAGCGTAGATTATGACTTTTTACATTCACTTCAGTTCTATTCAAGTTATTTATTTGTTTATTTTTGGCGCATGACAAATTTGGCCACAGTGGACCTGAGAGATAACAGAATAGGAAACTTTGTCATCTGATGTGGAAACCTGTTCTTAGTTATTATGAAAGATTTCAAGGCGTTTAAACGCACTTTCCTCAAGTCAGTGGCAATTTTTTCCGAGGTTTATCCCACAAAAGCAATTCCCGGAAAGGTATCTGATGTACAGTTGTGAAACTCTTATCCAAGTGATATTATGCAGGAAAATCAAAACGCTTTCTACGCCAGCTTGTTTAGCTACAGGGTGGTGTAGAAAATGTTTTCAAAATTTCTTTTTAATGGTTGTTTAAAAAATTTATGCAAATTTCAAAGAGTGCTTAGAAAGCATTACATATAGGAATGTACTAATCTACATCACGGCGCTTTTTCTACAGGTCCTTACATTTAGCCACCGAATTGTCAGTTGTGACACTCTTCAGGGCCTTAAAAATGAAAAATTGTATGTCGTCATCAATTTTCCTCTCTAGGCATACATACCCTGGTACTGGCCCGCTTATCTTCATTGCAAAAAAACATTGCCCATTATCTTCATTGCAAAAAAACATTGCCCATTATCTTTGCAATAGGGTTCCCCAGAAAAACACCCTTTTGAACCTGCATACGCCATACCTTACATTTTTCTCCTAAAGTGTGCTAGTTGGCTGTTTATTAGATACCTGAATGACTAGTGGATCAAGTTTCCTTTCACTCTACAGCAGGGGAAAGCAATATTTTCCACTATATCATCCAATTTAAAAATAAACAAGCTCTTGAGATCGACCAATCACAATATATATACATTCAGTGATCACTGAATTGTGATCACCAACATAATGATGCGTGGGCCACCGTTCGCACAGATAGCAGCTGTTTATTCACCTAGGCATGGACTCCTCCAGATGTCTCACAACGTCCGTAGGGATCTGCAGCCATGCTGCCTGCAAAGTTTTCCAGTGTTGGAATAGACGTATGGACTCGCAACCCCCTCCCCTTGTGGTTGCGAGTCTATACATCTCAATTCTCGTTCCAAAACATCCCACAGGTGTTTAATTTGGATTAAGGTCTGGCGAATTTTGAGATCAACCAAAATGGGTGATATCCTCATTGTGTTCCTCGAACCACTCGTGCACAGTGCGAGCTCGATGATACGGCGCATTACCGTAATCGAAGATCCCGTTTCTGTCTGGGAAAAAATGTAACATGACAGGGTGCCCATGGCCTCCTAAGACTGCCGGTAGACCTCCCCAGTGAAACGTTGGTCCATACGCAACAGAGGTCCTAGTTCTTGCCACCAAAATATACGACATATTCAGCAACCATATATTCTCTATACCATATATATACCCACATATTCAGCAACCACCTGCCTGGATAATGGGCACCATGCACGATGGGTCCATGGACTCGTGTTGTTTGCGCCACACACGGGGTGTCCGTCGGCATGTTGCACTATGTATTTGGACTCATGCGACCAGAACATTGGTTTGCAGTCCTCCAGTGTCCAATTATCATGTTGTTGACACCATAGCATTCTCCGTAGACGATGATCAGTGGTGAGGAGAAGGTGGCTCTTGGGTTATCTGCTGTGAAACCCAATACATAAGTGTCCGACATACCAAAAAATCAAGAGTTCCTACCAACAGAGAATAGATTATGGCCACACACCATAAACAATTCAACTCCAGCGTTCTCACATTCCACCAGTTCAATGCACAGCATACCAAGGCGGTGGCGGAGCAAATCTGACTAAAAGCTGACGATGAAAACGCTGACATCCTCATAATATTGGAACTATACACGCACCAAAAGAAAGTACGGGAATATCCTATTAAATACAAAATTTTGCAGTACACAGATGAACCTCCATGGGCAACTGTGATAATCAGGAATCCCCATATCACGGTCACAAAAATTCCACAATTCTGCACTCCCTGGGCAGCATGTGCCCAACTGGTCACCTCCCTGGGAAGTCTTTATGTGGTTGCTCTATACTGCAGGACAGGGCAGAAATCGACTACGCGATAACAGACCTGGAAAATCTTCAAACTTCACTAAGCGGACACAAGATACTAGTGGGGGCGGACGTAAACTGCAGGTCCCCCCCTCTGGCACAGTACCATGCCCGAAAGAAGAGGCTCAACGAATGGGCAAAGGCTCGAGGAGCACCTGGCCAACTCCATTTTTGTTGTTAAAAACCAAACCTTCTGCCTCCGGACCTTCTGCAACACCTTATGGGAAGTAGAGATTGACATAACATTAGCCACAAGAAACATAGACACCCACATCGCAAATTATAAACGCTTGGACGACCTCGGACCATCGTACAATAACCTTCACATTAGAAAGGAACCTGACAAGAAAAACTGCCGACAGGCACATGCTAAATAGATTCGCCCTCAGCAAGGCAAACTGGGCACCTTCCGACAGTCTCTATGCACAGCAGGCCAGCAATACCTGTAAACACTGAGGGAGCAGGAATGCGGGAGCGTAAACCCGGAACGGCTCCAGAAGGATTTAACAAAAATAATAACAGAAGCAGCAGAGAAAGCCATGAAGAGAAGAATCCCCATTGGAGGGGCCACGCCGTGGTGGACCTCAGAGCTCACACGAATGAGGAAATTAGTACAGCACAGAAGGAAACAATTCAGAGGGCTAGGAGGAACTGGCCGCAACCAGAAGACACTGAACTCAGGAACCAATATAGAATCGCTAGAAATTATTATACTGAACAGATAAAGAAAAAGAAAAGAGACTCATGGGAGAGGTTGGTACAAGAGTCAAGGAACAGCAACCCCTGGGGGATGGTATACAAAATTACCACTCACAAACTCCCCAAGGGGAAGTCGTGACAGCCACCAAAACAGCACAAGGAAACTTAACCATAACCTGGGAGGAGTCGATTGGGAACATCCTGGACAACATCCTTCAGGAGCTGCCAACAACACTAACAGATGAGCAGCAAGCTATCTGCCAAGCAAACAATTGCTATAATAATAAACAAATAACCCCCCCCCCCCGTTTCACCTTAGAAGAAATTCAGGATGTAGCAAGCCGCGCGAAAATAAGAAATGCCCTGAACTGCGCCTAATTGAACCGGAGATGGCAAAAGAAGCAACGGAAAATATACCGGAATTACTGCTAAAACTATTCAATTGCTGCCTGGAATCAGGTAAATTTCCACTACAGTGGAAGAAAGCAAATTTAAAACTGCTCCTAAAAAACCCAACAAGGCCACCAGAGACACCTAGTTCCTACAGACCCATAGCCCTACTACCAACCCTCAGTAAAATATTCGAAAGGTTGCTACATACCAGAATCACAAGGAATTATAATGAAGTAAATCCTAACATGAAAAAGCAATACGGATTTACTCCTGGCAAATCCACTATCGAAGCAACACAGAACCTCCTCTCTAAAGCCACCCATTTTCAAAGGAAATCCTTCCACGTCATCCTCGTGGATTTCGCTGGGGCGTTCGACACCCTCTGATGGCCGAGCGTCTTGGCGAGACTCAGAGTTTTATTGAATCTTTATTTCATTGAATCTTTATAATTGCATGAAGAATTACCTGGCTGATAGAGAGTGCAAGTTATCACATCATATAAATGCCCAATTCCAAATTATGTCTCCACTTGAAGATGGTCATCTGTGGAGTGCCTAGGTGAGAAAATATTGGTTCCTTTTAGGGAAATTAGCCAGATACTAACGTTATTCTCTATTTTCCTTCGTTTGCGAAACCTTCATGGTGACTTTCCATGGTGAGGACCCATCAATGCTCTGAAACACATTACAGTAAATCTGATGCCACCATCGTCTTTGCAGATAAGGGGAACCCCCTAGAGAAAAATATCCCGACCTTCTAGGGGTATTTTTGCACTTGGCTGTTCCCCCCCCTCAAAACTGTCAGTGGGGGATAGCCCAAAACTTCAAAAGCTCGTTAGAAACCCCCAAATTGCACCACTGACTTGTGGAAAACACCCTTCGTCAACATTCCCAAAGCCTGATCGTGACATAGAGGTGTAACCCCGATAATCCGAACTGTTCTCGATTGACCGGATTACACTAAAAATGGAGGGAAAACAAGGTAAAAACGGCGATAACCAGTTGCAGAGGCAGAAGGATTATCCTTCTCGTAGACCTGTAGGAGGAGAGGGAGGACATTCCATCCGGGCTCCCCCAAGTAAGCCGAAAAACCGCAAAGAAAATGTCCCAATAGCTGAACGGGAAATGCACTCCAAGACGGAGAACAAGGAGCAACCAGAAGCTACTTCGCTGCAAAAGAACACCAATGAGGACATGCAGCAGGACTCTGCCCTACCACAGGGAACTGTTTACGAGAAGACCCTCTTCCTTAAAACACCACTAGAAAATATATTTAAGGAGAATTCAAACAGAGTGTCCTCCGAACTTAGATCCCAGATTGAAATCATGTAGTATTGTTTCCACCTTGTGGAAACAATACTACATGACCAGTACCGTGAAAGTGAGCGAGCCACCACTCGACTTCATGCTTATATTGAATGCAGGGGGACAAGTCAAATGCCACAGCGCGCCCCGACATATTCTGAGGCGCTGAGGCATAAAAGCGCCACTGCTGCCGATACCATGACCACTACAACCACAAGATCAGCAACTAGGAAGGCGCTGCTCCCCACCCCACATCTCGTGCTACTGAAACCGACCAACTCAGATACGCTGAAAACAAGTGAAGGCGGCAAAAAAAGGTTATTGACTCGCTAACGCAGGAATTTAAAACAGCCAGAATCCTCTCCATACGGAAAACTAGAAACACTGGCGTGATAATCGAAACGGAAATAAAGAAGAGGCTAAATTGATTATCAACAAAACCAAGATTCCTACGCTCGGTCTCATGGCGGAAACTCCTAAAGAAAAAGGCCCTTCAGTCATCATATTTGGCGTAGACCCGAATCTGACTCTGGAGACAATCTGTAAAAAAATCTTCATGCGAAATCTGCAATAAGACTTCCCCGACGGAGACTACAAAAGCTTAGTAGTGTCCAAACATCAAACCAGGACCAGGGATGGCAGCTCGACCAAGTGGGTGGTCGGATTGACCCCTGAAGCGTGGAGAGTCATCACAAAACAAGAAAGGATCTACATATGCTGGAGCTCCCACCGCTTTAGGGAACACATCGCGGTGCCAAAATGCTTCCGGTGTTGCCGATTCGGCCACACCACCCACACGTGCGCCCAATAGGAACCAACCTGGGAAACTGGCAAAGAAGGGGCACAACTATGCTAACTGCTGAACAAAGGAAAAGAACCAGCCTGCGCAAACTGCAAGTGGCAGAAGCTTCCCCACACACACACACACTCTGTTCGAGACAACATATGCCCGGTATACGTAAAAGCAAGAAGTGCACAACAAATAAGAATAAATTATGGGAACTCTCCCTAAAAGGTACAATCACAACTGTATCAAATTTCTTCAACTGAATGCGCAGGGGCTATTGCCGTAGCTGGTCAAATTAGACAAAAAGCTAAAGAAGAGAACCTGGACATCCTCCTGCTGCAGGAGCACTACCCCTGCGCTGGTGCTGCCCGGAGTTACCCACTCAGCTACAAAACTGTTCAGGTAGAGGGAGCCACCCCCTGGGATGCGGTGGCTGTCAGGAATCCCGACATCTGTGACAAGAATAACACACCTGTGCTCGGAGTGGGCGGCCTGTGCTCAAATTGTTACTCCATTGGGAGAGCTATATATCATCTCTCTGTACTGCCACCCAGGAGCAAACATCCAGCCAGCTATCCAATACCTAAATCAAGTACAAACAGAACTTGTGGGTTCCAGGATTCTCGTATCTGCGGACCTAAACTGTCGTTCACCACTGTGGCATAGTGAGACTCCTGAACAAGAAACCAGCACTCAGAGAAACTCTATAAAGTACGGCATAGCAATAAACTCCAAGCTACGAGCTTTCAGGACTCAAGACACTACCAGAAACAGTACAACCAGCCTTTTCGTATCTCGACTGGATCCATGCACAACCCCTGAACTAGTCAAACAGGTTATATATGAAGAGCTGAATCTACGGCCAACAGTACATAAACTACAAACTAGGAGTCAACAATATGCTGCATTCAAAATTGACTGTAGCCGACAGCAAGTAGACCTGATAGAAAGCGTCGCCATTTGGCCTGTCGGAACGAGGATCAGGCCATTTGTTCACTATCAATCAACCTTGAAACCTAAAGCGACTACTCAGATCCGACAAAAGTACTCCCACCGCTGTTCCAGCTGACTTGGCGAGTATAATTGCCTGCCAGAAAGGATGCCAGCACCAGAACCTTCCCACACCAACATACTGGAACAAACTCTGCCCGAGGTTGGTAATACCATCCTCCAACGCGAGAGAACCCGAGGTCGCCTCATCCCTGTCCTGATCTCTCATTATCGAGAGCCTCTACTTGTTCACAGCCGGGAAGCAAGGCTCCCTCCCGTGAGGATAAGCATTACAACCTCTCCTACCATCCGCGTAATGTTCCAGAATATCAGGTCCTTAAGAAATAAACTTAATACACTGGAAGAGATTCTACTCTCAAACTGACTAGACATATTATGGCTCGCTGAAACGTGGTTAGAGGCGAACCAGACAGATATCAGCTGCTCCATTCCTGCAGGCTTTCATGTACTGGCTGTTTCTCGCGATAACCGCAGAGGGGGTGGAGTTGCTATAATTTTCAATACGACAAAGTTCTTCATCGTACACTCTGTCTCAAGTATCTCTCAAGACGTGGAAGCCTTAATGATAACTCTGGAACATCAAGGTACCACTATAGACGTCGCATCCCTGTACCTTCCTCCAACGCCAACTATGATAGCCATTGACGCAGCCACTAACTGGTTAATAAATAATCTCCACCCAGCAGCCACTCACATCGTATGTGGGGACTTCAATCTTCCGCCATCTACCCAACACCTCAAAGGTCGTCTCACAGAATCTCTCCAATCAATCCAAATATTCCAAGTTAACTACCAGCCAACGAGAGACCAAAACCTACTGGACATAGTCTATTCCTCGGCAACATGCCAAGTCGAAGAAACCACAGCCGACATGTTTCAATCAGACCACCAACCAATCATGTTTACAGCTCTCCTACCCAAAAAATATTTCAATACCCCCAAAACCAAATCTGTGAAAAAGTTCACCGCTCCAAAATTTCTGAATCCAGCACTCTGCATTGAAGCCGCATCCACAGTTCCATGGAACATCTTAGATGGATGTGAAATGAGCCTCGCAATCGATTTAATGACCAAATGGATCAATACCATAGCCCTTCACACCGCTACCAAGACAGTCACCATTACTCCGCACTCCAGAGCATGGTGGACTCCCCAGCTCAACCAAAGTTTCCACTACAAACAATTACTACACGCCAAGTGGAAAGCTTCCGGCGATGTCCAAGACCGCATTTCATTCTCCAAAGCCAGGGCCGAATTCAACAGAAACAAATAAGCTGCAATTAAAAAGCACCTCGAAAGAACCCTAAAAAGGGGAAAACCATTCTACAGAACAAAGGCTAGTTCTTCCAGCAACATCGACCCAATTGACTGGCTCAACTACGTTGCCAGATTTTCTAATCAACCTTCAGCTCTACCTAATCGGCCTCTCCTCAACCGCTCTCATCTCACTGATAGTCTCGCTACGATCCGAATTTCCAAGCAACAACTGATGCAAGCCATTAATACTCTCCCTCTCACAACAACCACCGGTGACGATGGCATCCCCCAGTTCATAATCAAATGTTTAAGTGTCTTCATCATCGACTCACTCCTCAACCTATACAACAGATGCCTCGAAGTTCATTTCTTTCCACCCCAGTGGAAGAGGTACTCTGTCTGGCCCCTTCCTAAGCACCAACAATCGACGCTCCCAAGCCAACATAGAACCATCGCTTGCGCCTCTGTATTGCTAAAAATTCTGGAGAAAGCATTGCTAACGTCTATCACCCATCAAATTCTCCGTGACAGTCCTCAGCAAATGCACTATGGGATATCAGGAAGGTCAACTATAACTAACGTAACAACCACTCTGCACATCTTAGATGCCTTCGAACAAAGACAGGAATTGTCATTTATATATCTTGACATCCATTCCGCATTTGATGCCATCTATATACCTAATCTCTTACGTCTCTTAGAAAACTACTTCAATTTTCGCGGCGATGTTCTCAGGTTCCTAGAATCTCTCCTATCGAAGAGGACCCTTGTTCTAAAGATCGAAACAAAGACCTTCACGCGTCACATAACTGCCGGTGTACCTCAAGGGGGGGGGGGGGTTCTGTCTGGCATTCTCTTCTCAGCAATCATGGTGCCATTTGTGACCAATAAGTGCAATTGGATTACATATGCTGACGATGTCAAGCTCCTTACTAGAATATCGCCATCCAACTCGGCAGCCGAAATCACTCAGCAAATCACTAGCAAACTGAAGGACAGGGCTGACTACCTCAATACTTTCAACCTCCAAATCAACCCCCTAAAATCGGCACAAATAACTTATTCTCTAAAGGGCAGCCCAACAACGTTGGAGCCTGTGCTTAACGGCTCCTCAGTTCCAAGTGTTCAAACACACAAAGATCTGGAGGTCGTTTTCGACTCCAAACTATCTTTCAACGATCACATAAACCTCATACAGTCGAGGCTGAATTCACTACGCTGGGTCGCCAAACACAGCAGCTCCACACCACGGACCCACAACTGGTAAAAAGATACATCGTATCAATCCTTTACCCGAATACTGTATGCTTCAGAGATATGGGCCTCGGCCGCCGAATCCAACATTAAAAGAATATTCTCTGCCGAATTCCGGCTTCTAAAATGGGCCAACAGCAAACCCCAGCTCTCAGATCAACGCAGTTAGCAGAAGCTCTTGAACTACGCAGGCTATGGTTCTACATCGGAGAAAGAAGGCTGCTGTTCACCATCAAGATGACCACCGGTAAAATTACAGAGCCGAACTTCTGGGATCACTGCTCCTGGCGCATTCCTCCCCCTTATCTCCGGTCTTCAGCACAGCTGCTAGCAAACCGTAACCGGCTAGTATTAACCGACAGATTCCTGCCAAAGCAAATGCTACCCTCACTGCAAGCCATCGACGGGGACCTCCAAGAAGTGGTCAATAATAAAAAATACAGGAAGGGTATCCTCGTCGAACTGAAAATGTAAAACTGTGCTTTGTTAATAATCTGATGTAACTTATGTTTTCCTCATGTATCTTTTGTAAATATGTTTTATAAACCCCTGGCACCACCATGCCGTGACGGGACTAATTGTATGTCTATCGTTGCTGCAATTAAAGATTCTGAAAACATCGAGGAGCCAGGAATGGCCAATATGTGGAGGAATTTCTGACTAACAGCAGCTTCGTTGTCCTAAATCGACCAAACAATCTTCCCACATTTAGTTCCACTCTCTGGGAGGTCACTCTAGATGCAACAATGGCTACCAGATCCCTTGCTGGGCACCTAAATGATTGGTCGGTGCAGGAAGACTGACTTCCTCAGACCACAGGGCTATCACCTTCACGATGCACAGATCGCTTCACCGGGCTCCAACAAACAGCTAAAACTCAACAGATATGCCGTTGACAAGGCCAACGGGAACAACTTTCAAGAAGCCATAATTAGGAACACAGAGAACTTGTCTTCCAATAACCTCCACAACCAAACCCCCGATCAACACCAGCGTGCTGTCACTAACGCCATCTTACAAGCAGCGGACCAGTCGATCCGGAGAAGGGCCCCCGGCCAGGCGCTGTGCCGTGGTGGTCGCAGGAACCTGACCTACTTAGGAGAGACATGAACAGGAAAAGACGTGCCTTCCAAAGAGCCAGACGGTCCTGGCCTCCTCCTGAGGTTGAACCCCTCAGACAACAATACAGGGAGGCCAGGAATAACTACACTGCGATGATCAGGCAGCGGAAGAAACTGTCCTGGGAGCATCTCGTTTCCACAGTCGGCAATACAGACCCATGGAGCATCATATATAGAATAACCACAAACAAGTTACCAAGGGGAGAGGAAACGCCCTCCAGCATCACCCCACAAAGCACCATGACCAACAACTGGCACGACACCGTCAACAACATTCTCAATGCCACCTTCAAACCCATCGAAGAGGACAATACACCTCAACAGCAACAGCTGTGCCACGCCAACAAAACCTACCAATCGGCCCGAGTGGAACAACCATTCACTCTGCAAGATTTACAAACTGCCCTACAAAAAATAAAAAAGAAAAGAACCCTGGGACTGGACATGCTTGAACCAGAACTGGTTAAAAAGGTGGCCGAGTATGCCCCGAACTTGCTGTTAGACTTATATAACCACTGTCTTCATCAGGGCTAGTTCCCCTCGGATTGGAAGGTAGCCAGCATAAAATTAATCATAAAAAAACCACCAAAGCAGCCACATATACCGGAGTCCTACCGACCTATAGCTCTCCTGTCTGCACTCAGCAAAGTCCTGGAACAACTTCTTAGACAGAGGCTTGAAGTACATTACACCGCAGCAAATTTAACAACAGACAAACAATTCGGGTTCAAAACGGGGAAATCCACTCTGGATGCACTAAAATATATCATGAATGCCGCATCAAACTGCCAACGGGAGTACCTTCTTCTCATCTCTGTGGACTTTGCGGGGGCGTTCGACGCCCTCTGGTGGCAGAGAATCCTCGCAAGCCTAAGAGCTGCCAACCTGCCAACAAACCTACATGGATGCATTCAGCGCTACCTGAACAATAGGAGGGTCCTAGTGAAGGCTCCCTACTGCAAGGTTGAGCGCCAGGTACACAGGGGCTGCCCTCAGAGCTCTGTACTGGGTCCCCTCCTATGGAACTATGTGCTGGATGAGTTCCTCTCCCTGGAACTGGGGGGGCGTGCAAGCGCTCGCATACGCAAATGACCTCTCCCTAATCCTCTCTGCTGATTCAAGACCACAACTGGAAACGCTTGCCAACTCAGTACTTTCTACACTCAGTGGACTCAGTGGACTGAAACTCATCACCTTAATATCTCTGCCACCAAAACCCAATCTATCCTACTAAATGGATATCTAACTCCTACCAGACCACTGCAGATAAAAATCTACAACAGAACGATCACGTTGCCCACTGAACTCAAGTACCTAGGAGTGATCCTGGACCGAAATTTATCGTTTACACCCCACTTAAAATACATCCAGAAGAAAATGAAAAACTACTCTGCCATGCTTGCCAGGATTACCCGCCGCGACTGGGGGCTGAAAAGAAAAACTAATCGCTAATAAAATTACCACACTGCAGGGAGCTACAAGCTCCACATCCTCTCTTCAATACGGTTTTAGGCAAGGACTTGGATGCGAAGACGCCTTATTATGTGTGTGTGTGTGTGTGTGTGTGTGTGTGTGTGTGTGTGTGTGTGTGTGTGTGTGTGTGTGTGTGTGTGTGTGTGTGTGTGTGTGTGTGTGTGTGTGTGCGTGCGCTGTTGCCGGCACGGAGTTATTTTGAATGGCTTCAAACTCTCCTTGGACATTCAGTGCGTGTCTGTTGAAGTTGGCCATGGTACATTCGTAGTTCTGGCCTACCTCCCCGTGGTGTAGACGGACACACTGGGCAGGCTTTCCAGGTGAGCGCCTGCTACTTTATCAGTTTGACTTGCACGACCAGATGCAAATACCACAGTTCTAGCGTCGAAGCTTTTTATACTACGAGGTATGCGGTATAGTCCATTACGAATGGGATGGTCACAATTCAATGATCACTGAGTGTATATATTAGTTATAAAAAATAAAGAGAATCTTCAGATAACCTGGGAACTTTCTTCTCAAAAATAGGTGCACATTTTGGAAGTAAACTTAGAAACTAAATTAAGCAAGTAATTAATAAAATTTGTGGCATACGTGTTCTTTCTCCAGTTCATTATATTAATTACAGGCAGTTCTCGCTTTACGAGTTTTCGTTTTACGAGTTTTTTCTCCAAAGAATCAAGTATCAAGAAAATCGAAAATATAAACATTAATTGTAAAAAATGAATGTTAAACATTCATAAATACAGCATTCCAAACCACGTGCATAGCTATACAATACAGTGTACCCCGCTTTACGATATTAATCGGTTCCAGAGACACCATCGTATCGTTAAAATATCGTAATATGAATCCACTAACACTTTTTTTTGGTAATTCGTTTCAAGATCTCGGAAGTTGAAATTTTCGCTGTATAACTAAGGTATTTATCTCTTTAAAATGTCATTTTTAAGGTCACGAGCATGGTTGTAAGGCCATATAAAAGGTCGTGAGCGTGGTTTGTAAATTGTATTAGCTACCAATTAAAATCATTAAAATGCACCACACTTTCATCGTTATCATATGTTCCATTATAAGAATCAATTTTAAACGGCTTTGTGATATTTTTCTAAAGCACATTTCTGGATGTGGCGACCAAAACTCGATCTTCTTGCATTTGCGAAAATACCGATAGCTGGAATTGTGTGGTTTATTACGTTATTATGGTGAAATGTGTTTCCCCTTTACTGAAATCTTCAATCGTATAAAAAAATTTCAGAATCTTCTCTTCATTGTTTCTTTTTAAGCTTCATAAACTTGTTACTCCACGCGAATCGTGTTAGTTGCAATTTGTATGTGCCGTTAAAAAATGCTTATGCATGCAATCGTGAAATTTAAAATTAAAATAGATTATCTTGGAAACAAACGCCTCTTGAAACATTTCGGAAGAAGACGACTCCTTGTGCAATAAACCAACAAGTGCCAAGCCAATAATAAGTGATCAACGAGTGTGCATGTAATCGATGATGATGATGAAGAATTCTTTAACATTTGTAAGTCGTAAATAATTTCTCTATTATTATAATTTGCTTGATTTTACAGGCTACGTTTTCATTTCTTTGGATAAATCAATCATTGTTTAAACATAAACTAATTAGCTAACTAATTTCATTGTTGAGAACGTAACCCCTATTTTTAATCTTATGTCTATGGGAAATAAATACCCACTTTACGAGTTTTCGCTTTACGAGGGCGCGCTAGGAACGAAGGAACGAATTAACTCGTAAAGTCGAGAACTACCTGTATATAATTCATTATTTCCTACGTATTGTGATCGACCAAAATATGGCTTGCGACCAAAATAATTGTTTTGCGGCTCCCGCTACAAAGGAAAAATAATATGCTTTTAAAAATGTCCTATGCTGCAATTTATAACACAGAATTGCACACTAATTAAAAATGTATTGTAAAATTTAACAAAACATTAATAAAAACTGTAATCTGTAACCCGTAATTAGGAGAAAAAAAGTTTTCTCTTAATTCAACATTTAAGTAAAGAACTCAGGAAAGTGCCTTTGCTACACTCCGAAACCAATTTCACAGCCGCTAGTTCTCCTCCAAGACAATTAAACTCTGCTCAAATAAAATCAATATTACTTATTCCACGTTTCTCAGGTATAGAACAATATCCCAAATGACGATGAACCCGCACACTCAGACTTATAGTGATATTAATGAGGGGGCAATCCCATAGTATACAGTTCCTATGGGATTTCCCCCCCCCCCATGAAAGCCAAACTAAGCTTATAACCTTCAGTTTACAGACATGACACGCAGATGAATCACAGCTTGAATTCCCTTCCTGGTAACAATGAATCAAATGGACTCTGGATCAAACATCAAACAAGTGCAAGTAAAGAGGTTATGAAGTATCAGTATTACCTTTAGACTGACTTCTTACATCTTGAAGGCATCTCACTGACTTGGAAATGTATCGTTCAAACTGAGATATTACAACAATTTTCCATGGGCCATTACTCGAAATTCCAATATTAATGTGTTCTTCATTTCTAATTATTTCTAAAGGTTATTTTTAATAACTCGTAAAAAATGATTTTGAATATTTTTCACGCAGCCAAACACTTTTAAATAACTTTCCTGTCTTAGTCGTTTCGATTCAGAGATATTATCAAAAACCCCTGCTCTCGTGTTTTCCTCAAAGTGTGATTTGATGCTAAAAATGATAATATATATTTAATCTAATTTAATATTAGATTAAATCAAAGTGAAATTCAGAAAAGCAAATACAGTCTTACACGTAATATCCTTTGGAATCAGTGAGGAAGAACTGCGTCTTTCTTCCTCGTCGATGTCAAACGAAATTCTCACCGATGGAGTGTGGCTGGATTTTGTGCGCTGCTTGTCTCCTCTGCTGTAATCTTCTAGTCTGCAGTGATGAATTCGCTAAAAACTTTTCCATAACAGAAAATGTCAAGACTGTGGACATGGAAATCAGCGTCCAGGTTATGACAGGAATCATCAAGCAAATAACGGAAAGCATATCTAAGACTTTACTTCCCAAACTGATGAGGATAGTGTTTGAGAAAGAAGTATCTTCGTCGTGTATGGGATCTATGATGAAACTGGGAACTGCATTAAGACAGATGAAGACATGGGCTGTACAGAGTAAGCCACTTTATATTTATTTATTGTTATTATTATTATTATTATTCTAGGTTTGGTGTGCTCTTAATAGAGAACAGTGGACCAACATAAATAGAAGTTGCGCAATTTTAGCAAATTTAAGTGTCTCATCGTATGTTATTCAGTTTATAAATGGATATCTAAATCCATAACACAAGAAAAAATCAAGAAGAAAAAATCTTTGTGCTTCAGTAAGATATTTTTGAACAAGGGAATTACAATTCTATATTCCCAGGCCCTAGCCGCATAACACACAATTGGTATAAATATACAAGAGTAGTATAATTTAATAGATTTCTTTACACCAAAAGTACTCTTGGTAATTTTAAAGGTTATAGATAATTTGTAATTTTAAAGGTTCAAAATGTACTTTTATTATAAGTACATATTTTGCATGATAATTAAAATTAAGACGGTCATCCAAATAAATTCCTAAGTATTTATGCTGCCTAGTACTCCTAATCATTTCTCCATTTAGCTTAATAACAGGTGGTCTATTCACTTCAAGGAAGCCCTTTAGCAACATTTCTTTTGTTATATTAGTCGAGAATTGAAGTTTATGTGTTTGACACCAGATTTCTAAGTCCTCGAGAACTTCATTTGCTCTGTGCTCAAGCTCCCGGCAGGAATTACCAAAAATCAGAATAACAAGGTCATCTGCGTAAGCGAGCTGAAGGATGTCGTCACGAACAACCGAAAGCCACCCATCAAGGACCATGTTCCAAGGGCCAAGAACAGAGCCCTGAGGACAGCCCCTAGTTCCAGATCTTGTGATAGAACAAAATCCTGAAGTGACTGTGATGCTGCGACAATCTAAATAATTCAAAAGGAGGCGGTAAATGCGAGCAGAGACCCCGGCCTCTCTAGACCTCGCCAGGACTACTCGGCCACCCAACAGCATCGAATGCCCCTTTCAATTGAACAAAGAGACCGAGGAAATATTTAGAAGTGGAATTTTGAACAGTATTCAGAACCTGACAAATAGCATCAACAGAAGATCTTCCACGGGTGAAGCCGAATTGAAGTGGGCAACTTAGATTTCTATTTAAATAGTAATTTAGAATACAAGAAATAATTAATTTTTCTAGGACTTTTCAAAGTATGGGTAGCAGAGCAATAGGCCTGTAAGAGGCCGGAGCATTGGAGGGTTTGTCAAAGGACTTAAGCAGAAGTTTAAGTCTAGCCTGTTTCCAAGACAACGGGAATAACCCTGAAGACAGACAAGCATTCATAAGATTTAATATTATTAATGGGCAATTTTTCCAACATCTTTTAAGAACAGAAACCTCAAGGAGGTCCCGTCCAGGACTTTCCATCCCTTAAGGTTGAGATAGCAGGTTCCAGCTCAATAGATTCCAGCAGATTCCAGCTCAATAGATTCCAGCAGATTACAGATAGCAGATTCCAGCTCAATAGATTCCAGCAGATTCCAGATAGCAGATAGCAGATTCCAGCTCATTCTTCAAAAAAAAAAAAAAATATATTCGAAAATGGAGCCTCGGCGCGGTGCCTTTGGTATGATAAATGATTTAATCTCATTGCATGGTGTTTTCACAGGAGGCAGTGTCTTCGTGGAGCAACCCGTCCAAAATGATTGACAACCTCAGTCCAGGGTTTCATTACCATTCACAATAACAGATGAGAAAACTTCACCGGGATGAATCTTGTTTGTAACAAGTCTGTAGGATAATCCGCAGTGATCTTCATTTATGTTGTGCTGAACAAATCTTGCCCAGGCGAGTTTTTTCTCTTGGAAGATGGTATTGAAATAACTTCTTCTATTGGATTTATAAAACTCACCAAGTCTGTCAATCTCAGCCCTGGGCATGTTAGCTCTCTTTGCTCTCTAGGCCTAATGACTCGAATGAGTACAATGAACAATTGTACAGAGAAATAGAGTGGGCTAGTAAATCGGAATGTCTTATAATGGGGGATTTTAACTTCCCAGATATTGACTGGAACTTGTGGGTTGGTCACTCACACACTAGTCAGACTTTTGTGGATTTATTGGATGATTGTTTTCTGCAACAGCATGTTCGAGAGGCAACCAGAGAAAGTAATACCCTTGATCTGGTTATCAGCAGTGATCATTCATGTATTAGGAATTTGCAGATAAAAGAACCACTAGGTGGCAGTGATCACAGTGTACTGACGTGGGATTTACTTAAAGATTTAATTACCATCAGGGGTAAAGGAAAGGGTTTTTGCTTCCGTAAAGGCGAGTACAGTGGTCTCCGAGAGTTTTTAAATTCTGTTCAGCAGGATCAACTGATGATGTTACCAACAGTAAATTCTAAGTGGGAAGCATTCAAGGAATTAATCGTGGATGCTACTATTATATCTATTAAGAAATATTGTTCAAGGTTTAGGCCTAAATGGTTGTCAAATGAACTAATGAGACTCGAAACAGAGAAGAAAAATGCATGGGATGCATATAAATTATCAAGCGACTCAGAAGCCTATGGCAGATATAAGTTAATCTGTAATCAGCTCACAAAGGAGGTTCGGCAGGCGAAGGCAGATTACGAGAAATCCTTGGCAAAAGATGCTAAGAAAAACAGCAAGGATTTCTTTACTTATATAAACTCTAAAAGGAAGGGGCTGAATCTGATTGGTCCACTTGACATCGATGGTTCGACTGTTGATGATCCTGCTGAGATAGCAAACAAACTGAATGAGTATTTTGCATCTACATTCACACGTGAGGAATTATTAAGGTTTGAAAATGGCAGAAGGTTATCAAATTGTAGCAGGATACTTAATGATTTTGTAATAACTGAGAGCAAAGTGGAAGAGAAACTGTTGAAGTTAAACGTAAGAAAAGCACCTGGGGTGGATGGGATCTATCGAGTTATATTAAAGGAGGCGGCAAAGCAACTAAGCAAACCCTTAACCATAATTAAGAGAGCATCCTTGGACTCAGGGGAGGTTCCCACGGACTAGAGATGTGCAAATGTATCCCCAATTCACAAAGGGGGATCGAAGAGTGACACGAGTAATTACAGACCAGTTTAACTTCTGTTCCGAGTAAAATAATGGAGTCGCTGGTTAAAGATGCATTGCAGGATCATCTAGACAAGACTGCAGCAATAATTCAGACACAGCATGGGTTTGTTAAGGGAAAGTCTTGTCTGACAAATTTGATAGGATATTATGATGTGGTTGCAAAGGAACTGGATGCAAAAAATAATTTTGATATCATTTATTTGGATTTCAGGAAAACTTTTGACACTGTTGCGCATGGAAGACTATTGTACAAATTGGAGCGGAATGGTATTAAGGGTAAGTTGCTACAATGGATAAAAGGATGGTTAAGTGCGAGAAGACAGAGGGTGTTAATCAATGGGTGCTGCTCTTCTTGGACTAATATTATTAGTGGAGTCCCACAGGGTTCGGTGTTGGGTCCACTGTTGTTTTGTATATTTATCAATGATATTGATGAAGGTATATCAGGCTTAGTGTCGAAGTTTGCAGATGATACAAAGGTTGGCAGGGTTGTTAATGACAGTGTGCAACTGCAACAGGATCTAGATAATTTGGGCAGATGGGCTAAGAAGTGGCAACTGAAGTTTAACCTTGACAAATGCAAAGCACTGCATATGGGTAAAAGTAACCCCAGAGAAACGTACCAACTGTGTGGTATTACACTTAAGGTGGTAGAAAATGAAAAAGACCTGGGAGTAATTGTGCAGGCAGATATGAAGTTTTCTGAGCAATGCAGACATGCTGCCAGGGCAGGTCATGGGGTTTTGTCAATGATATACAGGAATTTTGCTAGCAGGGAAAAGGAGGTGATTATCCCTCTGTATAAGGCAATGGTCAGGCCACGCCTTGAGTACTGCGTACAGGTCTGAAGGCCTCATTTTAGGAAGGATGTAGATTTACTTGAGCGTGTACAGAGGGGAATGAATGGATCCTCTTATCAAGAGAGGCTTAAGTTCTGCAAATTGCAGTGGCTGGAGACTAGGCACCTGCGCGGTGATCTGATTGAGGTGTATAAGGCCTTGAATGGGTTCAGCACGCTGAATTCTGATGGGATCCTTCCACTTGTTCAGATTACGAACCTAAGGGGGCATAAATTCAAATTAAGAAAGTACAGATGTAGAATAGATGTGCGGAAATTTGCCTTTAGCCAGCGGGTGGTTAATTGCTGGAACAAACTTCCATCTGTCGTTGTGGAAGTTGATAGGTTGAATAAATTTAAGGAGGAACTGGACAGGCATTTGGAGGGAATGGTGTGATTTTTTTTTTTTTTTTTTTTTGCTGATGCTGCATAAGCTCATACATTTGCTTTCTTGCATCACATGCCACTACTACTACTACTACTACTACTACTATTACTCTGAAAACTATGACAAGCATTTTGTAAGTTTCTTCTGAGAATAGTGAGATTTGGGGTCCACCATGGAACACAGTTCATTTTTCGTTTTTTTTTTTTTCTTTTTTAGAAAAAAGGAACGCGCCTGACCTGACAGCAGACTTACTCACTCCATACTTCACTATGAAGTGAATGAGGAGGAGAAAGCTGAATGAGTGATATTGAGCTACCTATTGTTTTTCTCTTTGCTATAGTAATGATGTTGTTGTCGGGATTTTAGGAGCATCGGCAACTAAGGCCATGTTGCTCTGTGTAATTGTCTGTAAATTGCGAGGTCGATTTTCTGTTTGCTGGACGAAAAACCATTCTACCATGGCTTGAGACCGAATAATTCAGCCACGTTGTGAAAAAGACCCATAAAAATTCTTCCCGTCATGGACGGGATTCGAACTCAGGTCTTTTCCACCCAGTTTGGGGAGGACGGTGATCCTGCCAACTGTGCTACCCATGAGGACAGTAAAGAAGTGATTTCATGTTTGTTTCCGGTAATCTTGTCCACTTGTTTTTGTTATTATTATAGTACGGATTCTGCGCCTGTGAGTGCACGGTGAAGCGGTTGTTTTTTGTGCTCCTGAAAGTCACTTGATTTTTCTACTTCAAAGTGAATGTTTAAATGTTCTCACACGTAATAGTGCAACGGCCAAATGAATAAGAAGAAAAAGAAGAAGAACTCTTTATTGCATATAAAACGCACACGCCGTACACAATACCCTTGACGGCTACAAGCCAGGGGTCTACAGTAAAGGCTAATACAATGTTACAAAGGCTAATACAATTTAATAAACAGGGAAGAGATAGGAGAAAAAAACAATATTATTACTAATTATACAAGTGTAGGATTAAACATTGGAAAACAAATGAAAAATTTACATATTAACTTATATACACAACAGCATGTTATGTCAAATTATTCTCAAAATGGTTCTATATCTCTCGAGGTATAGTGTACAGTGTGTTCGTGTCTAATGGCACAGGGGGTTTCCCCCATCTCCGCGTTGCTTTCATTGTAGGTGTAACAGTTCACTGTAAAGGCCCAAAGATTTAAAAGTGCATGGATTTTGTAAGTACAGTATAGTGTTATTTATCTTTGTTGTTCTGGCCATTTAGCCGCTAGACCCCTGGTGGGGTTCAACGTTGTCCACACTTAGCCTCGTGGAGGCAGACCAGGTACCTAGTAATTTTAAAATTTCACTCTGGCAGGTCCTGCCAACTAATTTCCTGAGATTTCAGTGGCTACGACCTTAAAAAAAAGGGGGGGAGTAAAACCCCCGGAAAATTAAGGCCGACAGGTTTATATTAATGCGGTTTAATTTTGGACGTTGTTGAATCCCGAGGTGAGAATCTACCAAATCTGCTCATTCTAACGCATCCAAATTGTGTGTAAGTGTTATCGAACGAGGCACGTTCTGTTGTGGAAGATCGCCATTTTCAGCAGTTTGAATTTCTGCCTTCTGGATTACAGCCCTTCGATTACACCCTCAATCAAGGTCAGAGAGGAGTGATTTATAAGGTTTGCTTTGAGAGATTTCACCCCTCGGGTGAAATCTCTCAAAGCAAACCTCATAAAAGAACCCTGCCGCAGGGTGATGCATCATACAGCTTTAGTCACATAGCTTTAACACAGTGTCTGACATGCCTAATGGAAAAGGCGGCCACGTGTCCCTGTGAAACTTTGACGATCCTCCCCGACATATTTTTGTCGTTCAAAATGTCGAACTGTAGTGCTCCAATTGCCGAATTGTCTGGTGAACTGTCCTTTTCTGAAGTTTCGGACAGAAGTTTCAAGGAACCCTTAGTTATGCTGGAGAAAAACCTGGCAGACAAATTTTCCCCTATTCAAGGACCTTTAAACTCTAATCATACCTATAATGACTCCCCAAGACTCTGAACAAACCGGTAGTGCAGCTATTCTTAACTATTTCTTTGGATTAAAAGCAAATATGCTAAATGCTTTTATAGAGGGCTCCACCGCGACACCTCTTATGGTAGTTGAGATGTCCGAAAATTTGAACAATATGGATAGTTTAGAGTGTAGAGTGTAGAGTGTGTTTAGTGTCAAACGGCACCAGGGGTTTCCCCCATCTCCGCGTGCTATACATTGTGGGTGTGAAACAGAACACTGTCAATGCCAGAGGTTTAAAAGTGTATGGATTTTGTACATGTGTAGTGTCGTGTACCGTTGTTCCTCTGGTCATTTAGCCGCTGGGCCCCTAATGGGACCCAACGTTGTCCACACTCTGCCTCGTGGAGGCAGACCAGGTACACCACTATTATAGTTATTTACTCTGGCAGGTCCTGCCACCTAATTTCCTGGGATTTCAGTGGCTAGGACCTTAAAAAAAAAAAAAAAAAAAAAAAAAAATTTAAAAAAATAAAATAAATAAATAATAATAATAAATAAAAAAAAAATAAATAAAATAAATAAAAAAAAAAAAACCGTTATATAACGTTATGGGTCAGCCAAAAAGAAGTACTATTTATGCAAATAAATGTTAAGTTTTTGGGTGTAGGGCTCATGCAATTTAACAATGGTTCAGACACTAGTAATTATAATTAAAAGAGAGAGAGAGAGGGGTGGGGAGACTGAAGGCTGGGGGGAAAGACAGAAATAAGGGGTCCATTGAGAAGATGACCCCCAAATCAGTGGAGCAGGCCCATGCCCCACCAGAGGGAAGAGAGGGGGCGGCGAGGGGAGGAGGAGACCAGAAGTCACCTCCCCCTCTCGCCCGGGGTGTGGAGGCAAAGGGCCACGCAAGGGAGCGTGGCTTAAAAAAAAAAAAAAAAAAAAAATTCTATAGAGTCCCAAAGGAAGGTCTTGTATCTGGGTGAGAGCCAGCTTCGTTGAGTCCAAGGATGGTTAGTTTAGTCGTGGGACTATGGTGCCTGTTCTTGATCCCTGTAGACAGCAATAAGTGTCCTTCTTCGGGTGAACAGTTCCTGGGCGAATTTTGTCAGCTCCTTATACTCCTCTTGCGAGTCCAACAGGTTTGATTCCCTATCGCGAGGGAAGTAAGTGAGCTTTGTCATCAGGAGGCAGCGGAGATCCTCATAGTTTTCGCAGTTGTACATTATGTGAGACCATGTCTCCACTTCCCCACAGACACAGCGGGGATCGTTTACTAATTTGAAACTGTTTAGTTTGGCGTTCAGGGCCCCATGACCTGTTAAAAGGTACGTAGTGTACAGTCCAGGGTGAAACCATGATGGTGCTTTTGGGTATAATCTTCCGACATCAGGCAGAAATTTCCTCGTTATTTCCCCTTTTGTGGATTCTGACCACCTATCCTGCCAGATCTGCTGCAGGTGGGTGGCGAGTTTTGTTTTCTCTCTTTTCAGGTTTCCTGTAGGGTCAATGGAGTGGCCCAGGAAGGTGCAGGGAAGCCCTTTTGCGAGATGCTGCACCATGGCACAACGCACCACCTCGAGGTCAAGGGGGAGTGCTCCCGCCAGAACCTGCAGAGCATGTGTACTCACAGTGCAGCAGGCCCGTGAAATAGAGAGGAGTATTGTCCTCTGGATGGAATCTAGTGTCCGTCTGTTAACTGCAGTAGTTGCTTTCTGGAACCAGATGGGTGACGCGTAAGTTATGGCTGGTATAAATGTCGTTTTGTAATATAGTCCCAAGGTGTGCCTCTTTAGTCCCCAATCCCTTTTAGCTATTCTTGAGACGAGGGCAGAATATCTCCTGATTTTCTCTCGGATATGTTTCAAGTGTGGGTTGAAAGATTGGTTCCTGTCCAGTATGATTCCTAGATATTTCATCTCACTGAGTAGTTTGATAGTTGTATTTTCTACTTTAATTTGCGGTGGTCTACGGAGATTTAATGTTCCTTTCAGTAGCATTGAGTAGGTTTTTCCCGGTGAGATCTTAAGAAAATGGACCTTCATCCAGTCTTGTAGAATTCGAATTGCTTGATTTGCCTGGGTTTCCAATTGAAGTCGGTTGTCTGCGGCAACAGTCAGTATCAGGTCATCTGCAAATGCCTGTGAGTGGACTTCCCCCAGGTCGAAGGACAGAAACTCATCCAATACCATACTCCAGAGAAGCGGTCCCAGTACCGAGCCCTGGGGGCAGCCCCTGTAAACAGGCCGGGTCAGTTTCTTGTACGGAGTCACTACTTGTATTTTTCTCTTGGATAAATATGACTTCATTATTTTGTAAAGGTTGATGGGTGTTTTTGCCTTCCGCAGTCTGGCCAGGACGCTCGGCCACCAGATGGTGTCGAACGCCCCAGCAAAATCGACCGAAATAACCAAGAAGTACTTTCTATCACAGGCAGCAGCCAAACTTAGGAGGCTGTTGAGAGCATCCACTGTTGAGGTTCCGGGTTTGAACCCAAACTGTGTGGGCATCACGAGATTTGCAGCTTCATAGTGGTGCAGGAGTCGCTTGTGAAGCATCTTTTCAAGGAGTTTACTAGCAACTGGGAGCAGGGCAATTGGCCGGTATGATTCGGGTTGTTCGGGTGGCTTCATAGGATTTTTTAGAATTAATTTGACGTTGGCCATTTTCCAGTCAGATGGAAAGACTCCAGTCTTCAGGCATGTGTTGAAAAGGTTTAACAAAGTCTGCGGAGAGATGTCTACTACTTTTTTAATAATCTCCGGCTCCAGAAGATCTGGGCCTGGGCATTTTTTATTCCTTATTTGTTGCGCTGCCTGTTGTAGTTCTTCTAGGGCAAAAGGTGTTCCATTTGGTCTATGTGATATGCTTCATTTCCATCGCAGATCTGCAGTTGTTCTGGTAGTTGCGGGTGTGCTGGGGTTTGGAAAATCACATCGAGGATGTTGGTGATAGACTGTTCCCAGGTGGTGGCCAATGTTCCCTGCGGGGTGCGGGTGGAGGTCATGACTTCACCCCTAGGGAGCTTATTCGTAGTGACTTTGTACACCACTCCCCAGGGATCGGCATATCCAGTCGTGCTGACTAATTGCTCCCAGGCCTTCTGCTTACTTTTTCGTATTAACTCAGTGTATCTGTTTCTCACTGCTGCGTATCTTTGTCTGAGTGCTGTTACTTCCACTTCCGGCCAAGTACGTCTTGCCCTTTGGAATTGTTTTCTTGCCTTTATGACTTCTCTTCTGAGGTTCTGGATGTCCCGAGTCCACCAAGGGACTGCACCAGGTGTGGGCAATTTTCGCTTCATCGCAGCCTCACTGGCCGCTAATATGGTCTTGGTAATTTTTCTCTGGATGTCGTCTGGGTCTTCTTGTCGATCCGCTTCAGTGCGGTGTTGGCATAAGGTTCGAGTCAGCAGTTCCCCAAAGAGTCTCCAGTCAGCTTTGTTTACTGCAAAGCGGTTAAGCATCTGTTTGGCTATTGGTGTTCTATAGAGAGATCGGTTGATTTGGAAAGTAATCACTCTGTGGTCAGACGTGGTCCAGGAGTCTTGGACTGTCCAGCCAGTGATGTGTCCTGCAAGGTTTCCGGTGGCAAGGGTGACGTCAATTGTTGCCTCCCACAGAGTGTTACAAAACGTAGGTAGGTGGTGAGGCCTGTTTAGGACTGTCAAGGGAGAATTCGCCAGGAACTCCTCGAGACGCTGCCCATTTCCAGAGCCCCTTCTGTCCGGTGTTTCGCTGTGCCAAGCCGGGGAGCGGCAGTTTACATCCGCCCCTACCAAGATCCGTTGGCCTGGGAGAGTGTCCAACACAACCTGAAGGTATCTCGTGGCAAATGTTATTTCTTCCCCCGGCCTACAATACAAGGCAATCGCGTAGAAGGATCCCAGGGGTGATATTATATGGGCACAAGCAGCCCAGCCTGTGCAGAGTTGTGTGATACGGGTGGCAGTAATGGCTGGATTGCGGATCACTATGGCCGCTTTTGGGGTCTCATTCTCAGCCTGTATGATTTTATATGCTATTGGATAGCCCCTTACTTTTTTGGAGTGGGTGTAGGGTTCCTGCAACAAGAGGATGTCGGCATTTTCCTCGTCCGCTATTTTTCTGAGTTGTTCAGGCACTGCTCTGGCATGGTGTGCGTTTTGTTGTAGTATTAACAGCTTGGTTGTATTGAACTTTTTAAATTGTATTGCCTTAATCAGTCCTCATTTGGTATAAACTCTTTATCTTGTTGTACGTTGGACATTTTGGGTCCCTGATGGAGTGGATGTGTTCGAGCTTTAAGGATTTACAATTCACACAAACCGGTTCTTGCTCCTTGTTTGGACAGCTGTTGTATTGATGTCCTTTGCTAGAGCAGTGGCCGCAAGTTGGTGTGATCTGAGCGCATGTATGGGAGGTGTGGCCATACCTGCAGCATTTATAGCATTTAGGCACGGTCACATGCTCCCTGAACCTGTGGCTACCCCACTCAATATAGAGTCTTGTCTGGTGTTTTAGTATCTGCCAAGCGGCAGGAGCCAGTTCCACTATCCAGTTGTTTTCTCCTGACTTTGATTTTTTTGAATATCTTGGTTGCACAAGATTTGTCGTGTCTTTATTTATCCCTTGTAGATTACGAGTTACCACTTCCTCGGCAAGTTGGGCAGGTGTCACATCTTTGTTGACGTCGAAAATTAATATTGATGGTCCTCTTCTCTTGGGTGGCTCTGCAGTGATACCCAGTGTGGCTATCTTGGGGTTTTCCACGATATTCTTGATATCCTCCCTTGACTCTGTTTCTATTATTACTCCTACGTTTCTCGTCTTTCTAATCGCTTTTATCTTTGTTAACTTTAAATCATCCTTCAGTTTTTTCATTATTGTGGTTTTAAAATCCTCACTTGTTTGTGTTCCTTCTATCTCTGCTGGTCTGAGGACCACTAGGTTTGGTGTTCGAAGTAGCGGTTGTTTTCTAGGTTGCGGGGCTTTTGGGTTTGACTCTTTGTTGTTTGGAATCCTCAGCGCTTGTGCATATGTGGGAGTACGCTGTGGAGACTGTGGTGTCATTCATTTTTTTTTTCATTTATTTACACACCCAAATATTATGTACAATTTCAAGAAACATAAACAATAATCTATATACAATTTTATGTACATTTTCATTCTCATTTATATAATTACCCTAGCATATATATATATATTTTGTTCACAATACAGTTGAGGAAACAGTACAAAACACGTGTGTGTGTGTCCTGGTATCAAGGGTGGCCCCTAGGCATAACCCATCTCCACCTAGTGGATCTGTATTGAATGTAGGACCTCTGCAAAGGAGCAGCCAATACCTGTGCAGCTGCTATCTGGTGCCTGTCCCCAGGCGCGAGTAGCCAGACCTGGTTTTTTTTAAACCTTTTACATGCCAAAGTGCACGAAATCCCGCACCCACTGGAGGTAGTGCAATACCAGTGGGTGCCCGCTATCCCGCTCACAGGCTGCCCAGGCCTAGAGCCAGCAAAAAAAAAAAAAAAAAAAAAAAAAACAAGGCTGGAGCTCCAAAAACCCATTGAAGTCACACAGCCAAGACAAACATTTGTAAAGAGACCTGCAGTTATCAGTAGCATTATACATCAGTTATCCTATTAAGTTTAGCATTAACAAGGAAATAAACTGTTAACATTGATCACTATTTACATTACAGTGAGATTTACCACTCTCTCTGTTTGACAGTTCTAGCAACAGAATTTGAAAATTATTTACAGTCGGTTTTACAGCAACATAAGTTGTTACTTACCAATAGTTACATATAAATTTACATTTACATATAAATATTTAAGTTACATATAAATATTACAATTCTTCGAGGTTAGCTTCCTAATAATTTAGGCCAGTTTATACACAAAGCTTCTTGTAATCCCATCCAGCATCACTTAGAGGAGAAAGGGATCTACCTGTCATTTCCTGTTGCGTTGATGGCTATCTTCCGATATGTTCTTCCCAAAAGTGAGTTAATCTGGATCATTATGACACCACAGTAGAGTTTCTAGCCGCAAGTCTTTTCTTGAAAACTGCCGCAGAGAACTGTTGAAATGTAGTGAAGACATCAGAATTTTCGATGAGCAAATGTACATTATTTTCTGAGAGATTATTTATTTTACTCAGCAGTACCTGTCTTCCATTCGAATAATCGTTACATTCAAAGAGAACGTGCTGCCATGTCTCAGATGCTCCGCAGTGACAGAAAGGGTCAGGCTCAAGGCTCCTTTCGAAAAGTTTAGCCCTGAGCGATCCGTGGCCAGTCATTAAATATGATGTAGTCATGCTAGGCACAAACCATTTTGAGACTGTGGGTAATGACGCGAATTCAACATTTGAGATGTATCTTCGTGTGACCTCACCGTGTTCACTTTCAGCCCATCTTTGCTGCCAAACAGCGGTGAGTTCCTTCCAGAGTCTTCGTTTTTCCTCTTTTATTCTGTTCGTAGGGTCTGTTACAATGTTAAAAATATTTACAGAAATTCCTTTTTTGAGATTGTAGATCATACCCCTGTAGGAGATATAAAGGTCCAGAGGCAGGGTTCCTGCTAGAACTTGTAGGGCATTATTCGACACCGTCCGAGGAGCTTGTAGAAGTGTGAGCAACACCGAACGCTGTAATGAAAGAAGTTTAGTCCTGATCTTAGTTTTTGAGACCCTCCAGAACCAAACACCTGCTGCGTACGCAGCAATTGGTAGGAAGATAGTCTTATAGTATAAAGTCAACGTCTTTTTGCTGAGGCCCCATTCTTTTCTGGAAATCCTTGCGATTCCAGCCGTGAAGTTTTTAATTTTCTCAGAAATTTTGGATACGTGAGTATGAAAGTTTAGTTTGTCATCTATTGTAACTCCCAAGTACTTGGTGCTGGATACGTAGGGGATTTGTGAGCCATTTAGGATAACTCTGGGAGGTCTGCCATAATTGAATTGCTTTCGAAAAACCATGAAATTTGTTTTTGTAGGGGAAATTTTGAGCTTATTTAGATTCGCCCAGTTGGATAAATCATCCAATATTGTTTGGATCTTTTGTTCCAAGATTGTTCTTGACATTCCAGTAACGCCAACCGCCAAGTCGTCTGCATATGCAATTTTTTTGCAATCTCCATTTTTCTTTGTCAGCCATTGGTCTAAGACCGCATTCCAGAGGAGAGGCCCCAGGACTGAACCCTGCGGGCACCCTCGGGAAGCAGTCGTGCTGTAAGTCAGGTGTTTGGCACAAACCTTGATCTGTCTGTCTTGAAAGTATGATCTCATAATTTGGTAGATATGATTATCACACATGGCTGAACGTAGCGACCCGAGGGCGCTCTCCCACCATAGGGAGTCGAATGCGCCCTCGAAGTCCACGAACACCACCAAGACATACTTACTGTGAGAATCCTGGATGTATTTCAGAAGAGAAATTATAGCATCTTCGGTCGAGTGACCCTTTTTGAATCCGTGTTGATGATCTGAGCACAATTGCTGGTCCGATAACATGCTTGCAATTCTGGGAGAAATTAATCTCTCAAAAAGTTTCCCTAAGTTAGCCAGGAGGGATATTGGTCTGTACGCCCTTGGGTTTGTTTTGACTTTTCCAGGTTTATATAAAATTTTCAGTAGAGCTAGTTTCCAGGGTTTGGGAAAAAGTCCTTCGAGGAAGCATTTATTGTACATATTCAGTAGTATATTGGGAAACAGTTTAAAAAATTTCACAATTACCAAATTCTCTAGCAAGTCAATGCCAGGGCATTTTTTCTTATTGAGTTTAGCAGTAGCAGCTCCTAGTTCCACGAGAGTAAAAAGGCAAACATCGGTAGATCCAACATAATTCTGGTTTTTCCTCCTGACCTCTGCCTGTTCTGGAGTATCACAGTGAGGTAGATCCTTTGGAAACAAATTATCAACGATCGTTCCGACAGTAGAGTGCCAGTCTGTTGTTTCTAGGTTATTACTAATTACAGTCTGATAGATATCTCCACTTATCAGTTTATTCCTCATTATTTTATATATGATCCCCCAGGGGTTGGTATTCCCAACATCTTTGACCAAGTTTTGCCAGCAGGTCCTCTTACTTTCAGATATGGCTCGATGGAATAATTTTCTTTTCTCTCTATAACTGTTTTTCAGCCTTTCAACGTCCTCGTTAGAAAGATGTCTACTACGCTGATATAAGCGTCTGGCTTGTTGAGTTTGAAGCCTCAAATCAGAAAGCTGAGCGTTCCACCATGGCACTGAAGGCTTTCTTATATGTTTCCTTTTACTTGAGTTTGACATAGCTATATATAGATGTTGCTGAACAGTGTCTACATATTCTGAAGCCGATAGTTGGTTTAATGCTTCTGCATCCTCCCCATTAAATACTGTACGCAGATAATTCTCGAATTTTTTCCAGTTGACTTTATCCGTACGGTATCTTCTTAAGTCATGGACAGGGACAGTCAAGTCATTGTGTTGGGAGTTCTTTGATATGTTGAACGTGATAGCCCTGTGATCGCTGTTCACCAAGGAGGGTTTCACGTCCCAGTTTCCAGTTTTGTCATCCATCCTTATGGAAGTAAGTGTGACGTCAATGTTTGATTCTCCGTTGGTAGTGGAGAAAATAAATGGTTTATTTTGTACATTTTTAATACAAAGGCTGTGAGCCATAATTAAATTTTCAAATTGGGCTCCCCGAGGATCAGTGAAGCCACTGTTCCAGAACGTCGATTTGGCGTTCAGGTCCGCCGCCACCACCAAGTTATTATTTGCGAATTTATCACAGATCTTGTCCAGTAGATGCAATGCTATATGCACATCTTCTGAGGGGGGACAGTATAGTGAAATTAGGTAGAAAGAGATGGAACTAGAGGATACGAGGATACAGGTAGCATTCGCTGAGCATTCTCCTGTAATCGCAGTAATAACTAGTTCGTTATTAAACACAACAATTGCAGTTTTGGGTGGAGGATCACAAGTTGCTATGATTCTAGTGGAATTGGGGTAGCCCATGATTTTATGCGCCGTTCCACCTTTGGTAGACTGTCCAGCACCTTCTCAAGGATGGAGGTTCTTGTCTTAAGTTCCTCGTTAGTGGTTTTTAGTTTCTCGCTGTTGATTAGGAGGGCAGTGGTAATAGATTCAAGGGTGGCCCAGAGTTCCTGGACATAACTTGCCGCTTGTCTGGTGAATCGACTATTATCTTGATTAAGAAAGGTCACAAGATTCCTACGTAAAGCAGATATTATTTGATGGGTTGGAGAGTCTTCATCTATAGGTTTATGAGTTGTAGGGTATGCAGAAGGTGTAGTTGCTGTGACGGTTAGTTTTCTGGATTGGGGGAGGCCTTCTGCCTCAGTCTGATCGAATGCTGTGCGCGGTCCCTCTGGTTGTTTGACAGAGGAGGTCTTAGGGGCCCCTGATGGGGTAGGAAGATTAGTTGATAGTTTGGCTGCAGATACTGTTCTAGGACTCTCGGCTAGATTGGAGGAGGGCCCTGAAGCTGCCTGGGAGGCAGGAGCACTTATAGCTGTTGGAGAGAGAGTAGTTTGTAATTTCCCAGTGTAGGGAGAGCTTGCCTGTGAAGGTTGCAGATTAGGAGGGACAGGGGCTAGGCGATCTGCTACTGGCGTTGAGGTGTTAAATTGGAACTTAGGTGAGATCACAGGGTCAGATTCATCAAGAGGCACTTTGTTCAGAAATTCTAGTATGGTTTGAGGAGACTGGGGTGTTCTGGTTTTTGCTCTCCTCTTACTTTTCTGTTTCTTTTTCTTGGACTTGACTTTGGGAGGCTGGAGGCCAACTTGGTCTGAATCGTCTGCTACAGCATTCTCGTCAGCCGACGATGAGGATGCTTCTCTTGAGCTCATGTCTAAAGGTTGTATGGTTGGGGTGAAAGACCAATAAAGTTATAATAAAGCAATTGTAAAGGGTTGCTCCTGATTAAATTTGATTTCTTCTGTGAAAGGTCTACAGAAGGAGGAACAAAGCTCCTGAATTTTGTAGTTCTATGGAAATCAGTTAAAAGGGGGCACTATTTGTCCACACGTACTAGTAAACGTGTGCCACGTACAGAATGACGTCACAGTAGGCAATATGCACAACACACTTTAGACATACTAATCAGATTATTATAGCTAAAAGTTATTAAGGATGGAGTAGCTATTGCTTCATAATTTCCTAATACTATCATTAATTAATAATCCTCATTAATAATTCATTCCTCATTTGCATATTATAGATATAAAGACACTTTATTCACTTGAGCAACGTCACTGAGTTCCGTTAGTAAGCAGGAGTCTTCCCCAGCCAATCAGGCTGATCATGTGACTGGTCACGTGATCACACTCTGGGAACAAACGCCTTTGTTCTCAACACTCAAGGAAGAGGGTATGGCTGCCACCAGGTAACTGAATTATTATACACAAAAACATAGTGAGCCATAACTCCAAAATAACCAAGTTATACATTTCAAAAATTATATCTTTTAAAATCGGACGTCCAGTTGAAAGTTCAGGGAACAATGTTCATTACCTGGATTCAACTACAAGGAATATATCACCAACAGAAGAAAGTAAAAGAATCCTATAATACACAACAGCCAAACCTATATGGCGTTACAACGCTGGCGTTCGTGAGTGACCACGACAACAGCAAGAATTTGAAAAATAGTCATAATTTCAAAACGCCTTAGAAGTTTGGCAATATAAAGATATCTGGGGACTCACCATCACCTAAGGAATCCGAAGAACACAATTTAAGTTCAGTTGGAGCACTTTGATTTACTTTTTTGATTAAACAAATACGGAGCACTTTGATATGGATAGTTTAGTGATCTTAATGTTGAGTGGAAACAACAAAATGTCTTGCCAACCGTTTCGGCTCCCACACTTATGCAGGTGTGGCTGCCTTAGTCGCTGGCAAACAATCTCAGAGCGATGTTCAAACAAAGTACATACTTATAGTTAAAGCAGATGCAGATAGTAATTGTAAAACTAGTGAGGAAGTTAAAGCTGAAATTTCTAAAAACCTTAAACCTGAATTTAAAAAATTAAGGATTAAAAAATCAATGAGAAAAATAAGAGATAAGGGAATTTCAATTGAAGCTGATAACGGTAAGGAACTTAATAAACTTAAATCATGCCCCAAGTTCAAGGAGCTAAAATTTTCTGTGGATTCCCCTAAAAAATTAAACCCAACAGTCATAATTAATGACATACATAAAGATGTCATGACTCTGATTTTCTGGTGGACTTATTCAATAAAAATCTTGTGGATCATGAGATTTCCCAGGAAGATTTCGAGTCCGTTAAGGTTCGTTTTAAAATCAAATTCCGGAACAAAAACAATCAACATTGGATCCTTGAGATTTCAAACAAAATTAGGAAAGTATTTTTAGCATCAAATTGCAGGGTTTTTATCGAATGGTCCGTCCATAGTATGAAGGATTTTTACACAGCATCACGCTGTTTTAAATATCTTAGCTATGGACACTCGGCAAAAAACTGCCACCAGTCCGAGTTTACCTGCGGACATTGCGGTGCATTTTAGGACAAATTCAAGATTGTCCTAAAATGGAGGAACCTGTTGTTTGCCAAAATTGTCGGCTTAAGAAGAGGAATCCGGACCATTCCTTCAAGGACATTAAGTGTCCTGAATTTGTGAAAGGCTAAGAGCTAACAAAAATTCGGCCCGACTTTGCCTAACTCTGAAGTGTCTTGTGTTTATACTTTACAGTTAAACTGTCAACAATCTTTATCGGTTCTAAACGACCTTTCTAAGTTAATGGTCCAACATAAACTTCAACTTTTAGGGTTACAAGAATTATATTCAAGGGCCTCCCTCTCAGCTGTCGCATTATTTCCTCAAATCCTGTTATGGTCGTTGATCGAGGGAACGCGACTAACAGGGTCTGAGCCGCCCTGGTGATTGCTGACCCCTCATTACTGTAACAAAAATTTCGAGTCTTTGCTCCACTCATACCGCATGTGCGTGTCTGGAAGGCTGTTTCGGAAAAAATTATGTTGTGTCATTGTATGCTCAATGCAGTCAGGCCGGACAGGCCATTGAGCCATTTCTAAATTATATGGAAAACGATCTGATCCGTCTGTCTGGTTTTTCCGTCATTTTTATGATGGATGCTAATGTCCACTCTCAGCTTTGGAATAAAAATTATTATTATTTTAGGGTTTCCCGTAATTGAATACATTGACCTGTATTTGTGTCTGTAAATTGCGCGTGTTCTATTGTCTATTTGCCTGCTTTGCTGGACGAAAGAAACTCCAGTTTCTGTGGAGAAAAACCTTGCTATCTACGCCTGAGACCGGACAAACTAACTCAGCCACGGAGTGTAAAAAGCCCATTAAAGTTCCTCGCGTCATCGACGGGGTTCGAACCCGAGCCCTTTTCCACCTGGTGTGGGGAGGACGGTGACGATACCGCTGTGCTACATGCGCAGACTCGGCTTTGAAATAGTCCTACCACAGAATCTGAGGGGGAGCTCTTGGAAGAGCTTTTCCAGTCCAATAATCTCACTCTGTGGAATATCCCAGGACATCCGCCAACTTTCGTCTCTTGGTCAATCCTATATTGACATTACTCTTTCAAACTCTGCTCTTGGTAATGGCATTTCCAACTGGCTTAGCCATACATCGTAATGCTCGAATGACCACAATGTCATCACCTTTGCGATAAGTGATAGCAACAATCCTAGGGCTATCAGGTGCTGTTTTGACTTCCCGCGGTTTAAAACAAAACATGTTGATTGGAATAGCTTTGATGTAAAGGTTAGTAAGCTTGCTTCTGAACAAATAATCGTCCAACTTGGCTCTCTTCCTGCCGATACGGAGGTTACCAGGGCCCAAGAGATTCTAAACACGGTCTGTGAGACTGCTAAATACGGTTTCTTGTATTTTGTCAATCTTGTGAACTCCTCTGACCGTTTGGTCGTCCCGGAGTATAAACAGAAAATTTATTTATTTAATTTTACTGAATGACCTTGAGCCACACCTGCAGTTTTCTTCTTTACTAGAATGAAAAATACAAGCCCACGTTATGATTGTGCGACAAATTGATTATGATTTAGCTAACGAAAAGTGAAACTGGACATCCGCCTTGGCAAGGCATATAGGTATTAATTTTTGTGATACCCGCTATGATGAGCAATAAGTAATAGTTTATTAAACATTTTTATCACTATTTTATTAAGTATAACGGAAATATATTTTTACCACCGTTAGGAAATCTAATGGCGATCCATGCTTGGGTCGAGACTCATAGGTTAGATTTCGTTTGTTTGTTATTTGGTTTTTGAAGCATTAGCAACAAATGCCATATTGCTCCGGGAATATGCGGTGGTCATTCCCTTGATCTTTCCGCATCCTACGTATTTGTTGGTGATGGGCTCGAACCCCGGTCTAATCAAGAAGCGTGTGCTACACACTGCTGCTCCTACCCACCTGGCTACGAAGGCGCCCCATAGGTTAGGAATCGCTGATCTTGTTTAAAAACTTCATATCGACTTTCCCCAGCTTACACCCACCAACAGAAGATTTCCCCAATAAATGAGGTTATGATGAACATCATGGCGAGATCCAATCTTCCTTACATTTCGAAGGTACAGCTCTACAACGGTGTTCGAAGGCCGACCACTAATTAGTACACCGGACCGAACCTACAGGTAATTTTTTAGGAAGATTCCGGATCAGCTAGTTTTTAATCTTGCTACCTCTACTCTGCCAGACAGTGACTGGAGGGAGTCCGAGTAGTGTGTATGCAGGGGGTATTATCGAGGCCACGTTATGTCAAGGATCTGTATATATTCTTACCACGTGTAGGCCATATCCAAAAATTTCATTACTTCATACAGCATGTCCCCCCCCCCCGACATTTTCTTACTATTGAATACACCATGAATTGCCAAGCTAATAGAGTAAACTTATCTGCTGAAAGATCTAAACCTCCCCACACTTCCTAGTTCATTTCACAAATATACGTGGTCTCAATTCTAATCTCAACGATGTCCATTTCCACTTGCAATCTACCAAACCCCATGTACTTTTTCTGACAGAATCAGTTATCGGTTGATTCAACTACTGCTCATCTCAGATGCCCAAATTATTCGCTGTATGATTCCTTTCGCCTCAAAGGTGGTACTTATGCATATGTCTGTTCCCATATTCCCTGTCAGAGATTAGTAATTTGGAATCTCCTCTCTTCGATCTTCTCTGGCTTAAAATATCTCTACCTCATTGTACCAAATTCATCTGTTGTCTCTACCGTTCTCCCAACTCTACTAATCACTTGGAGCTCTTTGACTTCCTCTCTTTGCAACTTGACTTTCTCCAGTCCAACTTTCCTAACTGTGAGGTAATTTTCCTTGGTGATTTTAATGTTCATGACTCCAGATGGCATCCGTTTTCTAGTCGCACCGACCCAGCTAGGCGAGATGCTGAGGCTTTTGCAATTACTAATGAACCTGCACAGATTGTCCATTTACCTACAAGAATATCGGACAATCCTAACCACACAGCCAACACACTTGATCCTTTTCTCACAAACAACCCTTCTAAGTACACTGTCGAAGTGAGAGGTCCTTTAGGCACTTCAGATCACAACTTGGTGATTATCTCTTCTCCAATGGAGCCTTTATCTCATGGCTAGTCCCACCCTCGTGTTCTTTGGCATTACAAGAATGCAAAATGGGATGACCTGCGAGACTTCTTTTCTTCTTTTCCTTGGTCGGATTGCTGTTTCAAAACTTCTGATGTCAACGTTTGCTCAGATCGTGTCAGTGAAATTATTCTTGCAGAAATGGAATCCTTTATTCCACAATCCAATTTAAAATCTAGTCCTTTATCTAAACCTTGGTTTTCCAATAAATGTGCTAAGGCTGTTCGAGAGAAGAACGTTGTATATCGTAATTGGCTTGTTTCTAATTCTTCAGTTTCGTTTTCTACCTACACCAAAGAATGCAACAATTGTAAAGCAGTTATTCATCAGTCCAAACTAGATTCTGAACATTCTAAAAATAGAAAACTTGCTTCTTGCCCTAATGGTAGGCGAGCATTCTGCTCTCTTACCAAAGCTATTGGTCGCAACTTTTGCCCATCTCTGCTCCCACCTCTGTCAAAACCAGATGGTTCTGTTGTCACTTCGGCCAAGGATAAAGCTCACCTGGTGGCATCCTATTTTTCTTCCAACTCATGCATTAATGATCTTGGTAAAACACCTCCCACCATTCCCAACACACTCCATTCAATGCCTCCTGTGGTCTTCCATCAAAAGGATGTCAGAAGGATTTTTACAAATCTTGATGATAAGAAAGCTCCAGGTCCTGGTGGTATTTCTCCACTTGTTCTCAAAACTTGTGCCCCTGAACTCACTCCTATTTTTTGCAGCCCTTTTTCACTTTCTTATTCCAAAGGTGTTTTTCCTTCTGCTTGTAACTATGCTCATATCCAGCCAGTTCCTAAAAAAGGTGACAAACCTCTCCCATCCAATTATCCTCCCATTGCAATTACTTCTACTCTTTCTAAAGTAATGGAGAATTCAATTAACTGCCAACTCTTAAACTACCTAGAGACTTCCAGTCTGATCAACGATCGCCAGTATGGATTCCGTCAAAGTCGATCCACTGGTGATATTCTGGCTTATGTTACCCATTTATGGACTAATTTAGAAAAGCTCGGTGAAACACAAGAAGTTGCTCTTGACATCTCAAAGGCTTTCGATCGTATTTGCCATAAAGGTCTTCTAAACAAGCTTACATCTTATGGTTTGCCAACTGTTTTTTGTAATTCGTTATCCAGTTTTCTCTCTGATCGCTCACTGAGGGTGATGGTAGATGGCTCTCTGTCTTCTAACTTCTCCACTAATGCTGGTGTCCCCCAAGGTTCAGTTCTTTCACCCACACTTTTCCTCTTGTATATTAATGACTTTCTTCCATTGACTGGAAATCCTATCCATAGTTTTGCTGATGATAGCATATTGCATTCCACTTTCCATTTTGAGAAACCTTGCCCTGCTCAATCAGCTTCAACTTCTCGAATATCCGCTCCAATTCCTTAAATGCCGATCTCCAGGTAATTCTCCAGTGGGGCAAAGACAACTTAGTTGATTTCAATCCTTCTAAAACTCAGTCTTGTCTTGTATCTCACAAAAAGAATTCTTCTACTCCTATGCTTATCTTTGGTGACACCCCGATTTCTAGCAAGTTGATATATCTCTTTCGGGGATTACCCTGACTTCTAATCTCTCTTGGCACATGCACATTACAAATATTGCTTCGCTTCCTCTGCATCTAAAAAAATTGGTTTTCTCTTTCGCTCTCGGCGTTAGTTTTCTTCCAAACAGCTGCTCACTCTGTATAAATCTCAAATCCGCCCTACCATGGAATATTGTTCCCACATCTGGGGCGACGCCCCCAAAACCTCTCTTAGGATTCTAGATTCAATTCAGAAGACGTCAGTTAGGTCAATTAATGACTCATCTCTAACAGAGTCTCTCCACTCACTGTCTCATAGACGTACTATTTTTGCTGAATCCCTATTCGCCAGATACTTCTATGGGCACTGTTCTTCCGAATTGGCTTCTATTATTCACACACTCTGTTTCAAAACAGTCCGAACACGTGCTGCCACCAGCCAACATCCATTTACTGTCCAACTTCACACTCACAGAACCAACTTGTCTTCTTCCTCGTTTATTCATTCAACTGGCATTTTCTGGAACAACCTTCCTTCACATGTTTTTCCTGAAAATTACAATCTACAGAAGTTCAAGTCCAATGTCAACAAATATCTTCTTTCGTCTTCTCAACCTCCAACTCAAGCACGGTACTAAATACTGTAGGTTCTAATACCTCTCGTGTTTGCGGTTTTCTTAAAAAAAATGAACTTAAAAAATGAATATGCGAACCCATAAGCACTACCACCACAGGAAACATCAACACAGAAGCCGGCGTTTGATTTTTTTTTTTTTTTTTTTTGAGTTCCCAAGTGCTGGTGTGCCATGAAGAGGTAAGGCCATAGTAGCCTTGATGCAAATTCGAAAGCAACAACCTCCCTTTTTGGCATCTTAACTCATACCATAAAAAGAAAGGAAACAAAATATTCTCTTCGAAAGTTTATGGTAATACACTGCATCATTATACTGTATATCATGAGATCTTCCATAACAGTGTAGTTCTTTTGTGACTTTTCAGTCGTTTGGCAAGATTTTTTTGTGACTTTTTATTCGTTTGGTCCGAATCTCCTCGTAGGATGCAAATGGTCATAAATGTTTCTTCATTATTATTATAGTATTTGTGCTTTCCAGCATCCTGATCAACAGATAGGGTTGAAATTAATAGATCTAAAGCTGAGAAAGCAGAGATTTCCCTCCTGAGATATTCCGCATTTATCCGCCATTGTAAATCGGCCCGTAAATACAATACAGATATAATCCAATGATTCAATACGGTCTAAGAGATGATGTGCAAAATTTTCAGTAAAATTTATTGATTTTTAAGTTAATTAAAGAAAAACCACTTCCGTGATTCTGAAAGCACTTCCTTTCTATTTTGACTTTCTTTCTTCATGTACCTTGTCTGGTCCCCCCGGACGTTTTCGATTACTAAGGAGAAAGCATTTCTGTCTTCCGCTAGTCTGAACAGTTTTTCTACATTTTGTATGCCAGTCCATTGTTGAATGCTATGCAGCCAAGACGTTCGCCTCCTATCAATCCCCCGTTTTACTTCAATCTTGCCTTTTATTATCACATGAGGTAGATGATATTTCTCTCCTCGAAGAATATAGCCAAGATAAGAGATTTTCCTGCATTTGATGGTAGTTATTAAGTTTCTTTCTGTTCTTGCTCTGCGGAGGACTTCGTTACTAAGTCCGTCCATGGTATTCGCAACATCCTGCGATGTATTCACATCTCGAGCGCCTCTAGCTGGTTCAGTGAACTTGTCTTGAGAGTCCATGTCTCAGCACCATATAAAAGTATGGACCAGATTAGCTTTTGACCATACGTTTCCTTAATTTCAGTTTCAGGTTGTCATCGCAAAGAAGTGTCCTCATTTTTCTTGAAGATTGCTCTGGCGACTTCAATCCGATTTCGAATTCAATCCGTGATAGTGCTTTCCAGGCATTTGAAGTGACTGACACGTTCAATCGGATTGCCATTTAGTGATAGGTCTGCATTTTCACTGTTTGCGGCTAAAAACATGAACTTGGATTTCTTTTCATTAACATTGAGTCCCAGCTCTGCTCCAGTCGAACTGATCCTATTGAGTAGCTGTTGGAGGCCTTCATTGGTGTCGGAGAATGAGAGTTTCGTCTGCATATCTAATATTATTTATAACCACTACATTGACTTTTACTCCCAGGTCTATGCCTTCCAGAGCCTTTTTGAATATTTTGTCGTAGTATAGGTTGAACAGGAGAGGTGAAAGGAAGGATGTAGCCTTGTCGAACTCTTTGTTGGATTTTGATGTTGCATGTTCCTATTCCTCCGGCTCGGACTGTAGCTGTCTAACCGCAATAAAGAATTTTAATAATGCGGATATCTTTTCCATCTAGATGGAACTCATGAAGTAGTTCAACCAGATTATGATGTACTTTGTAGAAGGCCTTCTCGTTGTCTATGAAGCACACAAATATGTCTTTTTGTTGGTACAGACATTTTTGAAGAAGAACGTTGATGCTAAACAATGCTTCACGTGTTCTGAAGGCATTTTTGAATCCTAGTTTAGCGTCGTCTAGATCAAATTCACATTTAGCTCTTATTCATGAATGAATCGCCCTAAAAAACACTTTCAGCAAGTGGTTTCAGACTGATTAGGCGATAATCTCCACATGTATTCGCGTTGGACTTCTTAGGGATCGTAATAAATGTTGATTTTAACCAGTTGTTCAGTATTTCACCGGTGTTATAGATTCGATTAAACAGTTTGCGATTTGACACGTTCTCTTCTTTAACGAGTTTTATGACATCTGCTAGTATTTATTTGTCCGACCCTGCAGTTTTTCTTTTTTTTTTTTCCAACGATGTGGCATATAGTACTTCTTACTTGACAATTTTTCGACCCTTCCAGCAGTATTCAAGGCATTCTGTGCCGCTTCTATTGTAACTGAATAGCTCCTGTATGTACAGCTCCCATGCCCTTCGAGATTCTTCTTTATCCATGATAGGCTTGTTTAAGACGTCGAACAGAGTTATAGCATGCAGCTTCTTGTATATTAAGGTTATTTCTTTGACTTTCCTGTGTATGTTTACCACGTCACGTTTTCTTTCAAGTTCTTCCATCTCCACACATTTCTCTTCCATCCAACGTTATTTGGCAATCTTGATTGCTTTCTTTACCTCCTTTTGCATTATTCTGTACTCCTGAGTAACCCTTTTTGCCTTTCTACTTTTTCCATTAGGTTAGTATGAGCATTAGTAGAGGCATATGATGCAAAAAAGCAAGTTTATGCAGCATCAGCCAAACAAAAAAAAAAGAAAAGAAAAACCCTACCATTCCACCCCTCCGTTCGTTCCAAATACCTGTCCAGCAGAGCCTTAAATTTATTTAGGCTATCAACTTCCACAACAAAGGATGGAAGTCTGTTCCACAAACCAACTACCCGCTGGCTAAAGGCAATCTTCCGCATATCTATCCAAATCTGTCTTTCCTCTATTTGAATTTATGCCCTCCCAGGTGATTATTCTGAGCAAGAGGAAGAAACCCATCAGCATTGAGCATGCTCAAACCATTCAAGGCTTTATACACCTCAATCAGATCACCTCGCAGGTGCCTACTCTCCAGGCACTGCAATTTGCAGAACTTAAGCCTTTCTTCATACGAACAACCCTTTGTTCCATTCACTAATCTTGTTCCCCTTCTCTGTACTCGTTTCAACAGCTCTACATCCTTCTTAAAATGAGGCCTCCAGACCTGTATACAGTACTCAAGGTGTGGCCTGATCTTTGCCTTATACAAGGGGATAATTACCTCCTTGTCCCTGCTAGAAAACTCCCTGTATATCATTGACAAGACACCATGAGCTACTCTTGCAGACCGTCTGCACTGCACAGAAAACTTCATATCTGCCTGCACAAGGTCCTTTTCGTTCTCTACCACTGTCAGTATTGTACCAGAGAGTTGATACATTACTCTTGGGTTACTGCTTACCATATGTAGTACTTTACATTTATCAATGTTAAACTTCATTTGCCACCTCTCAGCCCATCTGCTCAACTTTTCTAGATCCTGTTGCACCAGCATACTGTCATAATTGGCTTTAACAACCCTGCTAACCTTCGTATCGTCTGAAAACTTGGACATTAAGCTTGATATACCATCATCAATATCATTTATAAATACAGAAAACAAAAATGGACTCAACATTGAACCCTGAGGGACTCCACTTATAACATTAGCAGTGTCCTTTGATTACCACTCTCTGTCTTCTCCCACTCAACCATCCCTTTATCCATAGCAGCAATTTGCCTCCAGTGCCACACTGCTCCAATTTGTTCAGCAGTCTTCCATGTGCAACGGTATCAAAGGCTTTTCTAAGATCCAAATATAAGATATCAAAGTTATTTTTTTTGCATCCAGTTCCTTTGTGACCAGATCATAGTATCCAATCAAATTGGTTAGGCAAGTCTTTCCCTTAACAAAACCATGCTGTGTCCGAGCTATAACTGAAGTCTTGTCTAGATGATCCTGGAATGCTTCTTTAACCAGTGCCTCCATTAATTTTTCTGGAACAGAAGTTAAACTAACAGGCCTATAACTACTTGTGTCGCCCTTTGATCCTCCTTTGTAAATTGGGGTCACATTTGCACATCTCCAGTTCATGGGTACCTCCCCCTGAGTCCAAAGAAGCTCTCATAATTATGGCTAAGGATTTGCTTACTTCCTTTGCTGCCTCCTTTAATATAACTGGATAGATCCTATCCATCCCGGGTGCATTTTTTATGTTTATCTTCAACAATTTCTACTCCACTTTCCTCTCAGTTATTACAAAATTATCTAGCTCACTGCCAGAGTTTAATTCACATCTGGCATTCCCCTCCCTGAATAACTCTTCATGTGTGAATGTAAATGCGAAATATTCATTTTTTGTTAGCTACCTGAGCAGGATCATCAACAGTTGACCCATCAATATCCAGTGGACCAATCTAAATCATTACTTTCCTTTTAGAGTTTACATAGGTAAAGAACTCTTTGTTGTTTTTCTTTGCATCCTTTGCCAAAGATTTCTCATAATCTGCCTTTGCCTGCCTAATCTCCTCTGTGACCTGGTTACAGACCAGCTTATATCTATCATAGGCCTCCATGTCACCCATTAATTTATATGTATCCCATGCATTTTTCTTCTCTGCCATACGTCTCATTAGTTCATCTGACATCGATTTAGGCCTAAACCTTAAACAATATTTCTTAGTTGGTATGTAAAGCCTAGTAGCTTCCAAGATAAATTCTTTGAATGCTTCCCATTTTGAATTTGCTGTTGGTAACATTATCAGTTGCTCCCACCGTATAGAATTTAAATACTGTCTCAGACCACCATAGTCGCCTTCAGAAAGCAAAAATCCTTCCCTTTACCCCTGATGGTAGTTACCTATTTGAATAAATCCCACTTCAGCACACTGTGATCACTGCCACCTAGTGGTTACTTTATCTGCAGATTCTTAATGCATGAAGAATTACAGAAAAAATCAGATCAAGAGTATTACTCCGTGTAGTTGCCTCCCAAACATGCTGATATAGAAAACAATCACCCAATAAATCCACAAAAGCCTTGCTAGTGTGTGTGTGCCCAACCCCCAAATTCCAGTCAATATCTAGGAAATTAAAATCCCCCATTATAAGGCTCTCTGGTTTACTGGCCCACTCTGTTTCCCTGTACAGTTTCTTATTATACTCATCAGTCATTAGGCCTATAACACACTCCTACTCTCAATTTTGATCTCCCAATGTTTATATCACACCAAACTGACTCGACACTGCACTGTCCAGCGATGTCGCCTGGCTTCACTTCCTTGGATTTTATGTTTCTAATAGCATAACTAATAGCATAACCCCTCCTCCCTTCTTATCCTGTCTATCCTTCCTGTACACATTGTACTCCTCAAATTCCAGTTCTGCATTCCTTATATCTGTGTAACACCACGTCTCTGATATCCCGACAATATCTGCCTTTGATGTTTTGAGCAATACCTCTAATTCATCAAATTTATTTACCAAACTCCTAGAATTGGTGTATACGCAAGTATACATGCACCTGTTTCTATTCTTAGTACCCTAACACAACTCATGTGTTAACTTGTACCGCAATGACTCCCAGCAGTCTCTGAAACACCCTGCATCTTGTTTTCCAGGCTGCTGCTCATTCCAATAGATGTAGTGCAAGAATCATTTTCATCTCTGCCAGTGGCTACTGCTAATATATTAGTCCTTGTGTACCCCCAAGCTAGCAGTTTCCCGACCCACCTAACACTGCCTCGATAGCATCAGCAAATATTCTTGCACCCTTTCTATTTAAGTGTATCCCATCCCTGTAGAAGCAGTCTCTCCTGTTAACAAGTACAGACCAGGCTGAAAAAAATTCTAACCCTTGAGCTTTGCACAATCTTTCCAGGGTCGAATTGGTCGACATGGCTCTCATCATATATTCCCTCCTATCGTGTCTGCGCAGAATTTCAGACACTTTCAAATTCAACCCTAATTCATGACTTTATTTTAACAGTGACCTGTATTTGTTAAGTAATTCCACCGGTCTCCTACCCTTAATATCATTAGTGCCAACGTGTACAACAATATCACCTTTTGTGCCCTTAAAAGATGATAACTGCTCTACAACATCATCAACCGTCCCTTGTCCCTGGCAGATATACCCTGGTCCTGTTCAAACCTATCCTTTTTACATACCATATTTACAGTTTCCCTGACAAAAGAGTCACCAACAACTACTAGTTCTTGTGGGACCAGCGCATTCTGTCTTGGGGGTTGCCGCTGTGTTGCATGTTGATCAAGTGCAAGCTCTGTCATTGATGTGGGCAGCTGAGAGCTTGATGGGCCCTCAATTTAGATCCTTCGAGGGCATCCACCCTGTCCTTCAAGCTCTCATACAGGCCCATAACAACGCTGAGTTGTCGCCTGATTTCCTCACACTGTTTACATCGCGCGCACACAAAGAGATTCCCCTTGGCAATATCATGTCCCGTACTCCATTGCTCCACAAACATCAAGCAAGCAGTGCAACTGCCCCACCTCAGTTCTCCCCTGAGCCACAGCACTTCCATTAGCTTGAGCCTTTTGCTTTGCTACTCTGGTCTGAGTCATGATTTCGATTCAATTTCAATAAAATAAAAGGTTAAGAATATTATCATTCGTCTAACGCTTTTTCTTGGTTTTCCCCTTGATTTTAAATGGTTTGTGCATAATTTGTCAAAGTATCTCTCAAGTTCTTCCACAGTGTTTGTACATTTGCCTCCTCATCATTGGCTAAGATGCTCAGTTCACTGTTAAGATCTGGCCTAACTGCTTCTTTAATAGTGGGGTTCTGCAACAGCGATATGCCAAGTCGTTTGGTAACTTGATTTCAGGTTTTTTTTTTTGACTAATAAAAAAAAAAAACATTACTATCGTCACCGTCCTCTCCACATCAGGTGGAAAAGGCTCGGGTTCGAATCCCGTCGATGAGCAACTTTAGTGGGCTTTTTTTCACTCTGTGGCTGAGTTAGTCGGTCTCACGCTTAGATAGCAAGGTTTCTTCCCCCCCCCCCACCTCTAGAAACTGGAGTTTTTTCGTCCAGCAAAACAAGCAAATCGACCATAGAACACATGCAACTTACAGATACCGATACGGGTTAATGCATTAAATTACGGGTAACCCTAATATAACAATTTGAATAATTTTTATTCCCATCCATTCGTCTATAATATTTATCTGCTTGCTGTATATTATTATTATGATTTATTTAGAAATAATTATCACCTTATTTAATTTAAATAATTATTTTTTAACCACTAAAAAATTACATTTTGTTGGAATTCGCCCCTAGGACCTTTGCGCTGTAGTTCACCTAATGGATGGGCCGGCTCTGGTAGTCCCTTCAATCCCTTTCAAATCAACTAATGCAACTTAGTCCCTGTAGCGCAGTGGATAGCGCGTTGGACTTCTAATCCAAAGGTCCCGGATTCGAATCCCGGCAGGGATGTTTAAATAATTTTTCTTTTATGTAAACCCTTGGCTTGTAGCCGTGAAGGGAGTTGTATACAGCAATGTGCCTTCTTTATATAATAAAGAGTTCTTCTTCTTCTATGAAGCGTCAATATCTTGCTTGCATAAATAATTGCAAGATTCAAAACCAATTCCGCTTCTGTAGAATTTCCTCTCCAACACTCAATTTGCTCCTACTGATGACCTCTCCATCATTTCTCTCTCTAACCAGACAGCAACTGATAAATACTATAAACTTACTCCTTCTTAACCAGCTGTTAAATGGTACCCTGAATTGCCCTCATCTCGTCTCACAAATAAATTTTAACGATTTCATCAGCCTTGCACTCCAAGTCTAAGTTAAATGCTAATTTATTGTTTGGTTTTTATTTTAAGATGTTTTATAACTATTTATTAAATAGTATTTATAAAACACTCATTTGTAATGTAAAAATCAAGTATAACATGGTAGATGACTTTCATCAACCGGTGAACTCCCACCACTTTGCTTATTGGAGGCTTGAAGTGATGAAACCCATGTTTAGTCTCTAGAGCAAAGTTTCCGGCATCCCCCTCCCCCCATACTTCTCCTTTAACCCATGCACGGTACTAAGTACTATAGGTTTTGATACCTTTCGTGTTTGGGGTTTTCATAAAAAAAAAATAATAATAAATAAAATAACATGCAAGAAATACCTATTTTATGTGTTGTTGGGATCGCATGCCGAACGTTTGGAACGAATTACAGGAAACCAATGTATTATTGGTTTCAACTTACAATATTTTCAACATATAATGGGTTTTGTGGAACATATTACCATCGGATGTTGGGGCCCCACTGTACTTGGAAATTTGTAACTTTGTGCATTTCTTTTCCCTTTTAGTGCTGGATGCTTCAGGAAAAGTTCCAATAGGATTTTTGGAAGGATCAATAACAGAATATGGATCATACGACGAATGTATAAGCATCAAGGTTCCAAAACGGAATGGTGAAGAAGATTTCCGTGGTCAATACTGCACTGTAGAAATTATCTTTCCACTTCCACCTTTCACCACAGATATAGCCCTCAGCAAGTTAATAGTACCAAATCCTCAGGAGCCAGTAAGTTTCTAGATTTATCCGGAAATTAAAATTAATATTTTCGCCAATTACTTTGTGCTGCTTTGACCTTTCACCTCCCAACTATATTTCAAATCTACTTCAAACTACAACTTTCCCGTGCATTCCGAGGATATAAGATTAAAATCTACAAATAAAACTGGGTGCAGAAGTCTTAATTAAAGTTGAATATCAATCATGAGCTTAATTCAAAATAATATATTTCATAAATTGTAGAGTGAAAATGCATTTTTAGCATTTAATTGCTGAATTGCTGCTTTACATACTTTAGATTTATAAATAACAATATTTATACTATACTTTCGTGATTTTAATCAAAGAAATTACCCTTCCACCTTTCTTTTTCTTAATTCTGTTATTTACAAAATTCTTAACATTCAATTGGCATTGGAAATTGGAGTTCATAAAAATCATAGTTAAGAGAGAAAAACTCTTAGACAAATACAAATGAATTAACTGTTTAACTATTCGAAAATAAAATCATTTGAATCTCAAGCAGTTCACTTGAATATGTCTAGTGTTTTGTCCATAAAAGTTAATTAACTTTTATAAAAGTTAATTAACTTTTATGGGAAGAATATGAAAGAGACTTTCAATCAATTTTTAGAAGAGAAGATCAAAGGAAACAGTGGCTTTTGGAATTATGGATTCTGTAATAGACTATCCAAAAAAGAGCAGTAAAGTTAATGACCCAGCTCATAAAAACTCTGTGCACTCTCTTGTCATACGGGCATTCAGTTTCTGCTGCATTTTTACAAAGATACAAGGTGATCATTTTAACTGACTGAAAGATCCAAGTGGCATTTGGTTCCACCGTGTTTATGCTTTTCTAACAAAAGATTAAATGCTGCATCTTTCTTATCAAGATTGTAATAATTCTTATCTTTTTTCTTCCGCAAACATAGATTACGTTTACAAATGTCTATAAAATCTTTCAGAAATTTCCTCTCACCACTCATTTTAAAGTTTGTACCAAATAAACAACAGATAAATTCTGAATATTAACTGGAGAATCACAGAGGAAAAATGCAACATGAACTGACATGTTTGTTTACATGGTCATGCGTCATGAAGCGATCAGATCGAACCATCGAGCTTCATGGCATGCATCATTCTCCTTCACTCTTTCATTTCTGGCATTTGGACGATCATTTTGCATGATGCTTGAAATTATGGGAAAAATAATCGGGTAAACGGGTCTTGTATTTACTTATTCGTTGTCGTTCCAACTTTTTTGCCGGGTCGATAAGGAAATCAGTCTTCTCCATTTATCTCTGTCTTCCCACCATTCTCTCTCTCCAGGTCCTCCCAGAAAACGCCTCTTTCTCTTTCTCTCTCTCTCTCTCTCTCTCTCTCTCTCTCTCTCTCTCTCTCTCTCTCTCTCTCTCTCTCTCTCTCCACATCGCTGTTCATCTCTTCTTGCCATTTTCTTCTCGGCCTTCCTTTAGGTCTTTGATCCTCCATTTCATTTCCAACATCCTCTTTATTAGTCTGTTATCTTCCATTTTCTTTACATGACCAAACCATCTCAGTATATTCTTTCAATCATTTCTTGCAATCATTCTTCTCCCACTTTCTCCCGAATGGCCGCATTTCTTACTCTATCTCTTCTAGTCTTTCCACACACAAAACCTTCACTTCTCTTGCATTCTGATATGCCCTTCTCCCTCTTTACGATTCCGATCCACAGATTATTATTAGTATAAGCTCTTCTGAAATATCACCTTAATAGATTGGGGTATGTGTACAATTTGTAGTCACACAATTTCGTGCAATCACAGAAGAGTTTTGGCAGTATACTGTCATTTACAAAATTGTGTGTGTTTATGGCATTCCCAGGAGAAAAATTTTAAGGCTCTGCACTAAATTGTTCAAGCATTTCGTTATTTGTATTCTCTACAGGTGGAAAACCCTTTCAAAAAAAATGAAGAACAAGAATAACTAACATGGAATGACTTTACAAGAATTTCATCAATAAACAAATCAGATAAAAGCTACCGAAGAAAAACAAAGAATATATTCTGTTAAAAAATCTTCCGAAATAATTAACGAAACGCAAATTTTGATAAATTATTCGATAGCTATTTTAATTTTATTGATTACAATTTCGAAAGATCGCAAGTCTGGTGGAGTTCTAGCGAAACTGCTTTGTTTAGACTAAAGCAAACTCTGCACAGAAAATTAAAACTGTCAAACGATACACAAAACAGGATTAACTACTCAAGGGCCAGAATAAGATTTAATAGGGAAAAATCTAGAGCAAGCAACTGCTACATGGAAGATACACTTGACAGGGAAGATCTAGCTTGTTGCAGGCATAAAACTGACGCATATCAAGAACTTGAAGAAGAAGAAGAAGAAGCGTGGATGGACCACATCAACTGATTCTCCAGCATGCGTCAGTTTTATGCCTGCAACGATCAGTCAGTCATTATCACTAAAGAAGCCATAATACAGAGTATTAACTCCCTCAGGGCAACTAAGACAACTGGAGTTGATCAAGTCCCCCACTTCATGGTAAAGTGTCTCAGCCCTTATCTAATTGAACCACTCCAAACAAATTATAACTCGATTCTTGATAACCGTGTTTTCCTAAAAACTGGAATAAGTATGCTGTAATTCCAATGCCGAAAATTACAAAACCTAACTTCACGGAGCACTATTGGCCTATATCTACTGCATCTACACTTTTAAAAATACTGAAGAAGAAACAAAGTTGTCGAATCAGATACTGACTGGTCAGCCCCAACAAATTCATTATGCAATAACTAATAGATGAACAATTACTGAACTCCTCACAATTCAAACCGCGATACTGAATACTCTCCAAGCTGTAAAGGAAGTTGCAATAATATATGCTGATATAAAAGCAGCCTTCGATAGTCTGAATGTATATGCCCTACTAAATCTGCTGCAACACGCCTTCCAAATAAAAGGAAATATGCTGAAGTTCCTACAGGTTCTACTTACTTGTCGGTCCATTTATTTGCATACAGACAATCAGATCCTCCAACGCCAACTCCATTCAGGAGTTTCACAAGGTGGAGCCTTATCCGGACTCCTGTTTACCGCCATGCTGATCCCGTTCTGCAAGGGTAGGAATCATGCACGCGCTCACGCAGACGATATTAAGATTCTAACGGCCATTCAACTGTCCTTGATCAATAGCGCACTGTGTGACCAGATTCAGTGGTGGACAAAAAAAAGACTAAACTGCATCACCTTAAAAAAAGTAACGTTTGTAGTGAAACGTATAAGATATTGTTTGATTACAGTCATTTTGTTTGTCGCAAAGCAAAGGTATTGCGTCAAATAAAGCTTCTATTGCATCAGACAGTAACTGCAAGGTATTGCATCAGCCGTTTCTATAAATATGGCGTTGGAAGGGTATACATGCTCATTAGTATCCTATTTTGCGGAGGTATAAGCATTGTTCCATATGTTCAGTTGACACCAAGAAAAAAAGTGTAGCTGTTGCTCTGTCCCAGGAAGAGAGCAACTTAGGAGAACACCCAGTTACAGCCACTGGCCAGGGGGTGATGACACATATACAACTATGTTACAGAATGTAATACAATTATAAAATACATGAAATACATGTTATCTGATTTATAAGTACATCTTATCTGGAATATAAAATACTTGAGTTATTAATTACCCGCTACCGTGGCAATTGAAGCATACCTTCTGCTTAAACACACACACAAGTGGGAGTTTCACCATATTTACATAAACATAAATATTTACGGCCAAAACAGCGTACAGAATATGAAACAACATGCCAACGGGTATAACCGTGATACAATATAATACAACGCAATGCAAAATAAAAATCTGAAAGTTCAATTTACTGTTTCCAGCAGCCGGGTTCTTCTGTGGGGATTAGAGTCGGGTGGGTAGGACAATCCCGACATCTATTTCTTGATGATGATGAGGTCGGGTTTCCTAAAGCCCAGTGGCTTGTGCCTGGCCGAACAAGGTGCTGAAACTGTATCCTTACATCTGTATGCAAGTAGGAGTTTCCGAGAACTTCCTTTCTGTAGGATTTGCAAGTGCAGAGCTTTTCAGGGTTGATATTAAGGTTGTTGAATAGCTGGATGGTGTTTGCTGGAAAGAATCTTCCGAGGCTATCCAACTGCGTAAATGCCGCTTTGAGTTGCGGTTCCTTATCTGCAACTCGTCTTTGGTTTTCGCCGGGTATTATTATCCACTCTCAGGCTTTCGGTGCATCCAGCCGTCCCTTTAAAAGCTGAGCGAACGTCGTTATATTTCTTGACGTGTGCAACCCACAATGCAGCGCAAAACACACTATTTGCAAAAATCATAAGCGATGCAATCTTTTTGTTTGCCACTGCAAATCATCAGCTTCTGAAGTCACTCATGTAATTAGATAAATTTCGCTTCGCCCTAAACCCGTAGAAGACTGCAGTGGTGTACTCTATGAAAAAATCGCCTACGCTCGTACAACCAAAACTAAATTGCATACCTATCCCAGTTGTACAGACGCATAGAGATCTGGCAACATTTGATACTAAACTTATGTTCATGTTGCATATTGTCCGATTGTTAAAAAAATGAACTACGTACGTTGGACAACCAAACAGCACCTCTTGCATATGAAACAAACTATAACAACCGCACGATATTTAAGTACCACAATGTATCCGGCCATATTGTATGGGCTGAATTGTGGGCATCAGCCACCCGTACGTACATTATGAAAATATATGCTACTGAATCCAGGCTTCTCAGGTGGACAAACAATAAACACCATCTGCCCCATCAGTTAAGGACTACACAGCCTGCAGAACAGCTTAAACTGCAATGTTTATCAGACATCACTGTGTGAAACGATTGATAACCACAATAAGGCTAACTGGCGCGATATCATCACCATGCTTCTGGCAGCTATGCGAGTGACACATCCCGCCATCTGCCTTAAGAGGCAAAATCTCTGAGGAAAGCCAACAGACTGAAGATGGCCGATAGGTTTATACCAGCCGGGCGTTAGAATCGATTCAGAGCTTATCACATATTGTAATTGACCTTGAAAGATTTATAGAAGATGAGAACTGTAGGAAACAAAGAGCGGTGTGGTTCGCCCAAATGCCAGGACTCTAGACAGAAATGTAGTGCTTATCGATTCATGATATACACTGGTGTTCAAAGAAAGTGCATCACCTAGGAATTTCACATTTCTAACCCTTTTTTTTGCGATGGTATGTTATCTTAATGACTAGCATCACAAACAGAAATATAAACAAAAGATGTTTATTAATAGTTAAGCCAAAGCTAAGTAATATTTGATAGGTGCTCTCAAAGTATTCCAAAATGAGCATTTGCAATCTTTACACAACAGTTTTATAAACACGACAATTATGGCTGAAATGTTATCAGAAGCCTTCAATTTGCTTCACTTTATCATTTTAAAAGGAAAACAAAATGAAAAGGTCACCAGGTGCAAACTAATATTTAGTTGAACCGCCTCTGGACATGATAACAGCAGCACACTGTCGAGGCATTGACGAGATCAATTTGTGAAGATAATCAACTGATAGTTCGTGGTTCCAAACACGAATTATGACTTTCTGAAATTCAAGAAAGGTCTTTGGTTTCTTTCTGGCAACAGCAGATTCCACACGATGCCAAAGTTCGCTATAGGATTCAGGTCCGAACAGGCTATTTCCTGGCCAGCTAAGAGTTGTAATGGACCGTTCTTCCAACCATTGTTTCAACTGTAACAAATGTAAACACATTACTGTCGAACCTCTAATTCAGAAATGAAGCTAAAGTAACTACAGAAGTGCCTACTTACACTTTTCGCCCGATGACAAGGAGCAGAATCGTCCTGAAAGATGCAGTTACTTGCCAGGTTGAAATGGTCTCTAATGGCTGGCAACAATTTGCCTTCCAATATAGCCAGGTATCCATTGGCATTTACGGAACCTTTTATAAACTGCAGGTGATACGAAATGTACCCCCATATCATTTAGCTAGTAGGGAATTTAACTGTAGACACCATACAGTCTGGATGGTATTCTTCACCACGTCTACGGCGAATCGTTTGTTTCCCATCAGAGCCATGCAAGTTGAATTTCTTCTCATCTGAGAAAACAACTGATTTCCACTGCTCGGGAGGTCCATTTGATATGCTCCTTACACCAAATTAATCGGTCCTCTTTCATTTTTTGTGTGAGGAGGGACTTCTTCTTAGGACGACGGGTTACAAGTCCATTTTTGAAGAGGCGTCTTCTGACTGTTACTGCACTTGCTACCACTCCTGTATGTTCTTCCCATTCTCTTTTCAGCTCAGACGAAGAGCTTTACGGATTTTAAGGCATAAGCGCTTCAAAACGCGATCCTGTTTTGGCATAGAGACTCGTTTGCGTCCTGTTCCTTTTTTCCTATCAGTAGAACCAGTATTCTTGAGTTTGGAAAGAAATCTACTATCCACTAATTACAAGACACTCTATAAGCAATGATGGGATGAACATCCTTCCTCAAGTAAAGCAACAATAGCACTCTTTCTTCGTGGCGTCAACTGCACGTAACTCACCATCCTGGCACAAGCAAGGAATGACTGCAGCTCTTGCAGAGCGTGCTTATATAGCTGAAAGTAACAGGTGATGCAATGTAACGCCATCATCTAAGCGTGTAAATCTTATCTGATGCAATCTGTAAGAAATATTGCCATATACTTACGTTATTCAGGCGATAATTACAATTTTAGAGGTGATTCACTTTCTTTGAACACCAGTGTATTTTAGCTATTCTTTTATATTTTATTACATGTTTTATTATTATATAATATATTTTATTATATATTATATTTTATTATATTATCTGGCATTTATTGCCGTGGAGGGAATTTGTCCCTTACCAATGTAGAACTACAAATTTGTATATTTATATTTGGTAGGGCAAATAAAGATTAATTTAAAATACTCGACATCCTAAGAGATCAAAAAATAAATATATATTTTTTTACTCCTTGAAGTTGCAGGATCTTCTCAAAAAGATGTTACCCAATTTCTACTCAGCTAATTGGGAAATCGGAACGTGCTTTCCTTCCACCTGTTCACCGAAGGATATCGAAAAGATTGCAGACGGAGGCAAGTCTTTTTAGTTATTTGTATAATTTTATTGAAAGGGCTAATGATCACGTTGAATTAATGAGCAATAATTAATCATTTAAACTACAACCTTTCAGCATATGTTTTACCTATGAAAATTGACATGAATAAGACTGATGGTCTAGCATCAGTCTTTCTGGTGTTGTTGTTTTATGTTTAGTGAAATACTCTTTCAAAATGAATTTTATTCTGCAACAAAAGCCATCTCTATTTGATTCCATTTCTTCGGAAATGGAAAATGCAAATAAAATGATTCCATTTCATTTGCAACTCAGTGAAATTATGCTCTTTTTTTAACACTGTTCATGATGTGAATAAGTATTCCAGTGTTTTTCTGTGTAGATAGGTTTCCTAAATATTTCGGTCTTTTTAATGTATTTTACTTTTATTCCTACAAGGTGTGTCTGAAAAGTTTTAGGACTTAAATTTTTAAGTTTTAAACCATACGACTAGCGTAATACATTGCCGATGGTGGAAACTATTCACTATCAAGTTTGAATTGGTTCTGTACCAAGTTTGGTGCAGTAAAATCATGTCGTCATTGATCCAAGCACCGAACAGCAAAGAGTAGCCATAAAATTTCTTTTTTAAAGCCAGAAAAAGTGCAACTGAAACAGTTGCACTTATTCGAACGTAGGCGCTATATTCAGAGGCGACCTCCCTAATTTGACATCTATAGAACTGGACAAATAAATGCTGAGCTGAAAATTCCCAAAGCTAAGAGTACACACCAGCTCTTCTATCTAGTGGACTCAACTGTGGCAGAAATTGCTCAAACAGATTTCCGGACAAATGGGCTAACCTTCTACAAGAAACTGCAAACCCTAGGAGCTCCTGCGTAGGATTCGTTGGTCTCTAGTAGACTGAAAAACGTACACCTATATACTGTCTGGTGGGTCAAGTACTGTTTACACCTGTCTCTCATGTGTGAGATGCCATTCTGGCGCTACACTTTGCAGGGCAAGGGTGCCGTGCAAGCCCTCTACTTTCCCTTGGTCTAGGTGAGCCTCTCATCGCAGGGATATCCAACCCTTTACTCCTTCCCTACCTCCCTCATCAGGAGGACGCCTTATTTCCTCGCCCTCCCTATTTCCTTTCCACTCTTGCTTTCCCTCTTAAACTATCTCCTTTACTTTCTCCTACTACACCCGGCTACCTTCCCGAGGCAAGGGACAAAAATTGTGGTCCAGTCAGGGGCCGTGGTGGCTAAATTCCGGAGGAACTTAGCCACCACGGCCCACCGGAGGAACTTAGCCACCATGACACAATGACCAACATGACCCAATACTACACAAACCAACACTAAAACCTGCATTATCTCTGACATTTGCAGAGTTGGTATTGAGTCAGAGTATAACACGCGGTTTGTAGAAGAGACGCCCCCCGGTACCGCTTGACAATAAACACTATAATACTGAAACAGTCGCAATGGTGATTGCAGCTTATGGATATGAAGCACTATCACGATCCAACATTTTTCGCTGGTATGGGCGATTCTGTGAAGGGCGGAAAGATTTTCACGATGCGCGGAGTTATCACCTATCCCAGTCTCGTAGGGACTCGACCATCGAAAAATTTCGATAGCTGTTAATGTCCGGACATTTGGAGGGACAGATCGCCGTCTGTCCCTCCAAATGATAATAGACCAGTTTCACATCAGCAAGGATACCATGCGTTAGATTGTTTTCGAAGATTTGAAAAAAAGGAAAGTGCTTGCACTTTATATCTCATGTATTCACAGAGGAACAGAAGGAGGAACGTGTTGCCAAGTCGAGATTCAGTTATGATGGCAGATAGCGATGAAAACTTAAAAAAAAAAAAAAACATGTGGTGATGAATCCTGGTGCTCTGAGTACGAACCCAAAACAAAAAAACAATCAGCTGCATGGGTCGGAAAAAAATTCGCCAAGTCAAAGAAACTCCGGTTCTAAAAGTCTCGAATCAAAACGATGTTTGATTTTCTTTTTTTTTTTTTATTGGCAAGTTGTGCACAAATAATTTGATCCAGAAGGACAGACAATCAACTCGGAATTTTAGAGATGAGTGATGGATGTCTATTCATCACTCATGTTAGGCCAGACGCGGCCTAACTTATCAATGAAGCACCTTCACACAATGCGACCATCGTCAAGCAGTTTTTCGCACGGAAGGGCGATATAGTACTTCACGATCCCCCTTATTCACCGCACTTGTCACCTTCTGATTATTTTCTGATCACCAAACTAAAATTCCACCTGAAGGGGGACCATTTATACAGCGTTTCAGAGATCCAACCCAGCAGACGAGGGAATTAAACAGCAATCCACAAATTCTTCAAAAAGACCTTTGGGGTTGAGAAAATTCTGACTCTTAATAACTGCAATGAAACACACGTCTATGACTGAAACCTTATTAAAATAATAATAAAATAAGATAGGATAAAATTTGTTGTAAAAACAAGGATTTTAAAAGTGATAAAAATCCCCGGTTGTTTTTATCGCTTTTATTTTTATTTTTACAACAATTTTTTTACTGTCTTATTTTATTATTATTTTAATAAAGTTTCAGTCATAGACGGTTGGTGTGTTTCACTGCAGCTATTATGAGCAATCCACAAAATGAATTCCACAGAGCCATCCAGAAGCTATACGACCATGAAAGAGGTGATAATCGAAAGTCCGACCAGGATAATCGAGAGTCTACTGCACGTTTCATTTGTCTGTGTCTCAGCTGAAGAAGTAAGAGAGAGAGAGAGAGAGAGAGATAATCTTTTATTACCCTTCACGGCCATAAAGCCAGGGGCTTACAGTTTCCCAAACTTGGGAAAATTGAACAATTATTTACAAAAAGGTAATTTTACAAAGAAAACATATTATAATACAAAGGAGAGAACTCCTTACGAGAGTTAAATCTGCTTGAGCTGGCTTAACATCGAGATAAGAGCACCAGCTCAATCAGACAGGAACAGGTGCAAGGTATACATCAGTCATTGCTGATTAGTCCTACTCGTCATAATTTTTTTCCGGTAAGTCCGGTCAGCAGCGAATTTGTTCAGGTCGGCGTCCAGTGCCTGGGTTTGCTTGAGCATCTGCTGAGGAAGGAACCTGTCCGAGAGATGGAGTCGTGCTGAATGCGAGTAGAGCTCGGGATTGGCCCTAAGGGCAGCAGGGGGGATCCTCCAGCCACAGGTATCCCAGAATGAAGGTGTTGCCATTATGCCTGTTATCATCTTGACTGTTGCTAGGAGGCGTTGGTCATCGATTAAGGTGGGAAGCCGTGGAATTCCGAGAGAGTTGGCAAGCTGTGTGGTACGAATCAGAGCTGGAAGGTTGTGCTTCCTGTTGGCCCACTTTAGGAGCCAGAATTCTGTGGCAAAGAGTGGTTTCTTTATTGACGGTGCCGCTGACGCCCAAATTTCAGCAGCATAGAGTAAAGGTGGAAAGATAACTGTTCTTATCTACCTCACGGTTATCTTTTTATCTGTGATATGAAGGAGATGCTGTTTTGCTATCCACCGGAGTCTTGAAGCACGTGTGAGGAGCATATCCATGTGGGCGTTGAATCGAAGTTTTGGGTCGAATACAACGCCCAGATCACGATGGCTGGACACAATTGGGATGAGGGTGTTGCCGACCGAAGGCTGGAGAGAAGAAGGAGTTTGCTTCAATGAATACACCATGAATTCGGACTTAGCAGGATTAATCTTGAGCCCAAACTGGCAGAGGTAAGATGTGACTGTGGTGAGAGTGTTGTTAATTTCCACTTTTACCAGATCTAGGCCTTGACCCGGAATGATGGGAGTGAGTATCTTGATATCGTCCGCATAGCTCAGTAGACATCGAGAATGTGCAACCAGTGGGAAGATAATGGATGAAAACAGAAGGCCCGAAAGGACCCCTCCTTGTGGGACTCCTGCGGTGACGGATCTAGTAAGGGTGCGATCTCCTGTATGAAGCTTTATAACTCTGTTATTCAGAAGAGAGGAGAGAAAGCATAATATGTTCCCTGTGATCTGGAAGTGGCATTCCAGGAGAGTGAGAAGTTGGTTTACTTGGACGGCATCAAATGCAGCCTCAATGTCTAAGTAAGTCACAGCTAGTTCCTGCCTATTCTCCAATGCTGACAAGATAGTATTCGTGGTGGCTAGCAGATTGGTGATCGTTGATCTGTTTGGAAGGGAGTAGTGAATTTGGACTGGATTACTGGGCAAGATCTGCTTAGTGAGGATGGGGAGTAAGGCCTTCTCCAGGAGCTTCAGCAGGCTGGAGGAGTTGGAGATGGGTCGGAAGTGTTTAGGTTTCGATGGCGACTGAACTTTGGCTAAAGATTTGATGAGATAGTTTTTCCACTGCTGTGGGAAAATTTTGTTCGAGAGTAACTGGTTGAAGATAATTAAAAGTGGCTGAATAATGTACGGACTTAGGCATTTGAGCATGAATTGGGGAACTCCATCATCACCGGTGGTAGACGAGGCAGGTAGAGAATTGATGGCTACGATCAGCTGTTGTTTTGTAATCTGAATGTTGTTCAACACTTCTTGCTGGATGGGCTCTGTTAGTAGAGCTAGATCTGAGTTTGGCATAGGAATACGGTTAAATCTTGTGACGAAATCGAGCCACAATTCAGGATCAAGTTGTAAAGGAAAATGAGGGTTCACTTTCTTGTATGGAATTTTTCCTTTAGCCAGCTCACGGTTAACATATAATTTGATTGCCTCAGATTTCAGGCGATTAAAATGAGCCCGTGCCCTGGAATAAACGATACGATCATTGACATTTTGAGATTGTTTCCATGTGCGATGGAGCTGTTGCTTCAGCTGGAAACTCATTTTGAATTCAGAATTCCACCAAAGTCTTGTATATGGACTGATTGTGATCTTTTTAGAAGCAGCATATTTGGCAACCGTGTTGATCCAGTTTGTGAGAATGTTCACAGCTAGTTCTGGGTCACAAGTCTCTAAGGCCACCCAGGGAATGAGAGAGGCGGCTCTGATGCACTTATCTACGTCAAGTAAGTTGGGGCTAGTAATGTCAACCTTTGTTGTTGTCCTTCTGGCTTCTAATTTGGGGGCTGGCAGATATGCGGTTACATGCATCGGGACATGATCAGAGTCAAATGACGTTTCTGTAATGTAATCAAGGGTGCAAGGGAAAGAGGCTAGAACTAGATCTAAGAGGTTATTCCTCCTGGTTGGAGCTTCATTAATAAGTTGGAGGTCAGCACATCTCAAGTGTGTCAGAAAATCCTTTTTCAGATTAGATAGCTGAGGAGGTAAATTGAAATCACCACAAACTAAGTGAGAAGCTGTGGGATGCAGCTGATTGATTAACCAGTTGGAAACTTCAAGGATGATTTGCTGGGACGGCTTTGGGGGTATATACAGCACACAGACGTCAAACGTCACGAAGTTGTATCCTAACGTAACGAAGATTGCTTCATAGTTAGGAGAGTTACTGGATTTATTATCCAATAGCTTGAAAGCGGATTTCTTGTAGAATAATGCGACGCCTCCACCCTTGCGTGCAATCCGAGATGTGAATACGACCCCATAATCAGCTGGGGCAGCTGCTGCTAGGAATTCTTCATCATCATTCAGCCAGGTTTCGGTGATGGCGAGCAGGTCAAAATGTTCGGAGAGCAGAATTTGCTCCATAGTATCAAGCTTGTTCCTAAGACTACGCACATTCTGATAAAAGATGGTGCAGGCAGGTACTCTGGGTACTTTGATACGGACGGGTGGTCTCTGACATGGCACTACTCGATTCAGCGGGGTGTCTCTAGGACTGATGAGCACAGGGATCGGCATATTGGTGTTCTGTGTCTGTGATTCTGGTTGCGGTAACAAGATCTGTGATTGCTATGAATCAGGGTACCATTGGTGGGAGTCTTTCCCATTACTTCTATATCGCTGCCCGAGATATGGCATAACAAGAGCTCCAGCAGGCCAGATTTCAGGATTGAAGAGCGCTTCAAAATCTGCATCAGCTACATCGATCTTAAAGGAGGCGTAGGTGGGATATTTCGTGGACAGCTTAGTGACTCTACCATTCATTTTGAATGCAGCAAGAAGGTTTTCCACATCATCGGCTGAGGTAGCAGGGGAGAGCCTACTAATGAAGACATTACGCATCCGCTTGTCCCTCATTCTAGTGTTCGCAATTTGCATCTTGCTGAAGTGCAAATTGGTTCCAATAACTTTAAGATTGGGGCTCAGTTCTTTAAGAGTTGGATTACGGGTCAGTGTTTGTTCTTTTGTTCGTTGGCTTGCAATCATTGCATACGTTGTAGTGTCTCTATTGGTCTGTACATTAGATACAATCGTAGTCCCTGTATAATGGTTACCCCTCACGTTGTTTGAGGTGGAGCCACAATTGCTATGTACTTCCGCAGCCAGAGCATTATCCAGTCTCGAGCGCGAGGACCCCATATGTGAGCTTTGTGATCGCGAAAAGGGGCAATTTGGCAGGTTTTGCTCCTGATGACTTCTTTGGATCTTCTGGGAGGCAGTATTTCCAGAGTATTCGCTGGCATCTGCTGTGATTTCAGGGCACACAACTTCAGACTCACAATTTGTAAGAATGGGGGATGGAGAGAAGTCATGTGATAATAAAGATGGGGTGGTTTGGGTAGGAGCTCTCGGTTTCGCATGAACGTGTCCGTCCGGAGGATGCTGCTCATGATGGTTAGTTTGAACAGCAAGATCACAAACAGAGTGCTTCAGGTCATCAAAGTTTTTTCCCAAAACCTCCAATGTTTTATGCATGCATTCATTTTGTTCTCGTAGTCGCTTGTTTTCAAGCAGTAGGTCTGCAAGGATATTATGAATTGGGGATAGCTTCATGCATAAAGTTGTCTCGATATTTGTGAGGAGCGAGACAAAGAGTGGACTGTGTTCGAGTGATGCTTGATTAACTATTGCTGAGATCTCTGTTGATAGGATGTTATCCTGTTGGGAACTACTTGATTTTTGCATGATGAGATTTTGTTCTGCCAGTAATGAGTCAGGGGTCAATTCCACATGTGAATCTGACGATCTCAGTTTTTCCGTGTGTACTTCAGGTGCGGGTTGGGTCCTGTGCTTAAGTGAATCCGAAATTTGGTTAACGTCGTTGTTAGAAGTTTCACCAGTTGTTCCTAGTGACTGCATATAATTTTCTCCCTTACAGGGGGGACACTGCCATACTTTCCGTCGCTGCTTCCTGAGCCTCTTTAGGTCCAACGCGAGACATTCGCTTCCGTATGTCTTGAGACAGGAAGTACATTCTATAGCTACGTCCGGAACAATGCCACAAATTACGCAGCTTTCATTATTTGGGTGATCTTGCTTTAACGGCATTTTCAGATTTTAGGCGCAGATAAAAGGATTACGAGTGGGTTGAAAAAGAGATTACAATTGTGTTTAGTAGTCAAAGTAAAAGTGGTCTGTTGAGAGCGTTGTCCAGGCAAAAGCTGACAATTTTCAAAACTTCGTTGCCAGGCAAATAGCAAATCAAAACAGCACAAATTATTAACTTTAATCGGAGCTCATTCGCAGGCTGCCACACACTATACGCGCACGAACTTTCTCCAATTCAAAACTTTATGTACGTATCGTATTCCCAGGATTATCCACTAGGCCTAACTGTCAACAATGCGTGTGTTACTACAGCAAAGCGTTAGCAGAATACTAAGCCTAAAGGGATTTGGTGGATGACGAGAGAGTACAGACCAGATAACCCTCGTAATAACAAAATTTTTTCACTCACTTAATCCACTTGCGAAGTTCTTTTAGCTGGTACACTTTTCCAGTGGAAGAAAACACTTTAAACACATTAAAATAACTGAAACATTCAGGAGCTCCAGAACACGTGGCTACACTGAATGACGGCCATTACTTATTTTTTCATTATATGCAGTCACTAGGAACAACTGGTGAAACTTCTAACAACGACGTTAACCAAATTTCGGATTCACTTGAGCACAGGACCCAACCCGCACCTGAAGTACACACGGAAAAACTGAGATCGTCAGATTCACATGTGGAATTGACCCCTGACTCATTACTGGCAGAACAAAATCTCATCATGCAAAAATCAAGTAGTTCCCAACAGGATAACATCCTATCAACAGAGAGCTCAGCAATAGGCCTAACGCTCGCTCGTATGCAGTTTCCTCCTTTGCTAATAGTGCCCGCCTTCTTTTATAGATGGTTGATGTCTCGCTTTTCCTTAATATATAAATATTTACAGGATTCAATGCAAAATAAAAATAAAAATAATAGCTAGTGTTGTGCAGATACTCATGATAAAAGCATACAAACTGTAGAAGACGAAATTTCCTCTCCAATTACTATTCATATTTTATCAGCTAGCATCTTTTTTTTTTTTTTTTTTTTTGTGGAATGGTAGAGATTTATCTACCATTTCACAAAATGGATCCGGCTGCCCGAAATATTTCAAAAATGCCTAAAATAAGAGTTACTAAATTTAACTTTTCTTCGAATATCTACCATTTGTTTTCAAAGATAAAAGTTATTGATTAATACTCATTATTCACGTAGCCTCAAATAAGATTCCTCTTCAGTACTTGAAATATTGACCTGTGTAGAGTGACAGCCGGCAATGATCGACTGAAAATAAACTTTGAGATTTTTTTTTTATTCTATCGATACATAATATAAAAGTGAAATAGTAATACCTGAATTCTAAACAAACATTTTGATTTTTTTCCAGCTTTGAAGATGATGAATGGATCCTTGGAAGCATCAGTAAATACATGCTTGATTGATGAACCAATCAGCATAGAACCCGTACACATCATCTTCTTGTAAGCAGTGGATCTCTTTTTTATCTTTATTTTGAAATATTATTCAAATTTGAAAAGTTTCTAATAACGCCTGTTATTTCCTTGTCACCTCATTCTGACAAACATCTTGTTAGCTCTAAGAAGATGTTTGTTAGAACCGCATTTGCTGGTACCCATCAGGGTGGTACCTTATCGCCCCTGCAAATTCCTTCTTTGATTCTCACTATTAGAGCTTAATCTTCTCATAATCGCTATACAGACGATTTGTAAATCTCACTGAGATAAATAAGCAGTCAGTACTGGTAACTATATATATATATTTTTTATGGAACCCCCAAACACGAAAGGTATGAGAATCTATAGTTCTTAGTTATAGGGTTTTTTAGCCGCTTCTGCAACTAAGGCTATATTGTGCCAAACATAATATATCTGTAAATTGCGTATGTTCCGTGGTCTATTTTCTAGACGAAAAACCAGAGTTTCAGGAATTAAAAACCATGGTACCCTTGCCTGAGACCGATTAACTCAGGCATGTGAAAACCCGTAAAAATTACTTGCGTCATTGTCTGCATTCCAACTCAGATCTTTACCACCTGGTATGGGGAGAACGGTGATTACACGTATACCAACTGCGCTAACAACTAGTATAGTATATGGGCTGAAGGTTGAGAAAATGAAAGAAGATATTTGTGGACATTAGAATTGAATTTCTACAGAATGTAATTTTCAAGGAATACGTGTGAAGGGAGGATTTTCCAGAAAACGGAGGCTGAAGAAATATATGAGGAAGAAAAAAGATTTGTTTTGTGAGTTCGAAGTTGGGTGGTAAATGGATGCTGAATGGTTAAGGCACATGTTCCGGCTGGTTTAGAAAACAGAGGGAACTTATAGAAGTTAATTCGGAAGAACTGTACCCATGGAGGTATCTATAGAAAAGGCAAGCAGAGAAACAGGACGTCAATGATATAGAGAGTGGAGAGACTTTGTAAGAGATGGATCAGTACTAGAGGGCAGGCATAACATGAATGTCCTCTTTTGAATAGTCTAGAAGCCTTAGAGAGGTTAAGGGGCACTGCCTCAGATGTGGGAAAAATACCCCATGGGAGGGAAAATTTGAGATTTGTAGAGTGTGCAGCTGTTTAGGAAAAAAAGTAATGCTGAGAGTGAAACAGAAAACCCAGTCTTTAAGACGCAGAAGAAGCAATATTTGTGATGTGCTTATGCCAAGAAAGATTAGAAGTGAGTATAATCCCTAATAGAGATATGTGATCTTGTCTAGAAATCTAACTCTAATGGAAGATAAGCATAGGAGCAGAAGAATCTTTTTTGCGAGATATAAAACAGGACTAAGTTTTAGAAGGATTGAAATTAACTAAGACTAAGGTTGTCTTAGCTCCCAAAGATAATCTTAATTAAGAATTATCTGGAGATCAGCATTTAAGGAATTAGTAGCGGATATTCGAGAAGATGAAGACTGTTTGTGCACGCAAAGATTTTCAAACTGGAAGGTGGAATCAATGTGCTATCATATGAAAAACTATCTATAGGATTTCTACTCAATGGAAGAAGGGCGTTAATATACAAGAAAAAAAGCGTGGGAGAAAGGACTGGACCTTGGGCAACTCCAATATTAATGGAGAATTCAGAAGACAGAGAGCCATCCACCATTACCCGCAGTGAGTGGTCAGAGGGAAACTGGATACCCAATTACAAAAAAGCAGTCGGCAATGCATAAGATGGCAACTTATTTAGAAAATCTTTATGCCAAACACGATCAGAACTTTTGAAATATCAAGAACTGCTTCAGTTTCACCGAACTTTCCCATTGAATTTGTTCCACAGATGGGTAACATAAGCCAGTATACCACCAGTGGATCAACACTAGCAGAATCCATATTGGCGATCATTGATCCGATGGAAGGTTTAGAGATAGTTTAAGAGTTGGTGGTTAATGGATTTTCCATTACTTTAGAAAGAGTAGAAATTAGTGCAATGGGACGGTAATCGGGTTGGATTGTACATAACCATCAAGTTTTAACAGATGCGAGTACAGACGGACAAAAGTTGCGGCCAATAGCTTTGGCAAAAGTCCAGAATGCTCGAGTACCGTTGTACCGTTTGGACAAAAAGCAAATTTCTCACTATTAGTTTGTTCAAAATCTAGTTTTTACTGGTTAATAAACGCTTTACAATTTTGCGAGCTTTGGTGTAGGCAGAAAATGAACTTGGTGATTTCGATGCAAGCCAATTGCGATATGTTATCTTGAACAGAATTAGCACATTTTAATGAATTAACAATTTTAATCAATGCATATTAATGAATATCTGAAAATAATCTGTAATTTCCTACACTCCTTTTGCGTTGTACTAAACCTAAAAAATACACAAAAATTTTCAATTACTAAGCGACGATCTGTTCCATTTTAGTATATTTTTCTATTATAAAAAATCGTGTTGAAAAGTTGCAACGCACAAGGCTCTCGGACTTGCTTTGATTTTAAACTTTCATTTCTATACCCATCTTCACAGTTCCAAGAATGAAGCTCTAAAAATGTGTACGGAATTTAAGGCACATTTTAATTCACATCTGACTCTTCTACAATAGTAAAATATATTAAAACCCATTTGCATTCTGATATGTTATATCGTTCGTAATTTGGTCTGCCTCTGCTTAAAACTAATCTTATTCCTTTTCTCTCTGCTGAATTCAGTGTTTTTAACGGGGCCTACATTAAAACTAGATTCTGTTTCACATGGACGAGATTAGAGATCTACAAAAACCAAGAATATACTTCGATCTCCAGACTATTAGTAACTGAATACCTTAAAATATTTGCTACACTATATGCATCAATTATTCCTTTTACTTCCAGAATTCCTCCAAAAAACACTAAGAGAAACGTTCTTTACGTCTCTTGAAGAACAGAATAAAATTTCTGGATATATTTTTCACCAAATCCAACTGCAAACTTAATAAATAATTCTAACATTAATCTTCTCTTGTTTTCTTCTCTCTCTACTGTAAAATTGTTTCAGAGATTTCCTCTGGTGAAATAAATAAATTTTCTGTTTATACTCTGAGACGATCACAGAATCTTACAAAACAGCGAATACAACAAATATAGCACCGTATTTAGCAGGCATGGGCTTGAACCCGGGTCACGTGCACTTGTGCATCCTGGCGCCTGACCATGTTATATGCTTAAACGGGTATATCTTGAAGGGCCTAATGCTTGTCTACTTTATGTTGTTTATAAAGCTCTGTTAGATGTGGTATTTACACATACACAGAATAGAGCATAAAAAATATCATATTAATGTTAACAGAGAATAATCTCATCTACCTATGTATATTATGATCATATGCATTTTCTCTGGTTATTTTGCCTTTTGCTGGAAGAAAATCCCGAGTTTCAGGGAGGATAAAACCTTGCTATCCTCATCAGATCGACTAATTTCTCGCATCATTCACAGGATTTGAACCCGGACCTTTTCCATCCGGTGTGGGAAGGATGGTGATACTGTACACCCTTAAGGATGTTGATATAAGTCCATCTGATCATGTGCTGTGACCAGAGGGACTTACAGAGCGAGTCTTATTTGCTCTGATTTTGTATATATGTTTATGCTGGCTAGTGGCCAATAAAGTGATATTTATTATTTATTTATATAATCTAAACAAATCCATATTATTAATATAAAGTATTAATGATATTATTTATGGATGTTAAACATAAACATTAACTGACCATTCTTTGTTCCAGATCAGTAGTTGCGACTCTTGTTGTTTTGGCCATAGTGGGAACAATCGTTGATCTACGACACATGCAAAAAAAAGAAAATACTCAAGGTGAGCGCCTTATACACCGGATTTGTTGACATAATTCATGCTTCCTCTTTAACTTTAAAAATATCGATTTTTTTAATTATTAATTAAAATGTTGTAAGTACTGTAATAACTAATAATATTTAAAATTTTAATAAATAAGATGTTTCAAATATTTAAAAGCATTTAAAAATTTTAAAACTATAAGAAGCATTGATTTTAAAAATATATTTCTTAATATTAATCCTTATTTTTAATGGGATTAATAAAAATATATTTCCAATATTCAAACTGAGATGCAAATAAACTATACAACTCTTTAGGATAAATATTTTAAGTCTATGTATGTGAACAAGAACCTGTTTTTTTTTAATGTTTCTTGTTCACATACATAAGTAAAAAATATTAAAAATCTTCCTCAAACTGCCGGTGTCCTGTCGTAAGAGGTGTCACAAAATCCAGTGTCCTAGCGTTTCCAAACTATTCTTCTCTGACATCCCACTTATGCTTCTTTAATGCCTATTTAATTTTATCGTTGAAAAGTCCAATCCAGGTTCTCTTTAGCCACGTGTTTGTTATGTTCCTATATGGCAGCGGTTCTCAAACTTTCTGAGCCCACGCCTCCCTTGACCTGTAAAATTACCCTGGCGCCTCCTCGAAGTAAAACATCTATAATTGTGCAATTTCTTATTTTTAATATGTTAATACAATAATTATTGATACGTGTCGATGCGTTCTCTTCGTCAAATATACCCAAAATATTTTCTATAATTATTTACATTAATAATAGAGATCAAATAGTAGTAGATATCTAATAGTAAAAAAAAAAAAATAATTCTTAATACGTTTTTAATATTTGCCATGGAAATCTTACATAAACTATTACATCGTCAGCGACGCCCCTGGTGAATTATGGGGCCTCCCAAGGGCGTTGCCACGCACAGTTTGAGAACCTCCTATATGGTATTAAATGATTATGATTTACTGTTTTTTACTGAAATTTGGCTTAATCCATATATTATGGATGGTGAATTATTCATTACAGATAATGCGAAGAGAGCGAAGGGAAGGTGGAACTGCTGTTATTTGCACAGACCCATGGTATCTTAAATAACTTAGAGGGTCTATGCATCGAAAGAAAACAAAAGAAATGTTCCGCATTATTTACATCAGTATATTTCCCCCCCCCCCACCCCGCACCTCCTGTTAATTCTGCTATAATTCAAGAACTAGACAGGAATACTGATAAGCTGACACTACGAAGGGGTGAGATTCAAAAGAAGATTTGTATTCATATCTTCTTTTGTAGTGAAGATATTTGTAGTGAAGTGACACAATGAGCAAAGTGAAATACAGATCAGTGATTCAGTTTCTCTTTCTGCAGGGAAAAACACCCAAAACAATCCACAAAGAAATGGTCGCTATACATAGAGAAGACTGTCCAGGTTAAAGAATCGTTGCACATTGGTATAAACAATTCAAATATGAAAAAACCTCGCACGTCGCACGATGAAGAAATCTCTGGAAACCCAGTGACTGCTGTAACAGAAGAGAGTGTTGCAAAATATGGAGGCATAATCCTGGAAGATCGCAGTATTAGCATCAAAGAACTAGCTGCAGAGCTGCAAATTAGTATAGGGTCTGTGGAGAACATTATCCATCAACAGTTGCATATGAATGAAGTCTGCCAGATGGCTTCTCAGACTTTTAACCCCTTATCAGAAGAAGGAAAAGGCACAATGTGCATATGAAATGTCGATGTGACAGGAAAAGCAAGAGGAGCTTTTTCATGGCTTTTCACCATGGATGACACATGGATCCATCACTATGATTCTGAAACTAAACAAATGTCAAAACAATGGAAGCGTGCAGTATCACCCCCTCCCTCCAAAAGGCAAAAGTTCAACGAAGTGCTGCAAGGTGATGCGTCAGTTTTTTTGGGATCAATATGGTGTAATACTAACAGATTGCCTTCAAAAGAGCTGTACTGTGATGACGAAGTATTATTCCAACTTCCTCATACTAAGTGCTGCTATAAAATAAAAAAGACGAGGAAAGCTGTCAAGAGGTATACACCTGCTCCACAATAATGCTCCTGCGCATTCCTCTCATGCTGCAGTGAGGTGTACCCACGAATGAGAGTTTGAAATATTGCCGCATCCTGCTTATTCTCCCGACCTTACACCCTCGGATTTATTCTTCTTTCATGCCCTGAAGTCCTTTCTTCGGGGGAAAACAATTTACTGCTGAGTCGTCGTTTGAATGACAGCCAGAGGAATTCTACAAAAGTGGCTTGCCGAAGTGTATTCAGAGGTGGCATAAATATGTCATTTTGCCTTGGAAAGTACGTTTAAAAATTGTAAATCATGGTGTTTGTTTCAACCTTCTATCACAACTACTTCTGGGTGAATACAAATCTTTTTTGCACTCTCTGCCTCCCATATAACTTTACAAGTCTTAAAATGTCTGCTAAAATTTTCATGTCTCATATGGTCACAGACTCACAGTACTCACGTAACAATATTGATGAAATTGAAAAGATACAAACCACAGTATTAAAATACATTCTACCCCAAGATAATATATTTCACTATAAAAACGATAGCCTCCACTACTTCTATTTAGCTAAATACTCGTATATCACGAACCTGCTTTCAAAACGTAATCAACTACAGGTATAAAACTTATGTATAAAATTTTCTGTGTGTGTTGTAAATATAACCTTATCTGATGTAGCATTGTAAATACAGTGTTAATACTCGCATCATGTTGCAATAAAGATTTTATCTCTCCCATGTGAGCCAAAACATTAATTAGAACTACCTATCTAAGTGCAGAGCCGCTTTTGGCCGTGATAACTGCTCGCACCTGGCGTGACTTCGACTCTACAAAATTCGGAAGGTACCCTCAGATACCTGGACCAGCTTGGTAGATGGATGTTGCGGAGTTCGACAACGGAGCGAGGCGCTGGCGTCAACTGGCGAATACCGCGTTTCACCCCATCCCATAAATGTTCAATGGGATTGATTTCGGGGAAAATCTAGCGACTAGAGGAGCACACGAACTGCTTGGACATGATCTGAAACCATTCCTGCACAATGCGTGTCTTATGACATGGGGCGTTGTCTTTTAGAGAGTCCAGTGCCATTTGGATACACAATTATGCAGGGCAAAAAATTGGTTCGAAACAATGCTGAGGATGTAAGTCATGACGATTTAAACAAGTCCGAGTCAAATAATGCCGATGATAGGATCTGATGGTGAGGATCCGCTCAAGGGATAAAGGGATCCAGCGATGTCCATGAAAACAACGCCTAAACCATGACACCACCGCCGCCAGCCTGATTTCGCCCAACCGTACAGTCTGGTTGCAGCTGTTCACCTGCTCCCCTAGAATAAGCATAACTCCATCGGCATGATGAAGCCAGAACCTTGATTCGTCACACCAGGCAACTCTTTTCCAATCGTCCAAAAACGGTGCACCCGTGCCCGCTGCAGGCGGAGAGTTTTATGATGGCCAATCAACGTGGGCACATAAACAGGTCGCCTACTCCACAGGCATATTCGCAAGAGCATCCGCTGGATGGATTGTGAGCCGATCTTGAGGGACTGCAAGGAGAGCATATGTTAACCGCCATTCACCTTTACTATGGCATCCATCCTTCGGACCATTCCCTCCACATTTTCACAACGGCATCCATCGAACAGCCGAAAATGACTGCAATTGCTGAGATACTAGCCGTCATCTTCCTATTCTAGCGGCGCAAATCATTTCCCGTTCAAACTCCGTTGGTCCTTCCCTTTCCTCAATGCACGGGCTTCGTACTGATGAAGTGACCGGCACTACCGCGTCGTCACTATATATGCTTCTTCAATCGGTGACGTCACTACTAGATACTGTGAGATGCATCCACTCGTGGAGTCATAATGTTTTGGGCTCATGGAGTATATATACGAATATGCGCCTATTGTCCTCACTATGTCCGTCCATATGTAACAACTGGACTCCCATTGGACGGACTTCCACGATTTACACACTTAAAAATATTTGTAATATTTTTAAGTGTGCAAATTTCATTAAAATAGGACAAATAGAAATCTAGCAATTATTATTATTTTTTTCCATAAAAACTGTATGGAAAAAAAGAAATTCATAGATTAAATGCAATTTTAATATAGTAAAAAAAGGTAAACTGTAGCCATTATCAACCCACTGCAGGATGGAAGCCTCCTCAACAATTCATGCTGAGGGAATATATATTTAGTTTTAAAGTTTTGACAACGTTCACGAGAACGTAAAAAAGTATACGGGAGAAGAGTAATAAATATTATACAGTTATAATTAAACTGAGCCGCTTAATAAATCTGTTTTATTAAGTTTTATATACAATTATAAGCGTATTAATTAAATGAAATGGCGATAACTATATTTACTTTTCAGTTTTATTAATCACATAAAATAAAACAAAAATTCATCATCCAACGCGCCTGAAATGTAACGTACTGTGTACGTTAACTAACTTGTTATTACATAATAAGTCAAGTTGGGTTATATACATCAAATTATATATTAAAATTATGTTTTTAATTTTTATAATATATAGGAAACCTTGGTCTGATTCTGTCATCATTCTCTTTTCCCAAAAATTTCAATAAGTTGATCAGTCCACCACAAGAAACAATTGCAGCTCTACACAGTATAAAGTTCATCAGCATGTGTTGGATAATACTTGGCCACAGTTTTGCATGGATCAACTATCAACCAATAAGTGAGTTATTGGGTTTTCTGTTTTAAACATTGCATTCAGTGGTTTTAAATTAAGTACTACTGATGTACCAGCACTGGTTTTTTTTTTTTTTTTTTGTTCAAGGAGCTAAATTAATACACTACTCTACTAGCATAATAGCTTGATTTTGTTTTATTTGGCTTTTAACTGCTCATTGCCAGCTTAGGGCATAATGGCCCAAGTCAAAAATTAAATACGCTAAAAGTTTATAGGTAACCTAAAAATAGTTTGCCAAATATATACTAGTAGTATATAAAAAGGTTAATAATTGTTAAAAATTGTAAAATTTCAACTTTTCTGAAATCATGTTAAATCATTTCCCCTGATTCCAGAGTGATAGGGATTTGATTCCGAAAAGTAAAGTAAATTCTGCTGTACCTGGGATAGTGGGTGAAGTGGATGAAGATTATACTTCATCCTTCATCTACGAATAGCTCCAAAGCGTGAAACTCTGCAGTGTATATACTGCATTCAGGGTAAATCTACTCGGATACCATACGTCTGGAAAGACATCGGCAGATTCCAAAGTTCTAAGTTCGAGCTATTTGTGTAGACTGGCAAGGAGATGGAACGTTTTCAGCTCGGTGTGCTGAGTAGAATTGCAAGTAGACAGATGGAGTGTCGGCCTTCCTCCGGTTACTAAGGAGAAGCTGAAAGCCAGAACACGAGGCGATGCTAAGGTATTCATTTAATAAGGAACACCTTCAGCAAATCCACCTCTTAAACTGAGTTTTATATGTAGATAATACATTATAGTTTTCAATTCGTAGCTGTGAATAAAACTTCAAAACTAAAACATCAAACTATTTTACGCAACACAGCAACAAGAAACTTAGAAGAGAACAACATAACCTCTTGGTCATAAGAAGAATAAGATTTTGGACGGCTTTCTCTTCATCTCGCCCATCCGAATGGGTCAGGTTTCCGTCCATGCTACCAGGAGGCGGGTCCTACTAGTGTATCTACCTTAATCTATGCTTTCCTCTTAAATACTGAAAGAACAAATTTGTTAAAATAACTAAAATTCCTTTTGCTCATGAAATGATCCATAGAGTCTACTGTTCCAAACCATTAGTCGAATTTTCTAACTCTCTTCTTAGATCAAGATAACAACTGCAATATAGCATTATATGTTCGTTTGTCTCTTCTTCCTCACAAACACAAGCTATTTTCTGCCAAGCTTAGTTCACATAATCTTCTAGCCAAACCATGTCACGTCAACAGAAAGGCTGCATGCAGCCCAAACTGCTGCCAAGGATTTCTCTTTACATCTTAGATACCCAATATGATTAAAGAGGCCTGTGCGCTCTGGATTCATTATTAATATCGAATTACTGTGCACACAGAGCGAAACGGAGACAGAATAAATTATGACAGGTTTAATAATAGGGAAAACATGCATATATTAGATTAGATACATACAAAAGCTTTCGGTTAATTTGTTAACCTTCTTCAGTCAAACTGACAGTTAAGAGTGGAACATGACGGCGTGTACTGCCAATCATATACATGGACTGTGTGATTAGTTGTTGGATGTTGAAGCCTGTGGCTGTCATGCATGTGGACGCTGCCAACGTTCGTCATTAATCAAAATGGTTGCTTCCATGATAGGGTGGACAAGACATCCACTGCTCCTGTTGACCGAGGTATTAGAGCATTTGATGTTCAACGACTCCAACCAGGCGCGTCGTCGGTAGTGGCGGGACCTATCTACAATCACGACATCGCGGTGTGGGTCAATGTTGTGGTGGGTTGCCCGAACGTGTTCGGCAATGGTCGAGTGTTCTACATCCGCTAAGCGGATTGCTCTTTCGTGTTTCGAAAGACGTTTTCCGAGACGTCTCCCAGTTTCACCAATGTAGCAGCTAGTGCAGTCACGGCAAGAGATTCGGTAGAATAGACCACTTTGTAGTAATGGATACTGGAAGGCAGTACTGTAATCGGTGCACGCTACTGTACTGAGGTAATCCTTTCCCATGTGCGTCTGTTCCGAGGTGCCATTGGCCCCGAGTTCGTGTTTATGGATGATAACGTCACACCCTATTGCACTGCAGCTGTTGATATGCTTTTGGAAAGTGGGAACATGTTCGTATGGAACGGTCTGCCCGTTCCACCGATCTAAATCCCATCGAACACATATGGTAGGCTCTGGGGAGACGCCTAGCGGAACGTCCACACCCACCAGAAAATGTTCACCAGCTGAAGATGGCGCTGACAGACGAATGGACGATGTTACCGCAAGAACTTATCAACAACATTGTTCTAAGTATATAAGGCGGTGCAAAGCCTGCATCGACATTCGGGTTAGCCATATCTCCTACTGAAGACCACCTCTTCCCTTTGTTCCATCTTTGGCAGTGATGCATCTGTATCATGGCAACCAGTGCTATGTTGCCATTTTTGAATAAAGTCCCTCTGTACCGTTTTGTTTCCTTCATCATTTCTGTACCTCACGAGGTTCCTTTGGTATGCTTTTTCCATATCCAGGCCACTCTTATGAGAAGCTACAGGTGAAAACCTGACTGGTCCTTAAATTTTGCACACAAGTGTAAGACCTTTCCCAGAATCTTAAATTGTATACGCAAGCCTTCAATATCCGCAACTGTACCAGGAAACAGAAGTTTAACTTTGAAAGAGTTTTATGCATGGGTACTGCGCATACATCATTTCTACTACCCAAGTAGTATGAATGCCTCATTGAATCATATCTATATATTGTGAATACCTTCACGAATTGCCGAGGTATTGTACTGCTTTGAATAAAACTAATGTTACTTATTCTCGACGGATACCCATGCATAAACAAATATTCTTTCACATACTCCTAGGCATTTAGCCAAGAAATGTTTTAGATTAAACCACGCACACCGTCAAGCATTTCTCATAATGTGTAGTTATACTTCATAACTGGGTTGTCACTATTGCAACAACAGGGTACTTTCCCATCCACCGATGAGTAAGCCAATAAGCTTCGAACTGTGCCATCTGTGTGGTGGTATCCGCCGAGAATAATCCCTGCTTGATTATTTCCAAGATTGCAAGAGCTATCAGGTTGTTCGTGACAATGATCCTTCTCTGCTCTGCTGTTTCCAGTCCTGTGCCCTGAACATGTGGTAATTGTTCCAATTACTTGGTATGTAGTCTCGTTATGCACATTGTCATATCAGTCTCAAGCTTTGTCATTTCGTAGTACGTTCGCATGATGAATGTATTCATTTCGATGTTCCATTTCATGCGATGGCGTTTCTTCCCATCCTGGGTGGTCACTAGCGCAGTTGCGCTCGAAGCACTTCCAGTTGGTTGGGCTGGATGCTTTGTCCTTTCCTTGTGATAACCATATGGAAGATAGCGCCGTTTGCTCCACTGTTTTCCTCGGGAGATTGGAAACGACTTTTAGAACTATCCCCTCTACTTAAGGCCCAAATGCGAGTGGTCCGTTGAAGCGCCATACGCGGTTCTTTCCCTCATTGTTTTTATGATTTTTATTTATCTAATCAACTATTTTAAATGTAGTTATTATTAATGTTATTGAATCTGTTTGGGTTGGAACCCACCAGTTTGATGGTCATTCGGCTAGGACGATGAACATTCAATATGCAGGCATTCATTCTTCGGGTGATTCTGCCCTTCAGAGTTTCATCAGCTGATAAGGGTTCTGTACGGCTTGCTTCTGTAAAACTTATATTCGCAATATAATTCAGATATTTTTTTAACTTTGGGGCTCTTTCTTGACTTAGGAAAGGTAAGGAAGGTTGCTTCATGCCAGGAATCTGGATGCTGCTCGCCAAGTCGATTTTATTTAGCCTCAAGTAATGTGTAATTTTTTCTTAGCGTTTTAATATTCTGAATAACTTAGTACTTAGTAAATTTTAGAAATGCATACACCATTTAATTTTTTTTTATTTGTTCCATTATTTTTTTTTATTTTATTTATTTTGGTTTTTTTAATTTCTTTCATCGCTAATCCTTAGTATTTTCTGTTCGTGAACCCCATAGCCAATTGATCACGATGGTCTCATTACCTCATTGTACAATTTATATGTTGCAATAGAAATATTCTCTCTACTTTCTACAAATTTAAACTTTAAAACTAAACCTTTTTTTATTATTTCATAGAAAACTTAGTTGTGCTCATCCGATGGTTCAATGACATAATCAACAGCAATCTATGGAATGCGTATGTCATAGTAGACACGTTTCTCGTCATTACGTAAGTAAAGACATTAAAACCAAATATTATAATTTCTACCATTTCAATAATAAATAAATAAATAAATTTTCATTTATTGCAACTACAGCAAGCCCATCACAGCACTAGGCTAGAGGCATAAATTCAGTACAATGGAGACAAATATATATATATATACTGTATATATATATATATATACTGTATATATATATATATATATATATATATATATACTGTATATATATATATATATATATATATATATATATATACAGTATATAAAAAATACATAGGATATTCTATATCTACATTAACATCGAATATGAATTATATTGATCAAAAATATATATTACAGAACATCACATTTGGCTCTCGGATGCAGTTACTGGGTTGAAGACAGGCAGTTGTTTGTATTTCTCATAATTTGTTTGGAAATGAGACTCTTGTAGGCTTCAGAGTTGAGCAACCTCTTACAATCAATGTTGTGATAATTTATGAGGTGAAGGGATGCGTTGGGGAACATCCTGTCCATTTGTTTTAGTCTGGAGAGTTTGGATTTGAATTGTTGTTGGTTTCTTGAGTTTTCTCTGTTGGTGGGAGCTATTATGTTGGCTAGGTTTGGTGAACTGCTTCTTGCTAAGTTAATTACTAAGTTAATTACGTCTGCGCTAGTGACCACCCAGGATGGGAAGAAACGCCATCGCATGAAATGGAACATCGAAATGAATACATTCATCATGCGAACGTACTACGAAATGACCAAGCTAGAGACTGATATTGCAATGTGCACGACGAGACTGCATACCAAGTAATTGGATCGATTCTCACCTGTTCAGGTCACAGGACTGCTGAGGTTTCCATCCTGCAATGGGTTAACCTAAACCTAAAGTGAAACGGCACCCAGTTTGCGAACCACTGATCTATAGTAAAACTGTTATTTATTCCATTAACTTTGTTACTTTTTTTATTAATTTATTATGGTATAAATAATACGAAATACGCTGAGTGGCCCACTTTATCAGTTACAACTACTCTTTTCATGACAGAGAGTTCTTTCAGCTGGTCCATGTTAATTCAATAATTATTATTGAGTTAACATGGACCAGCATCTCTGTGACACACTTTCTACATTTCGTTGAGTCCATGCCATGACGAATTCAGACTGATCTGAGAACTAAATGGGAGGCCTATTTGCCATTAAATAGGTATACCTAATAAAGTGGCCACTGAGTGTAATCTCACTACTAATTCATGCGAACATTATGTCATCTCTGACGTAATGAAGCTTTATCTCAGCATTAGAAATTAATGAATTGAGAAGATATTATGAAAATCTAATTATACAGGACGATTCAAAATGAACCAGTTTCAAAAAACCACAGCGATTAAAATTAACATATAATACTGTTCAGACGGACAAAAATATCTGAGATCGTCCTAAGAACCATCACAGAAAAACTGATCACTTCTATATTTCCACTTGTCACTGTGGTTTGACTGATCTAACTGCAACTTATATGCCTCAAAAAAAAAAGTAGATACTTTGGTTAAATATGCCAGATTGTTGGTTGAAGCACATTCAACTCACGGCAACATCTGCAAGTGGACTTTTGAGGACAATGTGTAAGACTCCTCATATTGCGCTGTTTCATCGTTGGCACGAGGGCAGCATAAGCGCTTCCCCTTGCAAATACAGCATTATTTTCAAACTGCTTAGAACTGAATTATAACAGTGTCAGAATGTTAGTAGAAAGTGATATCATCTGTTACAATAAATATTTCAAAAATTGTTCTTAAAATTGGATGACAGGTTTTTTTTCCCCTTATCAATCATGTAATCGCAAAGCTTGAGAACTTTGATTGATATTCAGATAATATTGTTTTAAAATTCTCCCAGGTGCGAGAATATTGAGGCAAAACACAGCAAGAAGGCGTTCTCCTTGCCTGAACTGAGCTCCCTACTTTGTTTGGATTTGGTGTCCTTTTCAATCCTGAATCCTGGTGCACTACCTATCCTGAAAGAACAGTTCTGAATGAAGTGACCATTAAAGAAGCCGTATCAATGAGGAACTTTTGCTTACTTATACATTCTTTTCCATATGCATATCATTGGCAATATGGAAGTTTATTTATTTAATTATATATAAGCCATACAATATTTATTTTCACAATAATAATTATTTCTTCTTCTTCTTAATTCCAGAGGTATGCTTACGACAATGAATACCTTGATGTACATGTCATACAATAAAGGCAGACTCAGTATTCCGATGTTTGTTTTAAGAAGATATCTACGGTAGGAATTTATATATAATTTTTTTTAAATATTCCATTTATATACAAAAAGTGTGCTTTTGTATCTCTGAAACAGCAAATTATTGTTTCTGTAAATTATATACCTTCATTGGTTCATTAACCTGTTTCCAAAACCCGACTTTCCAATAGAAAAAATAAATAAATAACTTGAGACCGACTAACTCGGGGATGTTGCGAAAAAAAAGAGCCATAAAAATTCCTCGCGTCATTGACGGGCCTTGAACCCAGGCCTTGTCCAGTGTACTACCCACAAGGACCTTAAATAAAGTACTTCGTTGGGGAGATTACTGTACTGTGTGTAGGATTATTTATGGGAAAAGGGAATAGGTGCACAGGAAAAATGGATTAGCCCATCGATATATTATATAGTACGAAGTCCCCTAAGAACATACTTAATATGTACTGATTTTCTGAGAAAGATCAGTTTCTGTTCCAAATTCATAGCAATATTTCGACAGAAATAACCTTAGAAATGCATGGATATAAGGTACTTGTAGACCATATAGCCTACAAGTACCTTATTCGTTATATCTCATGAGCTTAGTGAGAAAAAAGATAGATGATAGTAACAGTATTTCGAACAGTACTCCTAAAAACTGTTTTTGTTTGTGTTGACGTTCACTGGACACTCTCAACTGGATGAGTCGGTAGCCGTCTTTTGTTTCAGAACAATCATTTTTACCAGATGCAGCTAATTTCAGGAGAGACTTAATTCGACCTTAATCATCCTGAAAGATAATTTTCTCGACTTGCTAGTGGTGTAACTGGTTTTCAGTTGACTATTATTTTAAATGGTCTGTTCGAAAAGTGTTTCACAAGATCTATTGTTACCAACACGGCCTATATAGGTTATATTGGGAAAACTGAATTCAGGAAAAACTGTCCATAGTAAAAAATACCTACATGAAAAAAAAATATACATAAACACAAACGGGATGCACCGTGAAAGGATAGCCAACGATAGATTCTGTTGTAGACAGTCGAAGAGACCATACGTGGTTCAATTTGATACCTGAAGACGATTGAGGAGGATTAACAACAGGTGTGTGCTGTAGAAAAATTTTTGTTGAAATTTAATTTCTGTAATTTTTAAATGTTATTTCAGTAATTCTGTATATTTTACTTCTGTAATTTTGCGAAATTAATTTCTATAATATTTTGTAAATTTTATCCTTAACTTGTCTAAAGTATTTCTGCTAAGTTAAATTCTTTCCGGTCATTTCGATAGCTTAAATTTAACTTCACTAGTGAATAAAGTTTTGTTAACAGTTTAATTTCTGTAACACTTGGCAATTAAAATTCTGTAATGCAATGTAAATTTAAATTTTCTTGATTTCGAATTTTATCTAAATAATGGTTGTTACATGATCCACTTTCTATAGAAAGTGCAAGGGCATCATGACCCAGACGGAAATGCCTGCGAGAATATCCGGTCAAAGGTTGGCCTAATAGACATTCCAAGCTCAACTGATGATTCTTTTCTTTGCACCCAATTAAGAAATGCACCGATCTCAAAAGAAAACTAGGCGCATTAGTAGAAGAATTCGAGTCGATGAAGAAAGGGGTGCTTGCCCTAGAAACAAATGTAACTGGGAGCTCATCAGGGATGCAAGTATCTCGTAACCACCCAAGTGATATATCTGCGATTCGGGTGCCAGAACAGGACAGTCACAGCAAGTGCACACTGGTCTGGTTGAAGGAGATGTAGTTTTTTTTGGGAAGATTAAATTGTCAGGGAAACGGGTAACATTTTTTGTAATAAAGATATTAAAGGAACACAATCTGAAGATTTGTTGGATAAAAACACAATTATGTTGAAAACATGACGCGAGCTAGGTCGGAATGTGTATGTGTCTGCAATTCTGCCCAAATACAATGGGAAGAATTATATGCTGAAAGCCTTCTGGATTTACTTTACACTTGATTTTTTTCTTCTCTCTCTCTCTCTCTCATTCTACCCTGGATTGGGACTTCCCTGTGCCGGGAAGTCTCCGTCCTCTCTTCCCCCTTCCCGCTCTTCGTCTTTAGATAGTTCTTCTAATTCCTCCCTGGGAAACTCGTTCCTCAGGGAGGAGAGCGAGCAGATAGTAGGGGAGGAGGTCTGCCTTCTTGCAGCTAGGGACGAATGCCTGGAAGCGGCAGTCTTGTTGATTGCTGCTCTCAGGTAGCCAAGACACAATACAATACGACAGGACACACACGGACAGTATTTATTGCCTTTCCTATCCTTCTTCTTCTTCTCGGCGCCTCCGTAGCTAGGAGCAGCAAAGCGTAGCACACGCTTCTTGATTAGACTGGGGTTCGAGCCCGTGACCACCAAATATGGAGGATGCGGAAAGGTCAGGGAATGATCACCGCATATCTCGGAGCAATATGGCCTTAGTTGCTAATGCTCCTAAAAACCAAACAACAACAAACATCCTATCCTTCTCTTGGGCGGAATGAAAATCTTTTTTTTTTTTTCTTCGTTTTCTTTCCTCTCTCTAACTAATCTCTATCTTCCTCTCTCCTAACTATCGTTTCCTGCCTGTGCGGGAGAAATTTCCCTGTGCAAGTGGAAAAAAAAAATTGTTACACTACCTTACCTTGACAGTCTGCTAAAAAAAAGAAAAAAAAAAGTAAAAGTAAATAGGCGGAGTTGAACTTGTGCTTTAGGAGCCGCCCACACATACATACATACATACAAACATACATTTATTCATTCATTTACACTTGAGGGGTTTGCGCTGTAGTACAGTGGTATCATCACCGTCCTCCCCACGCCGGGTGGAAGAGACTCGTGGTTCAAATCCCGTTGATGACGCGAGGAACTTTTATAGGCTTTTTCACTCCGTGGCTGAGTTAGTCTCTCAGGCCTAGATAGCAAGGTCCCCTCCCCCCGGGAAAACTTGGGTTTTTCGTAGACCAAAGCAGGAAAATCGACCAGAAAACACAGAATTCACACAATACATATGGGTTGTTGAAGTGCCTTTCTAGGCGACCCTAACATAATACTTTAGTTTTTTTTTTCTACACTTGAAGGAGTTTGCAAGGCACTAGGGAGAATTTTTGTATCAGCGGAGCCCGCACATGTAGGTAGAAGGAATTTATTTTGTAGAGATGGTATTAATTTGAACAAAAGTGGTGCAAGGGTTTTTGCCAATATCATTCAGGATACTGACAAAAACTCTAGTAGTTTCACAACTGAAGAAAGCACAACTCTTCAGTTGTGCTTTCTTCAGTTGTGAAATCATCTTCATCGTAAAAAATAAAGGGAAGCATCGTATTGGACACGCGAGTAGGGCGTGGTAAGTTTTTCTTTTTTTTTATCAATCGCCATACTTTTTTACGTAGGTTGCTAGTTAGTGGGAGATGGGTAATATAGATACGCGTTTATGTGATGATATGGGTCGAAGCAATGGTTCCACGCATCTCAAGAATTCTTGTTTGTTGCCGCAACAGCCGATGTTTGCAAGATTTTTTGAGGATGGGATCGTTTCAAATGAGCGGGAAGATAAAGCTAGGCAAACAAGCCTAAACTTCAAGGAATGTGTCAGGGTAGTACACTATAGAAGAATCCCTAGTCTTAGCTATGTCGACAGTAATGTCATCTATCTATCTCTCTATATATGTTCTTTGGTGGCCCCAAAACTCTCGTCCAAATCCACCTGTAATCTTGTTTAAATACAAACTATGTAAAGGCCTGAAATGCGTGTTGTGTAATGCTCAAGTAATAAGTAGTGTGTGTGTGTAAGTGTAAGTGTATTTAGGGTCAAGTGGCACCAGGGGTTCCCCCCATTTCCGCGTTGTTTACTTTGTGGTGTGTTACAGTACGCTGTAAATGTCAGAGATTTAAAAGTGTAGGTCTTGGATCGTTTAGTCTCGTGTACCGTTGTTCTTCTGGTCCTTTAACTTCTGGACCCCTGTTGGGGCCCAACGTTTCCCCACTTACGCCCCGTGGAGGCAGACCAGGAACCCAGTAGCTTATATATACTCTGACAGGTCGTGCCACCTAATTTCCTGAGATTTCAGTGGCTAGGACCTAAAAAAAAAATAAGTCCGCTAGGTTGGAGGCCGAAAGCCAATGGGCGAGGTTCAATTTTCACGGTTAAATTTTGACGTGTACGGCGTACGCTAGTGTATAGGCAGAGTGGGGGGGAGACTGAAGGATGGGGGAGGAAAGTCAGAAGAATGGGTGCGATAGAGAAGATGCTCCCAGTTAAGTGACAGTGGGGCAGGCCCATGCTCCACCAGAAAGAAAAGAGGGCGGCAAGGGGGAGGGGAAGGAGTCTGGCTACCCCCCCTGCCAGGGAAAGGAATAAAGGTACCCAGCAAGGAAGCAGGGTACTGATCGCCAAATAGCGCATAGTGTCGTGTATAGGCAGCAAGGCTGCAGTTGGTCAAATTCGATCGTTTCCTTTAAGTCCGGTGACATTATTATCATAGTCTGGCCAATGGTAGGACAATGTCCTGTCCAGAAAGTCAGTCTGATCCCTTTCCACAGGTCAGTCCCAGATAGTGGTCGCTATGATGGATCTCCAATGACGCATGTGCAGCAGAGCTGCTATCTGAGTCAGAGTCTATTGTAGGAATCCAGTTCTTCGGTAAAGTTTTCCTTTTTAGGAGTTCGGGGTCCATTCCGAGTTGTAGTCTTGTCAAGGGATTCCGTCTTTCTTTTCGGAGAGTATCCGATCCAGGTTGTTGATTGGGTTAAGTTTGGTTTTCTTTGACGGTTCTGGAGTTTGAGGTTCAATCTGAGTTGTAGGCATTGTTCAGCTGCAATCATTCTTCGAAGAATGTCCCATTCTGGTTAATGGTCATTTTCTGTTAGAGGAACAGTGGCATGGAGAGTGCAACTGGTTCTAGTCACTTGCTAGTTTGTCAACGCGTATCGGATTCCTCTTCTCGCAAAGAAGTCCTTGGCGTATTTTGTGAGGATGTTGTATTCATTGTGTGAGTTCAAACGGTGATGCTCCTGGTCCTGTGGGATGTATGTCAATCTCGTGTAGAATAAACCCCGCAGATCTTCGTACCCTGGACACTGATACATAAGATGTGACCAGCTCTCAACATCTCCCCAGGTGCAGCGTGAGTCATCAAGGAGCCCTATCGTGGTGAGCTTGTCATTGACGGGTCCATGACCCGTTAGTGGAAAGGCGAGTGCCCATCCTGGCTGAAGCCAAGCCGGTGATTTTGGGTAGAGCTTGTAACGTATGGTAAAAATTTCCTTGTGACCTCCCCCTTGGTGGAAGTCACCTATTCTGCCATTATTGTTGGAGTTTTTGTAGTCGCAGTTTTTCCATGCTCTTTCCGTTTGTCGGTTCGATTGTATATCCTTCGAATGTGATAGGGATCCCTTTGGGGTAGTAGTAGAGTAGAGTAAGCCGCGTCAGACTGCCTCCAGGTCCAATAGGAGGACACCGACCAGCACCTGGAGGGCCGCCTTGTTGACTCTGTTGCAGGCTCGAGTCACTATGAGTAATATTGACCTATGGGTTGATTCTAGTATTCTTCTATTGGCGACCATAGTGGTCTTGTGATACCAAATAGCGGCCGCGTAGGTGACCATTGGAATAAAAGTGGTCTTGTAATACAACGTCAGGACGCGTTTTTTGAGGTCAAGGCGCATGATCCTTGAAACCATGGCAGAGTATTTCCTTATTTTGTTTCTGACTTCTTTGAGGTGGGGCTGAAATGACAGCTTTGTGTCAAAAATGACACCAAGGTATTTTATTTCGGTGGCAAAGTTGATTGTGGTGCCATTTATTTTTATTTGGGGTGGCCTTCTGACATTAAGAGTTCCTTTCAGTATGATTGATTTGGTTTTCTCTGTTGATATTTGAAGAAAGTTGTCCTCTGCCCACTTCTGTAGGATTTTTCGGGCGTTGTTTGCTTGGTCCTCCAGCTGAGCTCTTGAGTCTGCAGTCACTCTAAGGATTAAATCATCAGCGAAGGGGTGTGAGTGCACTTCCTCAAGATTAATGTGCAGGAACTCGTCGAAAACTATGTTCCAGAGCAGGGGGCCTAGGACGGACCCCTGCGGGCATCCTCGGTGTACTGTTCTGGTGATTCGGTGGTATGGATATCACTACTTCTATAGCTCGTTGGGAGAGATAGATTTTAATGCTGTTGTATAAGTTGGCTGAGATTTTCGCTTGTCGGAGTGTGTGTTCAGGCCATTTCGCCACCAGAAAGTAACGAATACCCGGGGAGCCGCTTCCCAGTGCTCGTACCTAGGCACGCAGAGCCGGACCTGAGTATACTATAAAACTCAATGTGCAAATAAGTACTAATCCCGCACCCACCTGAATCAGTGCTATACAGTTGGGTGTCAGCATCCCGCACTCAACCAACACCAGACTCAACCAACGATGATCAGGTCTAGCACAAAAAAATAAATAAATAAAATAAATTTTGCTCAATGCCAATCCAACTAGTGGACATACGCAGAGCAATCCCCACCCAGCTGAATACCCCTACAATAAAATGTCAGGATAATGACAACAAAATGGATGAATTCGAACTCCTGGTTACGACAATTAATGCTGACGTAATAAGGCTAAAAGAAAAGTGGTGCCACACGTTTTTTGGACACCTCCTGATCGTCACGCTGATCAAAAACAGATGAACGATTTGATTCCGTATTTGCTCATTCGTACTCTCTTCGGGCGTGGCGATGATTAATGACCTTCTTCCATTGGCAGGAAATACTATCCACAGTTTTGCTGATGATAGCACATGGCATTCCACCTTCCAGTTTGAGAAACTTTACACACACACACAGCTTCGACCTCTCCAATGTCCACTACCAATTCCTTAAACAGTAAACTTCAGATAATTCTTCAATGGGGCAAACATGACTTTAGTTAATTTCAATCCTTCTAAAACTTAGTCCTGTCTTAAATCTCACAAAAAAGGATTCTGGTCTTATGCTTAACTTCGTTAGACTCAGATTTCTAGAAAAGATCACACATCTCTATTAGCGATTACCCTGACCTAATCTCTCACTCTCTTGGCATAAGTACATCACAAATATTGCTTCCTCTGCATCTGAAAAACTGGGTTTTCCCTTTCGCTCTAGGCGTTACATTTCTTCTAAACAACTACTCACTCTGTAGAAATTTCAAATCCTTCCCACCATGAAATATTTTTCCCACAACTGGGGGTGGTGTCCCCAAAACCTCTCTCCTCCTCTAGACTCCATTCAAAAAAGAGCAGTTAGGTTAATTAGCGACTGTTAACTTACAAAATCTCTCCACTCCCTGTCTCGCAAACATTCCGTTTCTTCTTCGTACCTTTTCTACAGATACTTCCACGTGCACTATTCTTCTGTAATTCCGCCTCTCTCTTCCAATCCAGTCTGAACACGTGCCGCAACTAGTTATTATCATTTAATGTCCAACTTTAAATACAGAGAAGCAACTTTTGTTCTTCCTTGTTTATTCCTCTGGAACAACCTCCCTTTTTATTGTAAAATTTTCTATAACTGAAGGTTCTCTCTTTCACACGTGTGGATTTGCTGAAAATTACAATCTACAGAAATTCTCAACAAGTATCTCCTTTCATATTCTTAACCTTCAATCCAAGCATGGTACTAAACAATACAGGTTCTAATACCTTTCGTGTTTGGAGGCTTCATTAATTCAGTAGTACAAGCACATCCAACGGATGACTGGAAAATGTAGTATTAAATCCAAGGACACACACACACACACACACACTGTTTTCGCTCTTCAAGCGAAAACAAAGTTGCGCCCCGCAACTTCAAGGAATCCATATGTCTATTAATAATAGTTTCTCCCTGTTTATTTATTTAATTTTTTTTATGATTTTTACTTTAACAGCCGTTTTCGATTAAACGATAAACTACTAGTCCCTATGACGTTGGACAAGAGACCTTCTACTGTACATGGAAAAGAATAACAATTCCTAGTAAAACTCCATTAGATAATGTAATCTAACTAAGTTTTGTAAATAAATAACCGAAATTAAGCGAGTTGATGAAGAAAACTTGTTTCCCAATGCTTTTCTACGACACATTGCAATTTAGAGAAAAAAAGTGCGCAAATTTCTCCTTTTTGAACGAAAATCTTTGATTTTTATATGATTTGATGGTTAATAGATTTTTCCACTTCTTTAGAAAGAGTAAAAGAAAGTACAATGGGACGATAATTGGATGGGAGGGATTTGTCATCCTTTTTAGGAACTGGCTAGATATGAGCAAATTTCCAAGCAGGAGGAAAAACACCAGTGGAGATAAACGAACCACTGTGTGACAGTGATCACAATGTACTGATGTGGGAATTACTAGTCTGCGTGGGTAGTACAGTGGTATCGTCACCGTCCTCCCCACACCGGGTGGAAAAGGCCCGGGTTCGAATCCCGTCGATGACGCGAGGAACTTTTTTACTTCATAGATGAGTTAGTCGGTCTCAGGTGTAGATAGCAAGGTTCCCCCACCCAGAAACTGGGATTTTTCGTCCAGCAAAACAAACAAATCGACCATAGAACACACGCAATTAACAGACATATGACACACAGCACGACAGATGAATTTAATTATTCGGGTGGCCTAAAAATAATAGGGTTTTTTTTTTTTTTTTTTTTTTGTGGGAATTACTTAAAGATGTAACTACCGTAAAGGCTAAAGGGAAGGGCTATTGCTTTCGTAAAGGTGACTACAGGAGTCTCAGACAGTTTTTAAATTCTGTACAGTGGGATCAACTAATGATATCAACGTTGAATTCTAAATGGGAAGCCTTCAGGGACTTAATTTTGGAGGCTACTAGGCTTTTCATTCCAACTAACAAATGCTGTTCAGGGTTTAGGCCTAAATGGATGTCAGATGAACTAATGAGGCTCGCGGCAGAGAAGAAAAACGTATGAGATGCATATAAAGTCAGGTGACACAGAAGCCTATGGCAGATATAAACTATTCTGTAATCAAGTCACAAAGGAGGTTAGGCAGGTACAAAGAAATACTCCCATGGCTTTAGTTAACTCAATCGCAAAATTTAAACTCTGGCTACCTAGTATTAATTTCTTCTTGCGTCCACTGTTAATATTCTGGCTGGTATATAATTCGCGGAACCACAACGCCATCGTAGAACCCCTCAAGTTTCGGCGAACTGCCGTAGGTGGCAGGAGAGCGTATGTCCAAGATCAAGCTGACACACTTGCAAGTTCTAACATGTTGTCTAGTAGTAGCAAAGGTTTTCACTTGCATAATGCCTTACGTTGCGTTCTGTAAATGAGAACTATTTTGTGGTATAATGGATGATATGAAGAATGAGCAACGTTTCGTAATACGCTATTGTGTTTAACATGGTATGAGTGCTACAGAGATTGTGAGAGAAACCAGAGATTTACGGAGACAAGCGTTTTTGAAAAACTGCAATTTCAGTGGAATAAGCGCATTACAGAATCCATTGATGACTCGCGGCCAGAACAACTGAGACTTCGACAAAAATGTAAATTTTATACTGCAGTACACACGTGATTGCTACAAAACAAATTAAATGTCGCCAATTTGTACTCGCTGGATTCCACACCCATTTGACATATTATCAGAGAAATAAAATGGCGTGAAAGTGTGTAGGAATGCTAAAACGGTCTGAGAGAGACAGTGAAGAATTTCTTAGTCACACAGTGACTGGTGATGAAACATGGATCGGTCATTATGATCCAAAAACCCTTCACAAAACTTAATTACAGCACATAACTTAAGACCCCTTAGAAACTATGAGACAATATATCAGAACTTGCAACTGTCTGCGTATTCTGAGCCTTCTCCTGCCATTTACAGGGAGTTCGCCGAAACTTGAGTGGTTGCAGGGTGGCGCTGCTATTCCGTGATCTAAATTACCAGTATGTAATTTGCCTCATGTCAACAACTTTATTTTATAACCACCAGGTTGACTCCAGCATTAATATTCGCAACTGGAATGATATTCTTCATTCCCTGGCTATCCGGCGGTCCACACTTGCACAACGTGATAGACCAAGACATACAGGCCTGTTACAGAAACTGGTGGACGAACTTGTTTTACTATAGCAACTGGCTCCAGTTGAAAGATATCGTGAGTGAATGTCAGAAATAATTTTTCTAGGTTCTTTCCAATTATTTCTCTCAATTACTAAGATGAAAAGCGCAAGAAATGCATTACAATTCGTTTTCTGTTCTTTCTAGTGTATGATTCATACTTGGTATCTGAGCGCAGATTTCCAACTCCATATTCTTTCCCTAGTGGTGCTCTTCCCTCTGTACAAGTAAGTACGGCTTTAACTAAATAATTTAGTATTGAGTTTTATGAAATTAAAATACTATTATACCACGTTGAAGAGTTAGTTTCAAATGCAATCAATGATGCTCACGAGATGCAAAAATTAGAATAAAAATAGGATTAAAACTTTTTAAGAATTCATATGAGGAATTAAAGGAAGCCTATAAATGAATAACAGAAGTATTTTGTGCTGGCTTGTCTTGTCCACTGGGCGTCGACATTAATCTGCATTTTGGATTTTAGTGTGTTTGAATTGATTTTTAATTATCGGGATAACCATATTTCTGTTCTTTTCAAGACGTTTTTTCTTGTCATGTCTCTCTGTCTTGAGGACCACAAACTCGGTAATTGGTTTTTCTCCTCCTATCTTGTCGTGTTATAAATTATAGTATTATAGCATTTATCCCACAAAGATTTCGCAAATTTACTATAGTGACCAAATGTTTCAAAGGCCTAGGCTTTGAACATTCTAGTCAGCACTGCTCACATAAAACAGTATCGTGTGGACGTTGTGCTCTTGGTGGTCACTTATATGCGGACTGTCCATATAAAAATGAAGATCCAAAATGCATAAATTGCAAGAGGCGAAACAAGGATCACAATCGCTCCGTCCGCGATTCTCACTGTCCAGAATATAACTCAAAATCTTTATGGTTCAGCAATGTCTTGGACGACAGAAGTAGGATTTTCGAGGAATTTTTATTCACCTATAATCTAAATCTGCATAACTTACCCAACCAACCGTACACCTTTTCAAACGCCCATGGAGAATGAAACATTAATTAACCATTTCAACTCCAGCAATTTCTTCGAAGATTTCTGACTGGACTATACATACTGACTACAAAAACAGTGACCACCGCGCAATCACCTTTAAGGTATCTCTCCTTTCAATTACTTCTACTGGTCTGCCTCCTCCTCCACAAGATCTTGGAAGATTTTATAACCAAACCATCAAATGATTTTTATTTATGTCGTAAATTTACCAGGATTTTAATGCTAACATTCGTTGCTCTTTGAACCAGCTCAAAGCCTCAGAATATGCATTCTACGTACAGGCTGCCTTACTTCGTGTTACACAAAGCTCTGCTAAGAAGAAAATTAGTAAGCATACTACAGTTCTATGGTGAACAAATGAACTTTCCACTCTGTGCAAAAAAGTCCACAAAGCACGCAGAGACTTTCAACGTTGAAAGTCCTGGCCTGAACCAGAGGTAACCAGCCTAAAACATACATCTGTAAAGACCTGCGGAAAGAATACGCAAAAATAAATGCAAAACAAAAACTTGCCTCTCGGCAATATTTAGTTAAATCTACAGGAAATTCTGATCCCTGGAGTCTATTATATAAAATTAGCAAAAATAAGTTTCACCCTCATGAACTGTACAACACTGTGGTCAAAACAACGACACAGAACCCACTAATTGGAATGGTTCAGTTAATGCCCTGGATCGCCTGCTTCCCCAAGACGATTTCATTACAGAAACTCCACAGCAATTATCTATTAGGAATTGCAATTCAACTAGCACTCCTCATATGAAACGAACCTCTTCACTCTTCCTGAGTTAAAGCTGGCCCTAAACAAAATAAATATATATATAGATGTCCAGCTTTAGGTCTTGTGGAAAACACTATAATTCTCAAATTTTCTGAAATCTTTCCAGAAATACTTTTAACCATATACAACAAATATCTTATTGAGGGGATTTTTCCTAATCTCTAGAAGGCAGCTTTGATCAAAATTATTCACAAGCCTGACAAAAAGAAATCTGATCCCAAATCATACAGCCCCATCTCTCTTTTGGCAAACCTTGGCGAACTATTTGAAAGACTGTTAATACCCAGAATAACAGGTTTAATTGAAGATCAAAACTTAATGACTCCATCCCAATTTGGCTTCAAAAAAGAAAAATCCAGTGAGGACGCCTTGATCTCTTAAGTCAACCATATATCAGATTCGGGTGCCAAATACAAGCTGGCCATCATTGACTTCGAGGGAGCTTTCGATTCCCTCTGATGGGAAAGCGCTCTCACCAAAGCCAAGTGTTATCAGCAACTGTTCCAAGTTATCAGAAACTATTTTCAAAATACATTCATCCAAGTAATCCCAAAACAGAAGTCTCTCTCAAGGACTATCACAAGAAGATGTCCCTAAGGATCAGTTCTGGGACTCTTCTGGAACATAGTTTTTGACAGCTGGGTTTTGCAAAAACCTAACAATATCTCTGCCTTCGCCTATGCCGATGATTTGATTCTACTATTACCAAGTCTATTGCGCCTTCAACTAGAACATTCTGCCAATATAACTCTTTCCGAGTTAATCAAGCCGACTAGTACAAATAAATTAAGAATATTGGCCACAAAAACAAAACTGATGGTTTAAATGGGCAAGTTAGATTACAGAAGACCTCTTAATATAAAGATAGACGGTAAGGAAATCCCTTTGGTACCTCAATTAAACCGAGAATTTCTTCGAATTTCTTTTTAAGAAATTCTAAGAAATTTTCTTAATTTCTTCGAATTTCTTAAAAATTCTGGATGCCAGCAAATTTCTTCGAATTTCTTCTGGATGCCAGCAAATCCCGTACCCACAGCTGCCCACACCAATAAATTCTTGGTGTGGGCAGCTGTGGGTACGGGATTTGCTGGTATCCAGTGGACGAAAACCACACCCACTACCTCCAGCGGGTATGGTTTTCGTCCTTCCTAGGACAGATACAGATTGTAGGGGCCCACCACTTGGTGGTTAAAGAAACACTCAGTTGTGGTCCAACTGAGTGTTTGTACTTCTCCGTGGTATAGAAGGATATTGAGCAGGCTTTCCAGGTGATCTCCTTCCTGGTGACAAAGGGACCAGAAACAACTAAACAACACACACTGCACAAACATAACATTACAAGCATTTCTGTCCGTTTTACCGAGCTCCTGTATCATCACATAATACCTTTGTTAAGAGTTGTCTATGGTGTGTTTATACCAATATTATATAGATTATTATACTCTTAAAGATATGATGCCTTGTTGCATTTAATTTTACTTAAATAAGATACTACGTATGTCATGTTTCTCTTGATTGTTCGTAGTGGTGCATCGATTACGAGCATGAAGGTAGTTCATCTGCTATTGCGCAGCCATGACAGAAAGAAGTGATTGGGAGTTTACACAGGCCGTTTTCCTCTTGGAAAAGTGATCACTGTGATTCTCCTAAACTTTCTTTCATTTTAAATTTTCTTCTATTTTGAAGTCTGTATTCGTCCTGCAAATATTTGATCACGCCTCTCTTATTTTGAGTAATTGAATAATTTTAGATGACAGATTAACTTTCTCCTGTCATTTTAATTACCTCGTCTTGAAGATTAAGAAGTTCACTGCAACAATAATTATCTGTATTTCGAAATCGAACTAGGGACTAAATAGGAAGATTCTCTTACTACATTATACAGCAGTATTTGCTTCTGGAGTCTGGTTTCATAAAGCTGGAAATATTAAACTTCGTTCTAAGCTTATCTCTGTTCAACGGATTATGCTGCTTATCATGCTCCGGGACTGCAGGACAGTGCCCTCTGTCGCTCTTTTGTACCTGTAGTTACCTTCCTATAATAATAATTATTATTATTGTAAAATATAGAACATCATGTGCGTGCCATGGTGGTCATGTGTTGTGAGAATCGCGCACTACAGGTGCTTGCAACAATTAGCTGGTTGAAGTGGAGGCTTGCGGTTGTCGTTGTAATGCTCGGGAATGCTCCGAGTGCCAAAGTTTGTCAGCTAAGAGGATGGTTGTCTCAGTTATGAAGTTGATGTGACAATCTCTCCTGTTGAAGGAACTGCTACAACACGAGATGCGGAGCGATTCCAATAAAACACGCGACAGTAGTTGCAGGATCGGTCAATGATCTCAACGTCGCGGCGTGGATCGATGTTGTTCTCGGTTGACCAGAAGTGCTCAGAAACGCTGAGTGATCCACATCCGCCGAACGGATGGCTTTCTCGTGCTCAGAGACTCGATTACTGAGTCTTCTTCCGGTTTCCCCAACGTAGCAGCCGGTGTAATTACGGCAGGAAATACGGTACACCAATCCACTCTGTTGTAAGGGGAAACTGGTGTTTTAACCCTGGAGACGAGGGATCGATCGCAACTTTCTCCCTGGATGTTGTAAACACTTTATCCCATGAACCTGTAGGACCCTAGAGATTTGTTGCGTCAGGTTCGGGTATTACAGGATAAATTCGGTCGTGGTGGGGTCATCACTGCGTGGACCCCTGCAGTTGGCACACGGTCACGGGCCTGCAGGTCGCACCTATCCAGGGTACTAGTACGGTATCCGCACTTTGCCAGATCTGCCTTAACCATAGTAACCTCAGTATGCCTATCAGAACTGGAGTGTGTCGAGGCACGGGTCAGTAGGACTCGCGTCATGCCGAGAAAATGGTTGCGCGCATGTGCTGACCGGTAGTTGGTAAACTGGCCTGCACACATTGACTTGCGAAAGACTGAAGTCTTTAAACGCGGAACCCTCGCGTCGGACAAGGATGTCTAAGAAAGGAAGGGCACTGTCCAACTCCAGTTCAATGGTGAAGTGAATGAAGGGCAACAGAGAGTTGAGGTGGTGTAGGAGCCGGTCTCCTCACTTCCGAGGGATGACCACGAAGCATCATCCACGTACCGGCACCAAAAGGCTATGGGATCTGGCAAACCCACAAATGCACAACCTTCCAGCTCCTCCATTGTGATGTTTGCCGTGACTGAACTAACCGGTGGACCCCATGGCTGTGCCATGTATCTGCCGGTAGATGGACTCACCAAACATACCGGCACCACCAGTCAGGCACAATCTTAGGACGGTGCAAATATCGTCGGATGTCAGAGAAGTTCTGCTGCTTAGGGTCTGGTCGTTGTCTAGAAGCTCCTTTGCACATGTGATTGTTAGTTGTGCCACGATTGAAGTAAAGAAAGAGACTACATCAAATGAGGCCATAACTTGGTCATCTGAAATGGATAGTCTGCTAACTCGGTCCAAGAATTTGGCACTGTTTGAAACGGTATGGGCAGTCTTGCCTACCAGGGGTGAGAGCAGACTGGGTACAAACTTGGATAGCTCGTATGTAGGCAAATCACAACAGGAGACGATGGGTCATAAGGGTACACCCTCCTTGTGTACCTTTGGTACTCTGTAGAATGCGGAATATGGCACCCGGTGGCATGTAGGCGCCAATGTACGGACTCGGTGATGTTACCCGTACGGAACCAGCTGTAGACATGCTTGTTCGCTTCAGACTCCCATCGTTCTAAAATCTTGACGGGGGAAGCAAGAACGGTTTCGTAGACGGACGTGTCTTGTAGAAGTGACAGGGCCTTCGTGTCGTAGTCGGAAAGGTTTAAAACGACCATTCGACGGCCTTTGTCTGCCGGAACGATGACGATGGAATCGTCACGTTTCAATGAATTGAGGGTAGAGATTTGATGCCGACTGAGATTATAGATGATAGGATCGGCACGTTATATTATCGCCGCAGTTTTTAGACGAATCGCATTCGTAGTTTCCTCAGGGATACGTGTTAATGATGCTTCAGCACCCAAGGCATTCTCAGTGATGAGGGGGTCAGCGGGGGAGAACGGCAAACTTCATCCTCAAAGTGAGTAAATCTAGTTGTTTAGCAGACAAGTATTTGATACTTAGATTCAGTACAAACTGTGACCAGTCCATAGTGCGGTCTCTTTGCTGGTGGCGGGAGTTATACGTCTCACCAACTAATCTGTCAAACTTACACTGTTGACGAGTGCGATAGCGCTCAGATTCCCGTACTGCTTGGGAACGTAAAGTCCGGATAACACTGGAGTAAACGGAGGTGGGAATCAGACTCCTGAGTTCAAGCATGAGGACTACTTTGGTGGTGGAAGCTTTTTGCAGATCATGGAGGCAGCTAATCCATATGTTCAGAGTCCTGAAACTGAAGTTCCGGCAGGCGCGCTACATGCGTTCACTAGGAAAGGAAACGGAACTCTATAGAGGAAACCTTTCGGTATGATGCGTTGAGTATGACGTTCGGCATGACCCGCCACTACCGTTGCCGCGTCTTATTGGAATCGCTCCACATCTCGTGTTGTAGCGGTTCCTTCAAGAGGAACAGAGGTTGTCACATCAACCTCATAACTGAGGCAACCATCCTCTTAGCTGACAAGCGTTGCATTCCCAAGTATTACAACAACAACACTGCAAGCCCTCACTGCAAGCCATCGACGGGGACCTCCAAGAAGTGGTCAATAATAAAAAATACAGGAAGGGTATCCTCGTCGAACTGAAAATGTAAAACTGTGCCTTGTTAATAATCTGATTTATCTTTTTTTCTCATGTGTATCTCTTTTGTAAATATGTTTTGTTAACCCCTGGCACCACCATGCCGTGACGGGACTAATTGTATGTCTATCATTGCTGCAATTAAAGATTCTATTCTATTCTATTCTATTAACAATCGCAAGCCTCCACTTCAACCAGCGAATTGCTGCAAGCATCTGTAGCAAGTGATTCTCAACCTTACATGACCACAATGGCACGTACATGATGTTCTGTATTTTTCAATAACGATTAACTATCAAAACTGAGGAAGGACTACATCCGTCTTTGTTCTATTTTTTTCTATTTTTCTATTTTGAAATTTTTCTATTTTAAAATTGTTCTATCTTGTTCTTTGGTCATTAAACGATTTTAATCCAACCATTTATATTTATTTCCTGGTTTCGCAGTGACGCAGTATTATTGTTGTATCATGAATCCTGGGCACGTAGGCCTTTTTCCTTGATATTGTTTATATTTTTCGTTTGTGTCTTTAAATAATAATTTCCAGCCATTGCTTGAGCGTCATAACAACCACGGTAATTAATGTATGGCTTTATTAGTCTGGTAAATAACTGAAAATGATATCTTTCACTAAAGTCTGCTGCTACCAGCTGGTATTCTTGATTATGAAGTAACTAAACTATGTATAAATCGTAATACTGTACACTCAAAAAATCATAAAACTGGAACTGTTATATGTGTTGTAAGATGTAGTTCTTATAAATTAAAATAGAAATATTTGTTTTGCTAAAATAATTCCAGGAAGGGCGATGGAAAGTGAGAATTAGCATTAATGCCCGAGTATTAAGTTAAAGACAGTAAGTATTAAGATTGGATATTTAGTTTTAATGTAAATAAGGTTAAAGTTTGAAGAAACACTGGATTTGGGAATGGAAAAGTTATAGATGAATATGTTAAATAGCCGCTAAATGGAAACAAGTCGAGTAATATAGAGAGAAAACAGGGACAGCACTAGAGAAGGGGGTACCATTTGAGAACAGGTGTGAAAAGGTTGCTGGGGGCCAAAACAATAGGACCGTGAAATGGGATTACGAAACGTCTCTTTTGATCTAAGCCACCGTTAGAAAGTAAATAGGAAATTAGTGGATGTCCATAGTTCGCGTAAAAAGAAAACGGTGTCAGGGTGACTGACTGAATTTTGGATAAGTTGGCCATATTTAGCAGAGAAAGTGTGAACACGAAAACGAGTGTTTTGGAGGTTACGGCTAACATGAAAGGGCCATGCTGCCGTGTGAAAAAAAAAGAAAAATTTCTAGAGAATGGTTGGTTTATCCGCTAGGGAGACATCTGGGGTGAGATGTTATAGCAAATAGGAAGGAATGGAAAATTAAGCAAAGTATGAGGATTGGTTGCGAGTCCTGGGAAGTCGTTTCAAACTTGAGGGGGAAAAAAAGGTTCGAAAGGAGAGTAAAGGGTGGTCGAGAGAGTTTTTGAAGATACGTGGGAGAGGGTGGATTGTGGTTTTTTTTTTTTTTTTTTTTTTTTGAGTGCGGGGGACAGAGTCAGATAGGAGAGCTTAGTAATGTAGGCCCTTGTAAAGAGTCTGAAAGATAACTGGCGAAGGAACTGCTCATAGGTTCTAATTCCAACTGCAGAGAATGAGCCAAGTATGTACAACTGTGAATATGTCGTTTGCACAAGAAGGTGCGTCATGTCAAGAGTGCCCCAGAAGTGCCCCAGAAGAGTGCCCCAAGGCCTGTCAGCCTTGAAGGAAAACAGGAGTGGCCAGAAGTGAACCCATGCATGTCCGCCACTAAGGAAGCAGAGTGCCCAAGAAAGGGAAAGAAAGCCTGTATGCCAGGAAGAAAGCTTGAACGCAAGGAAATTGGAAGTAGCGGACATTTCGGAAAGTATGTCTGTTCCTGTTTTTTTTTCTCGAATCCTGAACTCAAGGACTCATAATCTAGCTCTGTACGGAATTGAGTGATAGTCCTTTTAAAAATGGAACATTCATATTGTATTAAGCAAGTTAGTTACTAAGGTTGAGATCATTTATGAATGTTAATGATTATGAAATAATGTAAGGGTGGTACAAGGGTAATAAAAAGAAAGTGATAGTATAAAGGAATTACTAAAGAAATTATATTTATAGGAGTAGTACTGTAAGGATATGTTAACCTATATCATTAAATTAGGCCAGGTGCCAACACAAGATAACATACCAGATGAGGCGTAAAGAGAAAGAAATTTTATTAATAGAGAAACCTCATGGGTAAAGGGGATGACTAAGATGATAACTAAGATAGAATGAATGATTTATAGTGAACATTATTGAGGTAAGAGGATACCAGTTGTAATACATTTCATGTGTTAAAGGCTAGAAACTAATATACAAAAAGAGTAATAAGAGCTGAAATGAGTTTACTGATGTAAGTGATAAAAATTGGTAATGTAAGAGAATGACTGAGTAATCATCGAGGATTCATATTAAGTAAGATACAACTGATATAAACTGGTGTTAATAATTTGTAAATTGAGAATAGTTTATGAGAGAGAGATAGTGTAGTGTACTGTATGGGTCAAATATATGGTACAAATGTATGGTTCTGATAGTGTAGTGTTTGGTTCATATATATGTAAATTGGTATGCTTGTATGTAATTATTTGTTTCTTTTATGTAAATGCTGTATATAATGTTCATTAAAGGTTGTAAATAAATGTGTATCTTTAATGCTCTGCTAACATCCGCTTTACACACTTAGAATCTAGAATTTTCTGTGAGTTGTAGTCAGTTTTGCGTAATGTGGGGCTGTTTGAGACCTCAGTACGAATTAAATCAAAATTAAAACAATTAATTCCCCCCACAGTGCGTAAGGTAGGGCGGTTCCTTAACTTGAATCTTGAATTAAAAACTTAGCTGAGTAAATTAAATTTTTTAATTTAAATTTAGGATACTAGTAAAAATGGTCTCATTAGTTGTCTCATTCTAATCTATACGAGTATTTTTCTTTTAATTCGAAAATGCTTAGAGTTTAACAATCTATGTAGAATTATCTTTATGAATTCATTTAGATGTGGCTTTCTCTCAAATAGTACTATAAAACTGTTTTGGATTTTTATGCTTAGTACTTATATCTTTTCCCGATGTTAATTCGAGCCAATTTTTACCAAGCTTGTTATCACTGAATTTTCATATAACTATTAATAATTTATAATAAATGAAGGTAATCACACTACGGCCTAAGCGTTATGTTAAATAGTTAAGAGAAGTTGATTATCAATGATATCGTTTTTTTTAGATGTGGCTGATATGTAACAACATATCCATCCCAGCTGTGATAGTCATTCTGCGCGACTACTTCCTCATTGAGGGAAATGCCTTCCAGTTTTTAAAGGGCTCTTTTCGGCGCAGACAATTTACAGAAACAAACGGGAATATGCGCGCTAGTATCAGGTCGATAAAGGAGTCCCACAAGGTGGCGTCTTGTCCGCCACGATCTTTGCCATAGTGCTAGAGCCCTGCTTAGCTCTAAACAGGAAACAATTCATCGCATATGCAGATGATATAAAATTTTGTATTGCCTCAGAAAATCAGAAATCGTCTGACTACTGCAACCAAGTGGCTAACACCAAAAGAAGAGAATTCTAAATATACTTAAATTGTATCTGGCTACACTTAAATGAAAACAACACTTCACAAATAAAATAAAAAAATACGTGAACGACATCCTTGTCGTCCAAAACGTTCAGTCACATCTTGACCTCGGACTCAAATGGGACGAAGGGCTGAACTTCTTTCCACACCGCCTGCATTCTTAGGAAAACATACGCGACGCTCTGGACAACCAGGCAGGAACTCATCGGCTTTACAGACTCCAGGTTAATGTTGTTGTCGTTTGGTTTTTAGGAGCATTAGCAACTAAAGCCATATTGCTCTGGGGATATGCGGTGGTCATTCCCTGACCTTTCCGCATCCTCCGTATTTGGTGGGCACGGGCTCGAACCCCGGTCTAATCAAGACGCGTGTGCTACGCACTACTGCTCCTGCCCACCTGGCTACGGAGGCGCCTTCCACTTTAATGAAGCAGTATATCAACAGATGTGTTATTCCTATTCCCCCATACGCGTCTGCGCATGTAGCACGGTGGTATCGTCGCCGTCCTCTCCACACCGAGTAAAAAAGGCCCGGGTTCGAATGCCGTCGATGACGCGAGGAACTTTAATGGGCTTTTTTAACTCCGTGGCTGAGTTAGTCGGTCTCAGGTGTATATAGCAAGGTACCCCACCCAGAAACTGGGTTTTTTCGTCCAGCAAAATAGGCAAATCGACCAGAGAACACACACAATTTACAGACAAAACACATATATGGAATCAATTACGGGTGACCCTAATGTAATATAATATTCCCTTATACGCGTCACAAATCTGATCTTCAGCTCCTGAAAGCAGTATTGAATTGAATTCTAAACATTCAATTCAAATTGTTAATCGTATTTAGTAGTCACGAGCTTGAACCCCGGTCTACTGAAAGAGCGTGTGCTACTGCACTCCCGCTCCTGACCACTCGGCTACGGAGGCCTTTATACCGCCCCCTAAGTCATTAGTTTAATAGATATTTGATTATTCCATGAGTCCTAAAAGTGTACTGAAATTTTATTACTGGGCTTAAGTGACACCATATATAGTTTTAAAATTTGTTTAGAATATTTTCGGCACCTGACAGTATTCAATAACTTTATGTACTTTTCTTCTCGTCCTATTGTTGACAGCCTTCCGATAGTCGATGAAAATGATGAAAGGCTTGATTTTAGTATAAAATAATAAATGTATTGCTAGTATTCATTTCTAAAAGTCCTATACAGAAGCTAAAAAATAAAATTTTATTTCAGGAAACCAGCAATGGGAATTATAATCGCAGTTGCCTTAGGTTTAGGTTGCAGTGTAGCAGTTGGAGCAATTACTTACGTGAACCAATATCCACCCATTCCAATGATTTCAATTCCAAATAAAGAGTAAGTCTTCGCAACTGTTTGGCCAATTATGAATTAGTATTAGTAGTGTGAAATGATGCAAGAAAGCAATCTTATACAGCATTAGCAAAAAAAAAAAAAAAAAAACCTCCCATTTCACCAATAATTCTCTCCAATAGTATGTCTAGTCCTTCCTTCCTTGAATTTATTCAAGCTATCCACTTCCACAATAACAGATGGAAATTTCCAGCAGTCAACCACCTGCTGGCTAAAAAGGCGAACTTCCACACATCTATCCTCTAACCATCCTTCCTCAATTTGAATTTATGCCCCCCTCATGTAATTTGAGAAATAGGAAGAATTCCGTCAGCATTAAGCTTGCTCAATCCATTCAAAACCATAAAAACCTCAATCATTTCATCTCGTAGGTGTCTAGTCTTCAGACGCTGCAATTTGCATAACCTCGTCATATGGCCCCTTATCATCTCTGGGCCGAAATGCAAACACTTTCAATAGCTTCCCCATGAATGAATTTTAATTAGAAATATTTTGCATTCATTATATCTCAGTTAGAACGTAACTATCCTTAAATGTAAACGCCACTCCCTTAAGTTTAAAGTTGGCTGATGTAGCCACTCGAATTCAAAAAGTAATACACTTTACCAATTGTATATAAACTCCCGATTAAAATTCACCTCAAACATTACAAGATTGTGAATTGATGAATGATTATGGTGTTAGTTGACGAATCCCTTTTTGGGGGGAAGTAGTGGTGAGTACCTTATTTTCATTTGTCCCACTCTACCTTGTTCTTCATAATTTCACGGCTTCGGATGATCACTTATTCTGCAAAGTTCTCAGATACAATTTCATTCAATCAATGTCCACATTCAAACTCGTCTAATTTATGCTCTTTGCATAATATGGCTTTTGAAATTTCTACCAAGTTAGATATTATTTGAGGAACTTGCTGCAAAATATTTTCATACACTTGAACGTTGCAGAGAAATCAGACTCAAGTCTCATACTTTTGGCAGAGAATATCTCGAATGGTTCCCGATATATATATATAATCAGGAAATACAGGCCTTAGACAAGCAATACTCTTCATCTAATTATTAACAATGATTCTCATGCATTTAAAATCTCCAAATAAAGGAAACACCAGGTGGCAGTGATCATAATATATTAATGTGAGAAAATACTTAACTGTCACGAGTAAAGGGAAGAGATCTTTTTTCTTTCGAAAGAGTACAGAGGTTTTAGACAATTTTTCAGTGGGACTAACTGCAAACTCTAAATGGGAAGCATTCAGGAAAGTAATCATAGAAACTACTAAGCTTTTTACACCAACTAAGAGTTAATGTTCAAGGTAGATCTAAATGGATGACAAATGATCTGATGAGGCTAGTGGCAAAAAAAGAAAAATATATGCGACGATAATAAATTAGCAAGGGACACAAAAACCTACAGTAAATACAAACAATCCTGAACTTAAGTCACTAAAGGGAAGGAGGGGGGCATACTATGAGAAGCCTTTCGCAAAGAATTCACAGCCTATGTTAACACACTAGAAGCCAAGGGATGAAGTTCATTGGCATAACTATTAATGATGCTGTTCAGGTTACTGACAAACTTAATAAATATTTGAATCTACATTCAAGCGTCAAGAACTTTTTAGGGATGAGGACACCAGAAGTGTACCAAGTTATAACAGGGAGCTAAATAATTTTGATAACTGAGAAGAAAGTGCAAGATAAATTGTTGAGGATAAAAGTAAATAAGTGCCATGATAAGTGCCAGCGCTGGTCGAAGCGACCAGATATAACGGATTATTTTGATACTTCGGCTTTCTTGTTTTCCTTTTAGAAATAATTTTTAAACTGACAGATATAGTGTTTGAGGCTAATGGTCGTTCTTTTGTTAAGTCCGCTAGGGTTGGAACGCTGTAGTCACTTTCGAGGGAGGAGTGCATGGTTTTTCACCAACAAATTCGAGTTTTCGTTCAAAAAAGGCAAATTGACCACTGAATACACGAAATTTACAGACACATTACATGTACAGGGTGTCTCAAAAATATTGGTACAAACGTTTAGGGGAGGTAGGTAACATCTAAAGGAATGTGAATCGCACAGGAACTCATAACCGGAAACGTCACGGCAAAGTAGTAGCAGTGGCACAAGAAGCAGAAATGACAAAAGACAGTAATTAGTGGCAAACATTTATTTGACATAATATTAACAATGGAGTACGAGATGGATGCATTTCATGATGTTACAACAGATGCTCGAAGGTTCCACCATGAGACGCGATGTATGCGTGACACCGACGCAGCATGGACTGGCGGACACGGTCGAACACACCTGGAGTTTCTTTGACAGTAGCAGCAGCGCAGACGAGTCTCGCCACGAGATCCATTTCCGTCTCTACAGGCGATTCATACACGATAGATTTGAGGCCCCCCCCACAGAAAGAAATCAAGGCTCGATAAACCAGGTGAGCGCGGGGCCAGGCAACGGGTCCACCACGGCCAATCCATCGACGCCCAAAATGCCTGTTCAAATGGTCACGAACACACCTTCCATAATGGGCAGGCGCCCCGTCATGTTGAAACCAAATGTTGCGTCTCACATTTGCTGGAACATCGTCAAGTAACCCTGGTAGAACTTGTTCAAGAAAGATCCGATATTTAGCGGAGTTCATGCGGGATGGTAACAAGTATGGGCCGACTAAGCAGTCACCGACCATACCTGCCCACACATTTATTGGGAAGCGATGTTGTGCCGCATGGGGGCGCACACCGTGTGGGTTGTCGTGAACCCACACATGAGCATTGTGCTGATTGAATAAGCCTTCCCGAGTGAAATAAGTCTCATCCGTGAACAAAACGTAGGCTGGAAAATTCAAGTCTTGAACACTTTCTTGGAGAAACCACGGCGCAAAAGCCACACGTGGAGGATGATCTTGGGGGAGCAGTAACTGAACCCTTTGGAGATGAAAGGGGTGTAATGAATCGTCGTGCCAGACACGCTGTACTCTGCAACGAGACACTCCTAAGGCAGAGGCAACGGCACGTATTCTGGTAGTAGGATTATTCTGGACAGCATTCAACACACTTTCTTTCATGGCGGCACTACTCCTGTGACCTCTAAATGACGCATAATCGCACAAATTTTGATGCACACGCGCAAACAAACGGTGGTCCGGTACATGTCTGTCTGGGAAGCGTTCCCCATAAATTCGTTGAGCGGCTCGTCCATTACCTTCTGCTAATCCATACACTAGGTGCATGTCTGCCAGCTCACAGTTCGTATATCGATGCATGCTCTTCGTGCGGCGACTACTGCTTGAATGAGTAAACCAGAAATTTTCACTCTCGCGAACTGATGAACAGCGCCGTGTACCGACTTACGGTGACGTTTCCGGTTATGGGTTCCTATGCGATTCACATTCCTTTAGATGTTACCTACCTCCCCTAAACGTTTGTACCAATATTTTTAAGACACCCTGTATACTGATTCTGTTGCTTTGGTGCGTATAACATATGAGGATTAAATTAGAAATCTTCAGAGTCAGGGGTCGATCGAAACGTGAAATCTTGAGAAACTGGTTAATAAAATAATCTCTTATTTTTATTAAGTATGTAGATGACAATATCTATATTCGTGAAGAACCGGAATGGAGTTTCGTTGTGCTCCTGTACGTTCGGAGTTCTGATCGGGGAGGGGGAAAGATATCTTTAAATATCTTTTAAATTTAGATAAGTGTACAGCATTTTCTCAGACTGAATCCAGATTACCGATCGATTAGGGATGTTCGATTAATGTCCGGCTAATAAGGTAATTTTTTTTTTACATTATATTGAACAGAAAATTACTCCTTCATGCTTTTAGTGACTCTCATCAACACAAGATTTTAAGTGGTTTTTGGTTACTCCACTTTGGATGTTCTTATATTCTCTCTATGGTCGTCCAGGAGTATAAATAGAAAATTTATTTGTTTTATTTATCTGAAAATAGTTAAGGACCCGACAGTTATTCTAAAATATAATATCTATATCACTCTTCCCTTATTCTTACTCTCCTACCTTAATTTGGTCGTTTCTTCTAGGCAGTGTTTATGATTCTACCTTTGAGTATAAGTAATAAGATGGTGTACCAAGAACTTTGACTTAGTTTTACTGAGTTACTTTATTACATTTCGAAATTTAAATGTGTTCTGTATATCAATGGATTTCACAATTTTGTTTTGCTTATCTGCAAGGTGCAAAGGTGCATTGCCTTAGTCCACAAAGTTTCAAGAGACCGCAGAAATAATGCACTGTTTATGGAGGATCTACGCGACTTCATTTTAGGGCCTCAAACAGTTTTAAGCTTGGCTACATATCCTGAAGAAATCTGATGAGTACTCTGTGAATAGAACTATTCATCTTATAACAGAGGGGCTGTAATTTGTGGTCAACTTACGGACGTTATATTCGAAGGAGAAATGTTGTTCTGCTCTATCGAGGTGCCAATTGTCATGTACTGAAATATAATTTTTTTTTTACTTATCTAAACCCCATCAGAGTTTCTGTATTGGGATATCCCCCATTTTTATTTGGGAAAATAAATTAAATTACATAAATAGTAAAATTTCTCTAAGTCAGACCCTCTATATTTCAAACTTTTCTCTTTTGTTGTTATTCTTATTTATACAGAAGGAAATTTTTCCTCAACAACAATTTCATGAATTTGGGAACCATTTCTGATCCCAAATGGTCTCCTCTAGGAGTCAAGTATAAGCGAAGAAGAAAAACACAGTTCCTATAAATGCTGTCTATGATGATTTATATGAACACTAGTAGTAGGGAGAAGGACGTCATTAACCCTCTATGCAGGACGATAATTAGACAGTATTTCGAATATTATATCCAGGTCTGGCGACTGCGTAAAAAATGACATAGCACTTCTAGAAACGATTCAAAGAAGAGCGACCAGATCAGCAATGAGCGCAAATCTTTGCAGATACAAAGAACGGCTCAGGTGTGGACTGAAAAATTTGACAAGTATACATCTATGGAGAGATCTAATGTATATAAGTTCCCGTAGAGATGGATTAAAATGAATAACGAAGGTTTGTTCTTCCACATAAGTGAGACAAAACCAGTGGGCACGAATATAAAATCTCTTGAATAACAGAAGACTGAATCACATGAAATGCACCTGTGGACAGTGCGCTGTTCGAACAGTAAAACGATTGCCTCCCAATGTGGCAAAAGCAGTGTGTCTGGTTAAATCCCAAGCAGAATTGGATGGTTACCTTGTGGGAACGGGAACAATGTGAATATTATATTTGTTTTATTTTATATTATTATTTTACTTCTTTTTTTGGCACAAAAAAAGAGTCCGCTTCCTTGCGTCATTTGGCCTTTCTGGTGTCAATATCAAGTGCCTTTTTTTCTTACCTCCCAGCCTTTATCAGAGATGACTTTGTTATTTACTGGAATGTTTTGCGCAAAACCAACTTAGCCATATTGCGCCTAACTATTCGAGTGATAAGTGCCAGCGATGATCGAAGCGACCAGATATAAGGAATTATTTTGATACTTTGGTTTTCTGGATATACATGGATAACATTTTTAGTCATAATCTATACAATATTTCATTGAAATGTCCTACTATTTTCAGAATAGAGAAGAGCTTGTCAATAGTAGAGTTCTCACCTATGATTTGTGATAGAATCAGTTTCATTTAAATAGGGAGATTAAGGCTCTTTTTCGCGCCATCTGATGCCGTGTATAGTCCATAAGGATATGCTACCTAGCTTGCTCCTTATTTAAAATTTTTGAAAAGCTTATACCTCCAGCAATTATTCAATAACCGATCATCCTACCTTCACACAGTCCTGCGCCACATGCATGACACCCGGTTACCTTCTAGACAGAACAAAAAATTCTAGATGACAGAACTCAAATGATCACTATCTTTTTCCATATTAATGCTTTTGATAATGTCTCAATTCCCACTCATATACATCTTAAAGAAATACTTCAAGGTATTAAATCAAATAATAAGCATCCTGGAACCTTTGCTACAGCACTGACAATTATATCTAATGAATCCCACCAGAAAACCATCTATGCAACGGGTATTGCGCCTCAAGGTTGGGTGATGTCGACCCCCCTTTGCAGTTCTCCTAGAACTGCAAAAGAGGGAGTCGACATCACCTCACATTTCAGTTCCCACTCTGATTATCTAAAATGCTTAATTATTTCAGAAGAATCTAAGTACATTCAATAAATTAATAATGAAAACTGTATGCAGATTCAAAAGTCAATTCACTACCTACAGCTAGGCCAAGTCGGCCCACATAAATAAATAAATTTTCTGTTTATACTCAGGGACGACCAAACGGTCAGAAAAGTTCACAAGATAGACAGAATACAAGAAACAGCATAGTATTCAGCAGTCACAGGCTTGAACTCAAGGCACGTGTACTTATACACCCGCGCGCCTGACCACTAGGCTACGGTATTACATGATAATCAAGCAGCGGAAGTTCAGGAATGACATTCAAATTATTGTTAACAGTGAGAGAATTCGGAAAGTTTCATCCCATACAGACCGACAGCTCTCTGAAATTTACGATGAAGACCTAAATTTCGGAGAACATTTCCTGGAGACGAAAAAGAACTCTGGGCCAACCGCCGGTACTTACAGACTGTTACAATATTAAATCGGTACACACATCGACAGATGTCTATATATTATTTTCGATAGCTCAGAAATTTGTTCCTCTGCACCTGCTTTTCATCATAACAAATTTCTAAGGATGGAATATTGGATGAACCACAATTGTGGCTGAAGCAATTGGGGAGGGAACCAGTTTACCTTTAAATTCGATTTTCTAGTCAATTTAGACACGATCCCCACCTCCCCTCGGAGCATCACTGTTCTCAATGAAAACCCTGTTCACACTCACTACGCTGCTAACTCGTGGAAATCCTCCATCGGTAGAAGATATCTCATTCCCAAACACAAGAAAAATAAACTAGCAGATTCAGTACTGTTCGCTGCAGAGGACACTCACCAACTTGGGCTCATTAAGAGGCACGCTTCCAAGCATGGCCGTACTTAGTTAGGCACAGGCGCATGAGACGCCAGTCTGGGGCCCCCACAGATATATAGAGCCCCCAATTAAGTTAATTTTGACAAAAAGTAAAAAGAAAAAAAGAAACACGAATCTTTATATTTCGCAGTATTACAACGTTTGTGTTTAAACAGATCAGCAAAAATAGTTTTTTTTCTGATTATATTTATATATGCAAATTTTTTTTGGACTCTGGTATCTTTAAAAGGGATCCTCGCAAGAGCTTAATGCCTCGGGCCCCGAGAAGTGTAAGTACGGTCCTGTTTCCAAGCAATACCATCCAGCATTTAAATCCCTTATGCATTGATCAAAATAAACTATAAGAAATAAAACTTAGATATACCAAATTCTGGATCAAATTAGTCAAATCACCAGAATTATCATAAAGGCCAAGCTTAATTTATATCAGTAAATTATAGTATCATTAATATTTTAAATATCTTGAGAATATATATAGAATAATTTATAAAATAATTTAGAAATAAACGAATTAATTTATAAAATAATTTAGAAATAAACGAATTAATTTATAAAATAATTTAGAAATAAACGAATTAATTTATAAAAAATTATAAAATAAGTTATATAAAATATGCTGCATATAATGAAGTATTTGTAGGCCCTATCCCATCCCCCAATCCCATTGGCCGTTTAGGAATGAACCTATGAAGGAAGGAAGGAATAAGTAGCAATAATATATTTGACAGCGAATTGAGAGATATCAATAATTATAATTTATAATTTTCAATGTTTAACACAGTTAAAGTTTATTGTTTAAAAATCGTATTGATCTATGTTGTATTTAATTTCAATTCTTCTTATTTCATGTTTTTTTTCAATATTTTCAATATATAAATATTTTCATAATTCTTTTTTTCTTTTCTTTATATTTGTGTCTTAATACCACCTGAAATGAATATGTTGCTAGATTGTGAATTTTCTTTGTTTTATGGAGTATGAGTTGAAAATATTTACATATAATTATATTCTGTACGGAACTTTTGAATAATATGGACAACTTTCCCCACCCATAGTCAGCTTTAGGGAGATTCTACTGTACATCAGTATAAAATTTCGCTTATTGCTGAAAGGATCCTCACATCCCTGGGATTTAGGAAAATTAACATATCTGCCATTCAAGTGTGAGAAATAGATATAAGTAAGCAGATCAACGAACCACAGTGGATGGGTCGCGGCATTGAACTTTGCGAATGTCAACGGGAAGTCATCATAATAGGCCATACTAGCAATCAGTCTGATCATACCATTGCGGAAAAGTGCAACCGCAGAATTCAGGGAAACAGACCAGAGAGCGCTCAGAGTCATCATGGAATACTGTCAAATCTGGAACTCAGGGTGGCCACATGAACTGATATTAGCACAAGGTCGATCTGTAGGAATCATCATATCGCATCACATTAAGGAAGAGCTGCAATCCACAGTCCAAATATTACAGCACATAGTGCCGACCTGCCTAGTTCACAATCCTAGAACATTGGGAAATAGTGCTATACAGTGAAGAATCACAGAACACGGTTTACCAATCTGCGGGCCGCACTTGAATCTAGCGGATGCTCAGAGAATGTTATTTACCAGATTGTGTACGTTCATGAGATTGTTCCTTGTGGAACGAAGCCATTGAGACCATTGTTCGTCGTTCCTAGAACAATTAATGCCATGCGGTACACTGACATCGTGGACTATTCCAGTATGCCTACGTTGTAGCAGTAGTATGCGGACGATCTTTTTTTTTCTCTTTTGCAATGACAATATTACTTAATACTGCACTTTGTAGTGACATGGGCTTACAAAACGCTTTACAAGCTTCCAAAGCTCCGCGTTTAACCCCGTTGAATACCTTTGGAATGAAGTGGAATGTCACTTTGGAGCAGGCCAAAAGGTAAACTGCAGCAATTATCAATCCACCGCAGGATGGAAGCTTCCTCAACGGTTTATGTTGGAGGAAATGGACCATAACATACCATGCTGGTCCAGTGGGTTGGCAGATCGACCGTATTTAGCAGTCAGGGGCTTAAATCGCGTCTACTCAAAGAGTGTGCGCTACTGCACTCTCGCTCCTGACCACTCGGCTACAGAAGCCGTGTCGGCAAGGCCAACACGCTCACAATCATTATATGTGTTGAAAGAAGAATAGACCAAAATACAGCTTTCTTTTTATCAAAATATGGTTCAAACTCTAGCAATGGAAATACGGCAGTTGCTGACAAGTTGTTAAATTTTGTTCAATCTAAAGGATCCTTGAAATATGCAAATGTCGGTTACTACTTTGGCATTTCAGTGTGTGTGTGTGTGTGTGTGTGTGTGTGTGTGTGTGTGTGTTCGCACTTCTGTAGCTACGACAAGTCCTTATTAGTTCCATTTTTATTTCTTTTAGGTATGTGTATAGAATACTCGAAGATGTGTACTTCAAAACTTATGTTCATGTAGGTCCTTACCTTGTGGGGATGTTATTTGGATATTTTATGCATAAACACTCCAATATCAAACTAAGGCTGGTAAGATTATTTAAAATTTAGACAATACTCTGAACATGTTTGAGGTTTCATTCATATAAATAGGCAAAATCATGAAGAAATCTCCGAAGACCTCCGAAGCAAGTCGGCATATCATCCGCCTACATTCCGTACTATCCAGGAGTGTCAGGACGTATCTCGAAGATCCTGAGAAGTTACAACATAAAATGTGTACAATTACCAGGTAGGAACCTACGTTCACTTGTCTCCAGTGTGAAGACCCCTGTCACACCTGTCTTACGCAGCAATGTAGTGTACCGTATCACCTGTAGGGCCTGTAACAGTTGCTACGTAGGTGAGACATCGAGACGTCTCCAGGATCGCCTCACGGAACACGACAGAGCAATCCGGCTTGCCGAAACTGACCAGTCCGCGCTTGCAGAACATTTTTGGGCTACCAACCACGATCTTGACCCCAAGCGCGACTTTGAGATAGTGGACCACGCGCGACACTTTCGCCACCGCCTATGGCTAGAGTCACTAAACATAATGAACAACCCTAAGGCATTAAATCGCCAGAAAGGCATGCGTATACATCCAATCCTGGAGACAACCGTTTTATTGATGGATGATCACTGGCGCAAGGCAGCACACGTCCGTGCTACAACAATGACGAATGAGTAACGTGCCACACTTTGCTTGTAATGTATTCAAAAATTCTGTCAGTTGAGAAAGGGACACGAGTTCCGAAAGCTTCTGGAAATATTTTATTTTATTTTATTTTATACTGGGTATACTCTAAATAAATATCTGTTAAACTATGGACCCCAGTACTCCAGGCCCATTTGTCACTATGAAGAAATCTGTTATAAACCATGTACTGTATTTATACGTATACTAGATGAAACATTAGAAATGCATGTCAAAAGAAGCAAAGGACACTTACACCCAGCATTTTACTTTGAAGAAGAGAGATTGTAACTTTGATTATTACATCCCTAAATGGGATGCATTTATAAAAACAATAAAGATAAGATTACGATTTTGTCTACTTAAGACTAGTTAACTTCGACTACGCGAATTGTTGATATATTTGTATTTATTTTTCAATTTCTGCCAAAGGAAGTAAGGCTATGAAGGGTTAGCGTATTCTCTCTGTGAACTGCATGTTTGGTCGGTTTGCTTGTTTTTCAAAATGTAAAATCCGAGTTCCCGCACAACCCTCTCCCAAGAGCGATTTACTATGCCAGAATTGAAGGTTGGTTGTTGTAAGTTTTTAGGTGCACCAGCAACTTCGATCCTCTTGCACTGTATATGTCTGTAAATTGCGTGTATTCTTTGGTCAATTCGCTGTTTGTTGGACGAAAAACCCGAGTTTCCCGGTTTTTTGTCCAAAAAAGAAAAAAAAAACAATACTACCCTCGTCTGAGACCGACTAACTCAGACACGTTGTTCGAACTATTATTCCTCTCAATGACCGGAAAACTGTCCACGTTTACAGAATTCGAACTGTTATTCCTGTCAATGACCGGAAAACTGTCCACGATACCACGTGGACACTGATAACGGGCGGTCGTCTCCGCATTTCAGACTTGATATCAAACGATACCCACATCTCTCTTCTCCCATTGTCGGAATAAATATCATTGGGAGGAAAATTATTTTAATGTACAGAAAGAAAATATTAAATTAATCACTCACAATTATTTATATAACATATAGCGATGTGAATCAAATATACAAACAAGTCATTGAACACTTGTACTTATGAAAAAAACAAACACTTATTTATTCAAAAAAGTATAAATGTATTTGACCACCTTTAGAGTAATGACTATTTCCACTCCTACTAATTTCAAACCCCAATAACGAGTCAAACATCAATACAACGGCTGTCCTGTGAAAGGAAACAGGTTTTCAATAGGAGATGGAGGATGAAAAGAATTGTGCAACCAGCAGACAAACCACAATCGGACAGATGACGACTTAATACAACAGTGGGTTGCAAAGGAGTATTATTAGAATGCACAGTGCATCGACTCTGTCATTGGTGGAGTTTAGCAGCAAAAGACCTGATTAGGCTCCACTCATCCGCAAAACACAAGCGGCATCGGTACAGGGGATACAGGAACACTTACACGTGGAAAAGGTCACTTGTTGCTCGATGAATCTCGGTTCCGATTGATCTAAGTCGACGGCAGTATCAGCGTATGGCGAAAGTTGCTTGAATCAATGGTGCCGGCTATCACCGCCGGAGGCTGGAAATATACGTGTGGGCTTTGTTTTCATGGATCAACGTCCGAATGCTACAGCCTACTTGAACGCTTTGCTGAATAGGTGCATCCCTTGACGCTCACACTTAATCCAACTGGTATTGATTACTTCCAGCAGGATAATGCGCTATTTGAACCACTCGGATCATTCGGAAATGGAGCTAATACTTCATTGGCTCAAAAACCGGATCTCAACCCGATTGAGCACCTACTGGATGAAATGGAAGGAACTGTTTCAGGCACAGATCCACCGCCGTGAAATCTGACACAACTGCGGGGTGCGCTCGAGTCTGCATGGTCTAGCATCCCTGTCGAACGGGTTTCGGAACCTCATAAAGCGAATTGCCTACGTCTTTTTTTATTTATTTTTTTTTTTTATTTTAGGAAAGGAGGGTTTAAAGGAGGTGCAACTCTGTATTAGGTCGGTTAAACTTCCACATATAAATAAACAAACACAACACAATAAACAAGAGCTACCAAGCAGCTCACTGGAGTATATCAAAGGCAGGCAGACAAAAAAAGTAAAGCACTTCCACTGAAAACATCACAGCATATTCAGTACACAATGAGACATATGCCCTATTAGATGGGACATATGTCTCACAAGGCATCAGAAGAAACTTCGTCAGGAAGATATGAAAAGGAATTAGCCTAGTATTTCAGTCTGAGGATGCGATAAAGTAAAACCAGGGTCGGGATTTAAGCATCAATCTAAATCCAGTACTAGTTCCAGTTTATTTGATTTTAGTATAAACGAGGAGGTCCAAGACAAATAAACCATGGCTTGGAACTTTCCATTTCTTACACTGCTTTTTCTTAAAGCCTCATCATGTCTAATTTCTTCCCAGACAAAAATTGTTATTAGTGATTTAGTTATTATATAGTATCACTAATAACGATATTATATATAGTATCAATAAAATCACTAATAACGATACTATATATATAGTATCGTTATTAGTGATTTTTTTTCTGGAAGGATGTGCTTATGGTATGTCACACGTACTGAATGAGTGAACCTATTTGACTGGGCATGTTGTTTATAGCGGTGCACATGGGCGTTAGTTTCTGCAAATGTTGATGGAGTCACCCTAGTGAGCATGTTGAGAAAGGCGTTTTTCTTAAACTGAATGGGGAGAAATGAAACCAGGTTTTGCGAGTTCTCTACAGGCTTATGGTGTGCAGAAGGATTGAATGCAATATGAACGACGGTTACAAGCAGACCAGTCATGTATCTCGAGGATTGGGGTGGGAACAAACAAACGACAGGTAGGAGATCGAAGGTACTGGAAGAGACAGGAGTCGGGGTTTTTTTTTTTTTTTTTTTTGATTGCTGAAGTCTGCACCGAGTTCAGAAGTCAAGTGCTCAATTTTTTTGAACTCCATAAAGTGACGATACTTTCAAAAAAAAAAAAAACACAACACTAGAGCTAGATGCATACAGTATATTAGATCAAATAAGTAGTACAATAGAAGTAACGCTATTTTATTTATTTATTCCATTAATTTTAATTTATTATTAAAGTGAAATCTTTCTTATTCAGACTTTTCGTATACTTGGCACATGTATTGCTGTGACAATCGGTTTCTGTGTGTTGTATGGACCCTTTGAAGCTATTAGAAGCAACTTTCCGCCGCCCCTTGTGAACGCAATTTACGCAGCTGCTCATCGAATAGTCTGGAGTTTAGCAATTGTCTGGTTCATTTGGATAATCAGTCAGAAAGGTGAGTTGCTTTACTCCTATCAAGAATCTTAAAAAAAGAAATAAATATTGTCTACTAACATATAAGTACGTAAAAGAATTGTATGCAGAAACAGTACAACGCAGTCAGCAGAATGGATAAAAAAAAAAGTGAAATGTGCCATTTTGGCAAAGCAGAACTGGCATTTTCTGTAAAGCTTACACAAACTGTGCAATATTGAATTCAAGGTCTATTCAGAATTTACGTAATACTATTTAATTGTTTTAAACAGATATCCCCTCCCATTCCCCACACGTAACATTTCCTAACAGCTTTTCAACTCTTTTACATTTTTTATTACGTAACGAAATATTCCAAACCACAGCTATTTATTTACTTTTGAAGAAAATTGTGTGTGTGCCAAGCACACATAGCGGAAGTTAAGTGAAACTTCTTTAAGGGAACATTTATCACTTTGCCCAGGATCCCGTATTGACCGTATGAATGCCGCAGGCGATGAATCTGCATCAATGGGAACCTCGGAGATATGAAACGTTCCGTTACCAAATCTAGTTTTGGCAAGTGCTGTTGCATCTAATGATATTTAAAACCATTTGACTTCGATAGAGCCGGAATCACTTGGTTCTTGAGAGAGCCACGACAGCTATTTGACTTACATCCTCATTTGGAAATGCTGTTTGAAAATCTCAAGCTGCTACAATCTTCACATCGTTCTTGAACCAAAGCCGGAACAGATTACCGAAATCATTATCCAGGAATGCACGTTTAAACTCTGCGTGGATGCTTCGGCGTTTTCTTAAAATCTTATTGCTGCTCCGGCTGGGTATTACGTGTTGAACGATTTTATGGAGTACTTCTGGCAGTCGGTTTCAGCTTCTTCGCTTACGACTGGGTTTCGAAGACTCTTCATCGTTTTCACTTTCACTATCAACTTCCGTGACTCCTTCCAAATTTACTTCTAACGTTGTTGGGGAGATGGAAGGCTGTAAAGATGTGGATGGATCTTCTCCGGCTCATTTGTTCAACTCCATCGCAACGCTGTAATATCTTCCACCGTCGAAATAGTTTAGATCTCTCCTTTGTACTCAACAGAGGTTTCGGTGGGTGCATTGCACGTATACGTGCTCTATACTTCTTACAACGCTCACTGTTAGTCTTCGGTATGTTGAATTATAAATTCTTTTCCGTCGAAATTTTTTATTAAATACGGTGGAGAATGACAAAAGAAATAGCATGAGGCAATCAGTAGGGGTACTGATTGGGTCATGCATCGCTCGTGCCTGGTACAATGGTGTGGGGGGGGATAAATCATTTCGAGTCGCATTTTCTTGGCGAATTTTGTCAATTCATGGACGCATTGCACGTGTACGTGCTCTATACCTCTTACAACGCTCACTACAGTGGATCTCCGCTTTACGATGGATACTCCAGAACTAAATGCCGTTTATTATACGACATGTAGTAAGCGCCGGTCATTGTGACCACGTTTACGAATTGAATTTTGATTCTATTAACGGCGATTCTAATAAACGAAAATAGGAGAAATATTATCCACAGGCTATAAAAGTAAAGATATAAAGCACAGATTTACACTTTATTGCCTTACCAATTGACAAAATTAAATGATACGTGAAAATCGGAAGAATGTTTTCCACAGGTTAATAAAAGGAAAAAAAAGAAGGGCAATAAATCATTTATACCGGGTAATTCCCAGGTGGTTACCACCCCAATTACTAACAGCCTAACGCTATTTAATTTCAGTGAACGCACAAAAACCAGAGCATTTAGTCTTATACGACAGTTGATTCTTAAGAGGATCTGTAATGCATTTACTTTTTTTTTTTTTCATCAATCCACGAACGCAAGTTACTCCCATCTGAAAACTGCCTGGAGCGAGCCTAAAGAAGTTTCACTTCAAAAAACCTTTTAAAATGGTCTGGGTTCGATAGTGTGAACATCAGACCCTATAAATATGTATCTAATATTTATAAACCATTATATTCTTTTATACGTAGGCTGAATTTTTGAATTTGATGTTAAAATTGGTTATTGATGTTAAGTATTTAAGTTTCACGATTTTTAAATTTAAAATTAGCCTAATCAACTGATTTTTCTCAATCGAAAACTTGTTCCCTGTCCTCGGTTTAAAACTTTCCTCGGTGTACTTCTGAAATGAATATAAATCAATCAATCTTATTTGGAAAGTAAAAAAAAAACGCATACACAACAGTTGAAGAGTTGGCGCACACAAATTCTCTCCTATAGCCAGCTCTTCTATACAGCTGAACAGGAATCGTGAAGAGCGAACAACTGGATGATCACTGGCAAGATAAGCGCATTCTTAAAAAAATTACATATATAGAAATACGGACAATTATATAAAAATGTATCGTTATGTACATTAGAAAGAACACTGTAAACCAAGAACACCAATAGTAGATGTTAGTGCCCAGCATAAAAAAAAAAAAAATGGGCTGGTTAATAACACTGCAAGGAAAAGGTACGCACGCCCTCAGCTATAAGCTAACACCAACCACTAAAAAACATAATAAATAAAAATTATCAAAATAATTGCTAATACATTGAATAGCACGTTATCAAGCTTTTGCTAACTATTAACACCATTCTAAATAATTATCTAGAAAAATAATTATCTAAAATTATTATTCCAGATTCTAAAATTATTATTCCAGATTCTAAAATTATAAATTTTAAATTACCTAAAAATTACAATTATCTGAAAGCTATTTGTTTCTGATTACTATATGCCAGTAACAGCAGGACCCAAAGATAAGCCAAGAAGCCTTAAAGAAAGAGAGAAGAAGATAATTTATTAACAATTTAGTAGCTTACTGGCAGAACAAAAGATAGCCCAACAAATAGACAGAACAATCATATGCACAAAATTATATATACACATGATGATAGGGGGTAAGTGTTATAAGAAGGTAAGCAATAAGCTAAGACTAAATTGAGTGATTAATCTTCCCTCGCCTAATTTATCATCGGCCTATTACTTACCTTCTTATAACACCCCCCCCTCCCTCCTCTCATCATGTTTATAAAATTGTACCGTTCAGAAACGCAAAGCGTGCAAGGACTGTCTAAAGCAAGAGTCTTCGAAGTTTTTGAAGGGAGGGCCGCATAGGAATATTCAGAGTAGTAAAATAAATATATAAATTTTCTGTTTATACTCCAGGACGACCAAACGGTCAGAGGAGTTCACAAGATAGACAGAATACGAGAAACAGCACCGTATTTAGCAGTCACGAGCTTGAATCCCGTTGACCACTGGGCTAGGACCCAAAATCTGATTTCTGTATCTGTTTTATATCTAATTTATTAAGTAATCCACTGCATACATACATAATTATTGTGCTTCAAGACAGGACTAACTTCATTTTATCCGGGGATACCTCTTCATCCATCGCTAAAACACACTTTTTGAAGAACTCACCATTAGTGAAAGGATTGCCTTCACCACAAATAATTCCAATGATTTTAGCAGCTCGGAAACCAGACTTTACTGCCGCAACATTTCGATTTGACAAATGTTTGAAATATTTTCTTCACTTGCCAAACTCTCATTGAGTTCTTGAAATTTTTTTTGCGTGCTTCCTCTTGAAAGGTATGGTATTTCCTAGTATGATATCTATTGAAATTGCATTCTTTGAAAACCGAGACAGTTTCCTTGCAAATAAGCATACATTGTCTTTACACTGAACAAAAAACTGATTGTCCACTGTTCATTAAAAACACATCACTGTGCTCTTTTTTTTTCTTATTTGACATCCTGTAAAAAGTTTATTGTATATATATATATATACAATATACAATATTTACAAAAAGATATATATACAATTTTATATACATTAACATTCTCGTTACACATATAGAAGACATTATATTATACCTCCTGGTGCACTTCGTACGTGTAATCCCAGAGTCAAAGGTGACTCCTGGACAAAAGCCCATCTCCACCTAGTTCTCAACAAATCTAGCCTAAAAACATATGCGAGGTATTTTACCATCGCCAATGTAAGATAGCTGTTGCCCGGTGCCCTTCTCTAGGCCCTGGTTTACGTTATGTATTTGTGCTGAATGCACAAGTCCCACATCCACCAGATGTAGTGCAATACCAGTGGGTGTCAACAAATGAATTACTAGTCGAGAACTTCCATAAATTATCCTCACTTACGCCCACTAATTATTATATTAAACAGATATATATATACAATACTTTTTTTTTAAATATGCTCAGAGTCTCTGAATTACCGAGAACCAAGAAAACAATATATAACATACATCTTTACAATAACAATTGACATAAATCTTTTCAATAACAATTGGCCAAAATCAATGCAACATTAATTAACATAAATCAACACACTAGCAATCCATATAAGTCAACACACTAGCAATCCATATAAGTCAACACACTAGCAATCCATATAAGTCAACACAATAGCAATTAGCTTAAATCTTCTGTTTACACTTAAACCTTTTGGTCTTTGGGTCATTTGTGAAGTCAATTCCCAGAAGAAGCTGAAGGGAATTGACTTCTTAGCTGAGTCCTCAATATGAACACTGATCTTGAGGTTTGCAGAGTAGTAAAGTTATTATGGTCTTCAACTAAGATATTTACACTGTTCTCCAATAAGTTTGGAACCGCAGATATTAAATCCGTTCTAAGTTTAGAGTACAATGGACAGTTCAGAAGTACATGAATCCACGTTTCATATTCCCCACACGTGCAGTACGGATCAGGCTCCAGGCCACGCTCAAATAACTTAGCCCGGAGGGACCCATGCCCTGTTAACTTCTTATCTGCTAACAGGGCATGGGTCCCTGTTAGCAGATAAGAAGTTGTCATGGAAGGTCTAAACCACGAAATAACTCCAGGGGTATGTTGAAAATTCCACTTGCACAATATATTTTCTTGCTACAAGCCCAAATTCGCTCTCGTCCCATCTTTTTTGCCAGACAACAGTAAATTCCTTCCAAAGCCTTTTCTTCTCCCTTTTAAAGTCGCTGGCTGGGCCAGTCGTAATTCCAAGCATTGTCTTAGACTGTACTTTTTTTAGGTAGTAAATCAAACCCGAAAAGCAATATATAAATCTACAGGAGTCGTACTGCCAAGTATTTGGAGTGCGTTGTTTGAAACAGTCCTTGGAATATTATTGATCGTCAAAAGAACTGATATTTTTGTGGAAATAAGTTTCTGTTTCACTTTCATCTTTGATACTTTTTGGTTCCAAACACTTGCTGCGTATGATATAATAGGCAAAAATATGGTTTTATAGTAAAAGTTCAATGTTTTCTTTGATAATCCCCACTCTTTCCTTGAGACTCTGATAACTGAGGCTGTGAAAAAACGGATTTTGTCCCTGAGTTTTGACACATGAGGCAGAAAACTGAGTTTATCATCTAAGGTGATTCCCAAATACTTAGTTTAGGATACATATGGTATTTGGGTATTATTTAGTCGGATTCTGGGCGGTCTGTTGTGGCTAAAATGGTTCTTAAAAGTCATAAAACTGGTTTTACAGGGGTATATTTTCAGTTTGTTGACTGACCCTTGACATCAAGTCATGCAAGATAGGCTGTATTTTCTCTTCAGTTATTCTCCTTGTGTTTCCATCAGCAACGATCACCAAATCATCCTCATAGACTATCTTACTGATACCACTGTGTTCACGCGTTAACCATTGATCCAGCACAGCCTTCCCGAGGAGAGATTCCAACATTGATTCTTGGGGGCATCCTCTTGAAATCTGAGCCCTGTACGTAAGATGTTTTGCCACCACCTTAATATGTATGTCGCTAAAGTACGATCACATAACACTGTAGATATACTCATCACACTCTGCGGATCTCAAGCACCTGAGGGCACTTTCTCACCATAAAGTGTCAAACACGCCCTGAAAGTCCACAAACACAGCGAGTACGTATTTAGCAGGTGAGTTAGACACATAGTTGGTCAGAAGATTTATATCGTCTTCAGTCGACCGTCCTTTCTTGAAGCCGTACTGTGCTTCTAAACATAACTGATGATCTTCTAGCATTTTTTGAATTCTTGGAGCTAACATTCGCTCAAACAATTTTCCCAGGTTTGCTAAAAGCGAAATAGGTCTGTAGGCCCGTGGATCTGTTATTAATTTCTCAGGCTTGTGCAGTACCTTTAGTAGAGCTATTTTCCATTGACGAGGAAATATTCCTTGAAGTAAACACTTATTCGTCAAATTTAAAAGAATGTGTGGAAAAAATTCAAAAAATTTAACTATGACTATGTTCTCGATCAGGTCAATACCGGGGCATTTCTTACCATTGAGCTTTGCCACGGCGAGCCCAAATCCAGGAGTGAAAAGGATTCAATGTCTGATGATCCTTCATACTTTTCATTATCATGACGTATTTGCATTTGTTCAGGTGAATCTAGATCCGATATATCTTTGGTAATAGGTTGTTAATTATGGAATTCACCGTAGACATCCAGTCTTGAGTCTCTTGACCATCTACTTTAACTGTGTTATAAACATCTCAGCAAGCCATTTTGTTCCTTGAATCCGATAAAGCAAGCCCCACTGTTCTTTATTTCCTATATCCGTTACAAAGTTTTTCCAACAACTTTCTTTTGAGTTTGAAATTGCCTTTTGATAGTTTTTTCCTTAGAATACTGTAAGCTTCCCTGAAGGTACGAACATCTTCGGCAGAAAGGTGCCTACGTCGCTGGAATTCTTTTCTAGCTTGTTGAACTTGCTTTCGCAGGTTATTTAAGTCTGAAGACCACCAAGGAACAGAAGTTCTTCTTGTCTGCTTTCTTTTGGCTGAGCATTCATTGATCATGGTGCTGCAGTTGGTTTACAGCAGTGGTTTTCGCCCCTTTTTTTTTTTTAATAATGGCACCCTTAAGTAATTTATTTTATTTTGTGTCACCCCTACTCAACTTTCTACCTGTTAGATCCGATACGAAAGAAAAAAAAAGAGGGGGCGGAGTAGTCAAGAAGAGCGTACTATGGAAGGAACGCTTCAAATATAATTTAGAATTTGAAAGTCAATTAAACAGAATTTAATGGCACCCCCTTGATGGCATCAAGGTCAGAATTTTGTGAAATATCACAAAAGATGAAGGAAACACTACGGAATCAAATGAACTAAAAATAATAAATAATAATAATATAGACATGCCATTATGCCCCATCTCAACAGAGGACCATAAGACCAATAATGGTCAGGGAATCACTGCATTTGAAATGTTAGACGAATCCATGCAATGACGGAACGATCGAAAGAGCTAGCCGCCAATGCAACGGATTTGAATAACGGTGCTCCTTATGCAGTGGAAAAATAATAATATAGAAAGCCAAGCACTATAGTGACAAAATAACCGTTGAACTAAAATATATAAAAATAAATTGGGCTAAAGACCATTATTGGCCTTGTAGGCCTATGTTGAGATGGGGCATAATAGTCAGTCTATTGTATTATTATTTATTACAATGTTCCCGTCAAATTCTCTTCCGCTAATCGTAGTAACTTCCCTCACCGGATGTCGAACAAGCTTGTGTATTTAATTCGTCGCAAAAATTACCTCCACAAAAGGTATTTAAAGCTCAAAACTAACTTTAGCTACTTTTCCCTTTCTTCCCATGTTGTTTGTTTGTTATTTGGTTTTTAGGAGCATTAGCAACTAAGGCCATATTGCTCCGGGATATGCGGTGGTCATTCCCTGACCTTTCCGCATCCTCCGTATTTGGTGGTGACGGGTTCGAACCCGGGTCTAATCAAGAAGCGTGTGCTACGTACTGCTGCTCCTTCCCACCTGGCTACGGAGGCGCCCTTCCCATGTTAAAAGAATTACTAAATCTCAATATTATCATTATCTTCACTCATTTGAAGCCGAACTTACTCGGAATTTCAATTCGAGACCATTATGGTCAGTCCTTTTTCAAACAGCTATCGAGATCTTCTAGAATTCCTATGCCAATTAAATGATTCAAATATCTCTATCAACTGTCCTCTTGGTATTGCTAATATTTTTGCTACGCACTTTTCGAAACTTCTCACACTTCTAAACTTCTTGGATTAATCAAGGATTCTTCCTCTGTTTTCAAGAGTGACAAAGTTATAATTCTTCTCTACAAGGCAGCTTATACTTCCCATTTTTGATTGTGATATTATCTGATCCCTATAACAGGAATAGGAATATCTTTATCACAGACTTGAGAGAATTCAAATTAAATTCTTATGCTATCGAAATCACATTGCCTTTCATCGTCGAAATTATGGAGCTCTTTGTGGTCGCTTCAGAATCATTGCTCTTCACTCTAGACAACTCCATGGGGTTCTTTTTGTCTACAATATCATAAAACTCTTATCGATTCTCCACTTCTTGAATACCTTTCGCTATACCCCGTTTGAATTCTCGTTATAAAATTAATTTCTCAATGTCTCTTCCTAGTACTCATCACTTACTTGGTAGTCCTCTGTTTCGTTTCCTTCAGGTAATGAATAACTACAGTATTGATTTTACTCTTAATCCATCTATCTATAAGAATTTGCTCCTTACTCTCTTTTCTTAATGTAAATTTTGTATATATTTTAATTTTAATTTTGTATTGATTATTACTGTTTTATATTTTCTGTAACTCCTAGCGTTCTCAACTTTATTTAGGGTCTGTGTGCCCTGTGTGTGAGAAACGTGTATATATATATATAAATAAATAATTTTTAGTTCATTTGGTCCCGTGTTATTGGTAGTTTATGCCTCCATCTTTTGTAATATTTCACATAATTCGGACTTTGGTGCCATCAAGGGGACTCCATTAAATTCTATTTTATTGGCGTTCAAATTCTAAATTATATTAGGAGCATTACTTCTACAGTACCCTCTTCTTAAATACTCCCCCCCCCTTTTTTTTCTTTTGTATTGTTTTGTTTTGTATTGCCCCCTTGATGGCACCAAGATCCGAATGATATTGTTTGAACGCCTTTGTGGTATTTTTCTAAAGAACAATTCAGGAGGTCACAATCATAAAACAATATAACACTCAAAAAAGAACTGAACAACGGCGAAACATATAAAATCACCAACTCCACCCATCGTACTATTACTAAAAAACTAATAGCCATGCACAAAAAAGTTAAATTAAAAACCTCACCAACGCCAAGTTCATTTCAGACAATAGAAAATACAGAGACATCAAAAATAATAATATCAGCAAAGTGTACACCTACAACTTTAAAAATCTATTTACCAGCATTTCACACAATAATTTAAAAAGAGTGCTTACAGACAACTACGAAGAAAACCGGGAAGGTCTAGGCTGTAGTAAACAGTACTGGCTAGACTTTATAAATTTATACGTAATCAATAACTACATACTTATGGGAGACAGCATCTACATGCAAAGTAGGGGGTGGCAATGGGAGCAAGCAGCTCGAGTTCTATTGCCAACCTTTACTTGCACTACTACGAAAACAAAATTAAATACGACATGACCTTCTTCAGATACATCGACGACGTCTTAGTTGTCAACTGTGATAAATTCGACAAATTAGCACTAGAAATATATCCCACAGACCTGACCATCGAACGTACCAACCCCAAAAGTCGTCTACAAGCAATATACCTCGACAGCGAAATAACAATCAAAGAAAATAAAAACTACATTTCGACAAGAGTTCATTTTGACTTCTAAGCCATTAGACTCACAAACTGGGAGATAAATTTAGCTAAACAAATACATGGTAATGTAATCAGAAATTACACTAGAATAATACACATCTGTAGTAACTAGGAAAATATCCTGGTTGCATTACAAAAAACTAAAAACTAATTTAATTTAGAACAAAATGCCTCATCAGATACCACGTTAAAGTAGCTATTCAAGCCAATTTAATCCTACATCACCCCAACACTAAGGGTCACAGAGCAACTGTTTGGGCCCCTATTAGACCCCAGGGTTCATTGCGCTCAGACAAGGCTCGTTGTCTGACCGTACTGCAACCCGGACGTCCAAATTCAACCCCTAACACAACAATAACTATAATAGCAGTTCTCAGGCTGACCCGATTATATTAAACCCCATAACAATCCCAACGCTTCAAAGCACTAACTTCGCTGGATATTTTACATTAGATAACAAGTGGGATACAAATAACAACAAAAGCTAACAGGCTACACCACGCCTACAGCTTATAATAAAATCCAAAGTACCACAAGGTTAAAATCACCGATGGGGGGCGGTTATGTAAATATGTATATAGTTATCCCATTGGGCATACACGGACTATAATGCTGTAGAAAGGTTATACCAGTCTTTGTCCAGTGGATAACATTACAAAAAAAAAAAAAAAAAAATGTAATCCTTAAATTGTATTTACCCAAACATCTATGTAGGTATTCACCGTAATCCCTAACCATCGATTACAAACTGAATACAGGTCGCCTAATTGCAAATTAACCCTCCCTTAAACATATTATTATTAAAAACAGACCAATCAACAAATCAGACCATATGGCGCCCCCGCCTCCTATAAAGCGGCTCCCGGGCACTTGCACATCCTTTCTCGCACAGCTACAGAGAAGTAAGATATTACTCTGTGCCTACAGTCATACTGATCACAGTAAATACCAATATACTTTTTATATTTATTCTGATGCATATCCGTCAGGTTTTGGGTCTCAATCCCAGTTTGTTGCAGCTAATAATAATCCAAATTTTAAAACAAAAGTTAACCAAAAATTAACTATTACAGTTTATAAAATTTATTTGATTTACTTGAATTATTAATATAGAACATCCATAACTTAAAATGAGTACTTACAAAGCAAAACTATTATTGAGACCATAGAAACGGGTATGCCCTTGGCATTCTTTTAGTATGGCTATCTATCTATCTACTCAAAGCCCCCGAGGAAGTAGCAGAGAGAGACGGCCATGTGAAAGAAAGTCACGTTCCTATTTTATATTTTTATTAACTTGTCCCATGTTAATAGTTAACATGGAACTATAGGTGATCCAACAACTGCTACTACAACTACGGCTAGCCAGTTAGAGGCCTTAATTACCAGTAATGTTTCCCGACAAAAAACCAATTGTGGATACCCAGCCAGCGTGTTAAACAGGTGCTTACTTCAAACACAAGAGCTTGCACCTCGTCCCCTCGCGACAGTGAGTGTACCTACTGCTTATATTCTGTATTACCCGAGCGTCTCAGACCAGATTTCTAAGATCCTGCGTGAGTACCGCATGAAATGCATGCAACTTCTTGGCAGCAGTCTACGATATCTGGTCTCGAGATTAAAAACGCCCATCGCCCCTCCCCCCCTCCTCTTACGCAGCGGTACTGTATACAGGATTACCTGCCTTATTTGAAATAGAGAAAGGAGTCATGCAGGGATGCCTTTTATCTCCATATCTATTTAATATCTACCTAGAAGAACTAATGAAATCAATTGAAGAAAAAAGAGGCACAATAATAAATGGAAAAAATATAAACCACAACATAAAATATGCAGGTGATTTTAACAGAAATCAAAGAACAACTAAAAGAAATATTAATGTTTCGATAAAGCAAGCAACAATTATGGAATTAATATTAATATAAATAAAACCAAAGTAATGCAAATCGGAAAAATCATAGAAGACACAAACATCCAAAATCAACAAGTACAAAAATTTGTATACCTGAGCTTTCTAATAACCGGAAATCTAAGTAATTGTTGTTTTGTTTGTTATTTGGAGCATTAGCAACTAAGGCCCTATTGCTCCGGGGATATACGGTGGTCATTCCCTGATCTTTCGCATCCTCCGTATTTGGCTTGAAACCCGGTCTAATCAAGAAGCATATGCTACGCACTGCTGCTCCTGCCCACCTGGCTACGGAGGCGCCGGAAGCCTAACTAATATTCACCAAATTAATCACAGACTGAACATCGGATGGACAAACATGAACAAACTCAAAAGATAAGGAAGAGCAATAAAATCTCAAATAGTCTAAAAATTAAACTATATGAAACTGTCATCATACCCACAGCAACTTATGGATCAGAGAGAATTGGAGAATAAATAAGAAAGACAAAAAATAATGTCATTTGAAATGAGATGTCTAAGGAAAATCAATAAAAACAAATTGGAGAGAACATAAAACTAAACAAGTAATGAACAAGTAAGAAGAGATCTAAATTTTGAAAGCAGAATAATAGAGCAGATCTACAAAAAACAAATTCAGTGGTTTGGACATGTGAACCAGATGAAACAATACAGGCTGCCTAATATAGTGCTGACAGGAAGAATTGGAGATAAGAGACCACCAGGCAGACCCAAAAGAGAATTATTATTATCATCAGTTTATTCCCATAACATAAGGAAACCACCCAGGGACGGCAAAGTGCCAGGAGGGTGCAAATTACATGTCAGGGTGTGAGATACCACGGGCAGTGGGTTACATATACTGAACCCGTAGTCTCGACCCCAAATATTATATACAAATTTTATATTTAATACAGTATTTACACATTAATGATTGTGTACGTACATTATACAAATCATATATTTACAATTCAGTAATTTACACAGCTGTTAGGGAAGGTATTTTGCCAGTCAATCGCTTACCAAATTATTATTATTATTAAAGTGGAAAGTTTCACTTTTACTCAATTCTTTGAAAGGTGTCACTTTGCAGCCGATTCATATTTCTCAGTCTGTAAGAATTCTGGAAGATCTCTTTCCGGTATGTTGCATTCTCACAGAGTTTTTCAGCATCTATGTGCAGAGAGTTAAATATTTTCGCTGCATTTGATGGGAAGAATCTTTGCAGGCTACTAAGATTGTTCAGGACTAGACGAAATGGATTATTTACTTCTTCGCAACGTCTAGCATTGGCACGCGGTTTGACTAGAATATTATCCAGGTCTGGAGCATCCACTCTGCCTGTGAGCATTTGTGCGGTGCGAGAATATGTTCCTGTTAATTGTCCGCTGTATCCAGGGTGTGATGTTAAGGCTTGAATATAGACTGGCCCTTGAGATAGTAAAAGGGTGGCCAGCAACTCTGTTAAGCCATCGCAAGAATCAGTATTCGATCCCAAGGACAGACTTATAATGTGAATCGGGAGCTGAGGACCAGATTTGAGAGGCGTACATCGCAATTGGCAGGACACACATTAAAATGTACTTGGTCGCTAGCTGAGGATTCCTAATTCCTACCAGTTCTTGTCTAGGAGCCCATAAAGCAGCGAATATTTTTGTCTTCATATGGGCGAAGTGTTCAGCAAAGGTAAACCTGTCATCCCACTTAAGCCCCCGGTTCAGGTCAGCGTGCACTTTTTTCACACTAGACCCGTTCACAGAGATCGAGATGTCGTTTTTATTCTGTTTGTGAGTTATGGTCATTTGGGCAAACTTCTGTGCATTAATACGGAGTCCAATGCAATCCAGATAGCTCTCAAATTCTCGGACTGTGTTATTCGCGATCTGGCAAATACCTTCTGCTGATTCGTGGCCTTTGGAAGTGATGAAGAATTTTTTATATCGTCAGCATATGTTATAAAATTGTAATACCGTACAAAAAATGGCTCCAGGGAGGCCGCGAAGAGGGTAGCCGAAAGGACTCCCCCCCCCCCCCCCTGTGGCACTCCTCGCGAGATGGTAAAGCAAGATTGTAGCTTTTGTGCAGTAAGTTTTCTTTGTTCTAGCAGGCTGCTTATTATAGTTAACAGATTTCCTCTTATATTAAAATAATTCCTTAAAATCCCAATGAGGACTGGAATTGAGATCTTGTCGTAGGCTGCAGAGAGATTATTCTTGATCTCCCCGAAATGACTGAGTGCAAATGTGGTGGTCTATGGCTGAAGTAGTGTTGGTTGATGATAGGAAGCAGTGCTTTTACAAATACCTTCTGTAGGGTGCAACTAACAGAAATTGGTCTGTAGTCCTTAGTTAATTTTGGGTGTTTAATCTTTGGTATTCGAGTTACAATGTAATTTTCCCAAACTTTTGGGAACGTTCCTGATTTGATGATTTCCTGATAGACGTGTAATAATAGATATATTATAGTTGGGCTACTTATTTTAAGGATGAACATTGGAAATTTATCTGATCCATCAGTGGCAGATCGTTGATTGCTTTCATTACGCTCTCTTTCGTGATTTGTATTTCACTCAAGGGAGGTCTTGTTGGTTCCTCTCGTGTCGAATAGTTTTGCTTGTTTAAATCTTTCAGGCGGTCCAAAATTTTGTTCCTATTATCAGTAGTCTCAATTTGATTCAGTCCAGGAAGATTACCAAAAGTGTTAATTAGCACATTCCTTAAAAATACATTCAGTCATATTCTCTGTGCTATTTCTATTGTTAGTAATTCTTTTTGCTTGTTTTAATTTGTTATGAACAACATTGCTGTATGCCTGTCTTTTTGTTTTGATGAAACGTGCTCCCTCCTTCTTATAACGAATGTGATCGACGGGATGACCCGTTCTTTGCCATTTTCAATACAGTTTTTGCTTACTGAGGAAACTTGCTTTCAGTTGTGGGTTGAACCACTAAAAAGCTATACCAAACAGCATTAGCTGTTCCATCTAATGCTGTTTGGTATAGCTTTTTAGTGACCATTTCTGAAGCTTCGTCTACTGGCTTTTCTTGCAGGTCATTCCAGTTGTAACTAGTTAGATGATTGAGAATAACTTCTGCATTAATATACTTCAGGGAGAAAAGATACTTCCTTTGCTTTTCCCAGTTCGTGTGCTTACCCTGCATATATTTATGGATCTTCATGCTACTTCTACTTCAATGGGATTGTGGTCCGACTTAAATTTTATGAAGTTTTGCGTTAGCCTTATGTCTAAGGAACTATGATACAACAGGTCAAGTTACTGCATTCCCCTTGTCACTGGTGTCGGAAGCTGCGATGCGCCTAATGTAGCATCCAGCTCTTTCTTGGCCTCCCTGTGTTTTGGAAGAGGCATATTAAAATCTCCCGCTATTATTGTGTCGACTGATGGATTTAGATTTGCAGAAAGCCACGCACAGAGTTCATTTCCTGTCTCCTTTGTGTGCTCAGGTGGGAGGTATATGATGCACAATTGTATTTTCAAATATTCTTTAAAAAGGAAATGCAAATCTTTTCAAAATTATTTGAATCGGTTGTTCTTTCTCTTATAGACTGGTATTTATTTTGATAGCAAATTATAACTGCCCCTCCTCGTCTATCTGTTCTTCCGGTTCCCACACATTTGTAGTTTGCTGCCACAGTTAGCCGATCTAACTGTTTTCCATTTCCCAACCAGGTTTCGATTAAGCAAATGAAATCCAGGTCATCCTGCATCATCATCGTTTGTAAGATGTGGAGCTTATTTTTGAGATGCTCCTCACGTTTTGTGCAAACAAGTGGATGTGATGTTCCAGATCCCCAGCTCGGGGTAGTTCTTTTGATTGCTATTGAGCCCGATTCCTTGCATCATTTTTAACCAGTGATCTGGTCCATCTGCCTCTGTAGGGCTTGACTAAGGTACCTAATGGCCAGGCGCTTACGTCTTGTAGGCGAGTTGCTTTATCTGGTGGACAAGAGATTATAAAGGAGGAGTAAGCTGGGTGTCGTCTTTTCACTTGCTTTACTTCCACAGTTATCCCATGTTCGCCCTCACACTTGGCTTTAATGTTTCTGGGCTGTGTTGTTGGCCCCAGCCTTGATACAAAAATTTGCTCTCTGGTTGCAACGGAAGTAATGTTGTAGTTTTCAGAAAACTTTGTTTGTTTCGGGTGTGTTACAGGATGATATGTTAATACATTCTCTATGAACTGGCTTGCATCCTCGGCGAAAGCAGAATGAAATTTTGGGATGGGCGGGTTTTTCTACCCTCAAAGTGTTATGCTTTTTTAGGTTAGAGGGGAACAGGTATCCTGTGTGTTATCAGACACTCAGCCTAAAACACTGATGGATCCAATATCTCTCTATTACAGAAGATTTAGGAGAAGTCCGGTTGGCCTGCCTCCCTAAAATCCAGTCATGCACACCTTCTCGATGGTAAGCCCTGTTACGTCACTTAGGTGGCAACGAACGTGTAGAGTGGTTCTCTTCAAGACGCCTGGTCAGCGTGAAGAGGAAAAGACCAAACCTTCCAGCAATGAGAGCACAACAATACAAATGGCCCTCAGTCCCCAGCAGCTTTCACTCTCCCTCTTACGGCAGCGAGAGGATCAGAGTGGAAGCAGAGGGTGCTAAGAATCTCTGGGTACGACCAGGCTGCCATGCACGGAAATTGAACTTGGCCTGTTATAACGTACGATCACTCATCGGTGAAGACAGGATATTAGAGCTGGAAAAGGAATTAGAAAATGTGAATTGGAATATCATCGGTTTGGCTGAAACAAGAAGAAGAAATGAATCACTTATAAGTTTATCTAGTGGAGATCTGCTGTACACCAATGGAAACAGTGAAAGGAGTGAAGGTGGAGTTGGGTTTCTGGTCCATAAAGATTTTAAAAACAACATTTTGGAATTCAAAAGTACATCACCAAGGGTGTCAAGACTAATACTCAAGATTTCTAAGAGGTACAAGCTAAAGATTATAATGATTTATGCACCAACATCGAGCCATGATGATGAAGAGGTTGAAGAAATGTACACTGAAATTGAGAGTCTTCTAGATGAGCAGAAAACCCACTACACTATTATTATGGGGGACTTCAATGCTAAGGTTGGAAAAGGGCAAAACAGCGCAGAAAGAGGAACTATAGGAAATTTTGGAATTGGTGAAAGAAATAAAAGAGGTGAAAGACTTGTGGAATTTGCAGAATCTCAAGGAATGTCAGTAATGAACACTTTTTTCAAGAAAAGGGTGAACAGAAAGTGGACATGGAAGAGTCCAAATGGATTAACAACTAATGAAATCGACTTCATCCTCACTAACAGAAGATATATTGTGACTGATGTTACCGTCCTGAATAAGGTAAATGTTGGAAGTGATCACAGAATGGTAAGATGTACACTTGATATAGATGTAGGAAAGGAAAGGAAAAAACTGACTCGAGTAAATAATACAAAGGTCTTTGAGATAACAGAAGAGGAGAAAAAGCAGTATGTACTGGAACTTAAGAACAAGTTTGAGCTTCTGCAGACTGCTCAGGACCAAGATATCGACGAGGAATATTACAACTTTTTGAAAGTGATAAAGCCCAAGAAACCTATAGGGAAACAGAAATCCAAAGAAGAAAAAATTAGTCAAGAAACACTTGTCATGATGAACCAAAGACGACAAATGAAGAGCAAGAAAAACACTGACAGGGAGAAAATTGAGTATACTGAGTTATGCAAAGCCATTAGAAAGAGACTCAGAGAGGACATAAGAAGATTTAACACAAGAAAAGTAGAACAAGCATTAAGGGAAAACAAAGGATTTAAATCAGCAGCCATGAGCAGTAATACAGAAAGACAAATGATACTGAAACTGAAGAATAGCGATGGTGTACTTATAAACAGCAGAGAAGGCATAATTCAAATAGCAGAAGACTACTACAGAGAATTATACAAGGAGCGAGGGAATGATACCAGCAGTGGGGAAGATGGATTGCAAAGTAGCAACACATACGACATACCCAATATTCTACCTGATGAGGTAGAACATGCATTGAAGAAAATGAAGAATCGGAAAGCCCCGGGGGAAGATGAAGTTACTGTAGAGTTGTTAAAATTGGGAGGAAGAGACATAACACAAAAACTGGCAAGACTCTTCACAAAGTGCATTAGAAAAGGTGTGATGCCTAAGCAGTGGAATAATGCAATCATAGTTTTGCTGCATAAAAAAGGAGATAAATCAGAAATTGGAAATTATAGACCAATTAGCTTGTTATCCCACATCTACAAGTTGTTCACAAGGGTCATTACTAACAGATTAGAAAGAATACTTGATGAGAATCAACCGATAGAGCAAGCTGGCTTTAGGACAGGATTCTCAACTATGGATCACCTTCACGTAATATCACAGCTAATGGAAAAAGCAAATGAATATAAAACACCATTATGCCTGGCATTTGTGGATTATGAAAAGGTATTTGACTCCATACAGCATAAGGCAATGTTTCGGGCACTGGAAAGACAAGGCATAGATACTCCATATATTATGATTTTGAAGAAAATATATGAGAGTGCTACATCCTTTATTAGACTAGACAAAGATAGTAGCAAATTTAAAATCGAGAAAGGAGTTCGACAAGGAGACACAATATCTCCGAAGCTGTTTACTGCTGCCCTTGAGGAAGCTTTCAGAAGATTAGACTGGTCGCAGAAAGGAGTCAATGTGAACGGAGAGTACCTAAACCATTTACGATTTGCAGATGACATTGTGGTCATAAGCCACGATCCCAAAGAATTAGAGGAAAATCTTAATCAGTTATGCACAGTTAGTAAGGATTTTGGACTAAAGATGAATATGGCTAAAACAAAAGTAATGATGAACAAGTATGCCACGGAAAGGGAAATAATGATTGAAGGAGCAGTAATTGAAAAGGTGGAGTCATATACTTATCTGGGACAAGTTATTAGCTGTAATAATGATAAATGGCTGGAAGTCAAGAGAAGAATAAATTTTGGATGGATAGCATTCAGGAAATATAGTCACATACTGAAGAGCAATATCCCAGTTTGTCTGAAACGTAAAATAATGAATCAATGTATACTCCCCACCATGACTTATGGAAGTGAAACTTGGGCACTCACCAAAAGAATGGAAGAGAAGCTAAGAACTACACAGCGAAGAATGGAACGAATTATATTGGGAATCAGACTGTTAGATAAGAAGAGAAACACATGGATTAGGCAGCAAACTCAAGTAAAGGACATTCTTATCAAAACTAAAGAACTAAAATGGTCTTGGGCAGGACACATAGCTCGAAGACATGATGATAGATGGACTAAGAAAATAACAGAATGGTACCCAAGAGGAGCTAGAAGAAAACCTGGAAGACAAAGGCGGAGATGGATAGATGAAATTCATGAGTTTTTGAGTAGTAAATGGATGGCCAGTGCTCAAAACAGAAGGAACTGGAAAGTTGCTGGAGAGGCCTTCATCCTGCAGTGGATTGAAAATGGCTGATGATGATGATGATGATGATGAACGATGTGCGCATAGGTGAGTGGGTTTGCAGGAACATGATCTGGGGGGGAAGAGATAACTCTGGCGCTCATACTCTCCGAACACATGCATGTCCCGATCGTTTCAGTGGATTCCTGTTGTCCTAATATTTCTGAGACTTTTTATTTTGTCAGGTGGGCAGGAGCAGCAGTGCGTAGCACACGCTTCTTAATTAGACCGGGGTTCGAGCCCGTGAGCCACCAAATATGGTGGATGCGGAAAGGTCAGGGAATGACCACCACATATCCCCGGAGCAATATGGCCTTAGTTGCTAATGCTCCTAAAAACCAAATAACAACAACAACAGCTTTTTATTTTGGTTTCTACTTTTCCTAGTGGAATGTGTGAAGTCATTTCCTTGTGCTGCTCCTAAAGTTTCACTGGGTTTGGTGCAATTGCTTGCGAGGTCCTGCTGCAAACAGACAATTCGCGGCTGGGCTTAAAATTCACATATTATATGGCTGTCTTGTAGATTTGCTATTCTTTCTGATGTGTTTCCCCCCATTTCGTTTCTTGTCTTCTGTTTGTGATTTTCAATGATTTCTATCCTCATGTGCAATCCATGCATATCACTTCTTTTCTTTGGGTAGCTCTGCCTCTTATGGCACAATTCGTCGGTTACGGGGGCCGCCGAGGCACCTTGTGGAACGAGGACGGATTCAAAGCATCCTAGCTTTTCTTCCAGTCGTTTAAGGGTGTGCAATATTCTACTGTTTTGTTCCTTGAGAAGCAAATTCTCTTCCTGCAGTTCCTGTAGCATTTTATGCACAGGGATGAAATTGCTTGCGAGATTTTCAGCGTATTCCGCAGCCTGCATCAAAAAGGGGCTGATGCAATCTGCAAGGATGTCCTTTAATTCCGCACGCGAGACATATTGTTTACGGTTCTCTTCCTGCCTTTCATTCGGGCTATATTGCTCCTTTGTCCAGCGGAATACCCTTCAGAGTGCTCGGAGTCTTCTGGACAAATATCGCATCCCAAGGTTTCAAGAATTGATCCTTCAGGATAGCCCAAGATGGCATTTCCTACGTCGGTCTGCGAGAGGGTTACTCTTGTTGCTTGTTCAAGGTCGTTAATCTGCTCTTCGCAAGAATCTTCACAAATGCCTTCATTAGGTAATTCTTCATTATTTTTTTCTGTTTGTTGCCTGTAAGCGTCACATTCAAACTTGCGTTTTCTAGTTTTCTTCAATCTCTTAATATCGACAGAAGTACAGTGAGGCTTATTGCAATAGTTTTTGTGACAAGTAACACATTTAATTATGAAGTCATCATTTGTCAGACATATGCAGCAAGTAAACGGCACGGCTGATGCGCTGAAATCGGTCATTCTGCAATGCAAACGGGAGGCGGAATTTCAGTAATTTCGTGGCAGGTAGTCTTTAGCACAAAAAGATAGCGCACTTCTTTCGTTCAATGACTAGCCAATGAAGTATGTAGGTGGGAGTGGGCGAGGTATAATCCTTAACCTTGTCACACTTGACCTTGTCCAGAGCTTAAGTACCGTATTGGGTTAAGTAGAATATTGCTGCGTTCCGCTGCACTGAATCACTATAAATCGAGCGTTCATTTCAAATATTATCCGCAGTACGAATGCTTAAAATTAAGATTAAACATATTACCTGTTCAGGATTCCATTAATAGACACTATATTCAGATTCCACTTCTCATAAGCTCTCTGTCAATATGCAATTCATGTATGATCCTTTCAGGTTAAATTAGATATTTGAATATTTTTTAGGAGCACATAATTCAGTAACTCGCTGACATTCGCCACCTAGCGGTCATTCCAAGAATGGCCCCAATGCCTAAAGGAAAACACAGGCTTTCAGAGCTATCAACAAATGATGCAAGATTCAAGAGATCGACAACAATGGAGGACGATATCTAAATAGGGACTCAATTCGTGCCAAACGTAAGAATAGAATGATGATAATGATTACCTGCAACGATTGGTTTTTTTTTTTTTTTTTTTTTTTTAGTTGTTGGCGCATCGGCTTCTGTGGCCATAATGCACCTCCCAAGGTTTTTTCAGTACTTTAATCCAAGCCCGAGGCGGAATTCGAACCCGCGACCTTTGGGTTGCCAGGCAGGCACTTTACCCACCCGGCTAGCCCGGTCGGCCGCAACGATTGTGGCAGCTGCTATGTATATATTGTATATAGTGTATAGTGTGTTCAGGGTCAAACGGCACCAGGTGTTTCCCCCATCTCCGCGTAGTATACATTGTGGTGTGATTCAGAACACTGTAGAGGCCAGAGGTTTAAAAGTGTATGGATATTGTGTGTGTAATATTTTGTACCGTTGTTCATCTGGTCTTTTAGCCGTTGGGTCCCTAATGACTCACCGTTGTCCACACTATACCTCGTGGAGGCAGACCAGATACACCAGTATTTTATGATTTACTATTTACTCTGGCAGGTCCTGCCACCTAATTTCCTGAGATTTCAGTGGCTAGGACCTAAAAGAAATAAAAAAAGTGGGGGGGGGGGAGAAATGCTAGAAATTGGGTCATGCCGAAAGAGATAAGTTAATGTGGGGTACAGTTAAATTTTTTTTTTCTTTTTGAGTGTGGGGCTTGTGTAGTTTTGAAAAAAGTCAAACGCTAGTCTCAAGATAGCTAGAGAGAAAAGGGAGACGGAAGACTGGGGGTGAAAGACAGAAATATGGGATTAATAGTGAAGATAACCCCAAAAGTCGGTGGGGCAGGCCCATGCACTAGGTGAAGATGGGGGGGTGGCAGAGGGAGGGTACAGAGTAACCATCCCCTTTCCAAGGGAAGGGATGAAAAGTGAACCGAGTGAGGGTATCCGGTTCGGATCGCCTAATGACGTTTCGGCAGCAAACTGCACAATGTCTTTGTCGGATCTTCCTATGCCATTCCTGGGACATGTTGTCCCGTCAGTGTGAGTGGTCAAGTCCAGATAATGACTCCAGTTTAAGCCAGTGGTCAGTTACAGGTTAAGTTAATGATAAGTTGTTCTTCAGATTGTAGCTGTTATTTTTTTGTTTGGTTGACGCATCTAAGGATCTTTATTCTGGATGACGAGTGGTTGGTTTGTAGTAAAATTCCTGCCAAGGTTGTGGGTATGTCCTTCTTCTAGTAAAAAGATCCTGAGCAAACTGCATTAAGGCTTTATAATTGTCTTCGCTCTCCAAGAGATATTGTTCTTGGTTTATTGGCGAGAAACGTATTCTGGTTATTAAGAGGCAGCGGAGGTCTTCGTATAGTTTGCAGTGGTGCAGGAGGTGCTCCCACATCTCTGGATGTCCATAGTGGCAGAGAGGAGTGTCACTCAAACCGAAACTGAAGAGTTTTGCTCTTATTGCGCCGTGTCCCGTGGGTATGTAAGATATCAGCAGTCCCGGTGAAAACCAGTTTGGGCTTTTGGGAAACACTAGTTGATTATCCGGTATGAATCTTCGCGTGACTTCCCCTTTTGTCGAAGTCGTCCAGCGGGTTTGCCGGGCCTGCTGTAGGTGGGTGAGAAGGCGTTTTTTCTCGAGTTTACGATCGTTCGCCGGATCAGTTGTGCAGTCTAGGCAGGTGATTGCTCTACCTTTGGATAGTTGAGAAAGCAACCCACAGCGGACGATCTCCAGGTCCAGGGGGAGAGCGCCCAAGAGGACCTGGAGGGCATGGGTGCTTACAGTACAGCAGGCTCTCAAGATTGTCAGTAGGATTGAACGTTGAATGGTCTCTAGCTTCCTTTTGTTTACTGCTGTTACCGTCTTGTGGAACCAGACTCCTGATGCGTATGTTATTGCTGGTAAGAAGACTGCCTTATAGAAGAAGGCTAGGGTCCTCTTCTTAAGCCCCCAGTCGCGACGAGTGACTCTAGCTATTAGTGGGGAGTATTTTTTTATTTTGCTTCGGAGGTAAGTAAGATGGGGTGTGAATGACAGAATTTTATCTAGCAGAATACAAAGATATTTAATTTCGGTGGAACAGCTGCTATGTAGGGGAAAGCTTCAGACGTCTTCAAGACGGCCTCGCGGAACATGACAGATCCATCAGCCTGGGTGACTGAACACTTTGCAATCGCAGAACATTTTTGGTCAACTCATCATGACCTCAACCCCAGGTTAGAGTCACTGTCCGCTATGTGGCGGAAGTTGACTAACTGAGGAATTATGTGCTCCGCTTTTTACCTTAATATAGTATGGGTTAAAAGTGTATTTGGTATCAGTGGGTAGCTCTCTTCTCCAGCTTCTGAAACAAGTAGACTAAAGCATGCAGGTAAATATTATTTCTAAAGATTAAAACTGCGAATACCTGATCGGACATTTTCTAGTTCTATATTCGCAACGTGTCCGCTTACCGAGGGTAGAGTCTTTCGAAATCACACAAGGTCATACCTACTGCTGTACTTCCGCTTAATAGGTGGGCAGAAAGGCCTTAGTAAAGTTACAGTAGCTAACTATACTTCTTTTGCCCTCAGGGAAAGAGCGACCTTAAAAGCCAAAGGAAAACACATGTCTGGATTACAAAATATGGAAAAACAGGGATCAGAAGCAACTGATCAAATATGTAATATATGCCAAAAAGTGAACAAATACGCTATTAAATGCACCGGATGCAAGGCGGTTATTGGGAGGTGTTGCTCCTCGGTTGACATATCTCGACTTAATCGATCTAGAAAGAAGAAATTTCTTTGTTTAACTTGTAAATCCAAGAACGAGAACGATGGGGGTGAACAGGTAAATAAGCCATCTAAAGAAGAGTCTAGCGGAGGCGAGTCGGGCGATGACGCCTGCAGCGAACGCGAGCCTACGGACTCCTCTCAAGGTATCTGCTCTGGGACTCCCGAAGAACCAATTAATGTCATTGGTGACTCGTTAACGGAAATTCTCGGGTGCGACGCATGTCCAGGTGACTGCGAACATCGGGGAAACGCGGAAAAATCGGAACATCGCGAAAATTTCGAGGCTATCATTGCCACTTTTGGTACGGAAACGAGGAGATTGCAATTAGGCGTAATATACCTACCACCGGAGCACACTAAAGAAAACAGAGCCGAGCTTCTTACGTGGCTCACCTCAAATCTGAGCACGAACACAGACACAATCATAATGGGGGACCTAAATATGCCACTACCAAAACATCGGGAGGCAAAAAGCGAGTTGGACGATACAATGAAAGCTTTAAACATGATCCAATTGAAAACACCAGCAACAAGAGGGACTCAGTGCCTAGATCTCATATACTACAATACCCGAGATATAAAGTTGAGGAATAATTGAAATTCACTTCGGATCACCAACTACTCACGTGTGAAGCTACTTTAAGAAGAATCCGGGACATCCGTCAAACTGAACCGCATCCAAAAAGTAATACAAAGATGATTTTCTCATCAAAATATATTAAAAGTGACGTCATTCTGAAACATCTGCATATAATTGGCAAAACCTATACCTTTTGGCCACTGATGATGCCTTATCAGCGCTCTCACAATCACTCATGCATATGGCTGAAGAAGGAGCATCTAGGAAAATAAAATTATCAGACAGGGCAAAGCCCTGGTTCAACTCACAGTTGAAAGTAATCTTCAAAAATAAGCAAAATTTTTCAGGAAATGGGAAAGAACTGGGCATCCAGTGGACCATACCCGGTACAAACATGAAAGAGCACATTTCATGAAGGGAAAGAAACGGGCACACATAGATATGGCTAAAGGAAAACTAAAAAAAGGCAAATGAATTGTCAACAAAAAAAGCCTCGCGCATAAAATGACTGAGACATCCTTTAAGGAATAGACCGAAGCCACTTTCGGAACACCCCTCGAGGAAAACCAAATTGACAGTAAAGCAAACAGTAACAGGATACAAAATGTAATCAAGAGGTTTAAGGAATCTATCAATAGTAATCAGATTGTCACTAACAATGAACATCTACAGGAAATCAGTATTAGCAGAGACAACTTAAAAAGTGCAATCAACAGCCTCCCAAATAAAGCAACAATTGGTCCAGATAATTTCCCACTATTTATAATCAAAATCTGTAGCTGTTACATCATCGATGTACTACTACATATATTCCAGAGAATTTTGATGGAGGAGAACTTCCCAAGCTGTGGAAAAGCTATTTTGTAAAACCTATCCCCAAAATAAAAAACCCAAAATCTGTAAAAGACTTCAGACCAATCGCTATCGGATGCTCTTTGCAAAAAATCTTTGAAAAAACAATCCTGCACACCATTATCGAGCATTGCTTTAAGCACAGGCCAGAATACCTGCACTCAGTACTTCCACAGAGATCGACCATCACCAACCTCATGGGGACACCGCTAAAGATCCAGCAAGCACTAAACAGCAAGCAGCAGGTGGACGTATGTCTTTTTAGATGTGGCAGCCGCGTATGATAACATATCCATCCCAGCTCTCATAGTCATTCTGCGGGACTACTTTCACATTACAGGAAATGCCCTCCATTTATTAAAGAGCACTCTTCGGCGCAGACAAATTGCGGTGACAAACGAAAACATGTGCGCAACATATGAGGTTGATAAAGGTGTTCCGCAAGGCGGAGTCTTGTCTGCCACACTTTTTGCCATAGCCCTCGAACCCTTCTTAGCCCAGAACAAGAAGCACTTCATCACATACGCCGATGATATAAAATTTTTTATTATCTCAGGAGATCAGAAATCAGCTGAATACCACAACCAAGTGGCTAATACTAAAATAAAAGAACTTCAAGAGTATCTAGATTGTATCGGGCTGCAGTTGAATGAAAAAAAGACGGCACAGATGACTTTCACAAATAAAATAAAGCCAAACAAAATGGAAATATTTGTGAACGGCATCCTCGTCCAAAAGGCACAGTCACACGTTGATCTTGGACTCAAGTGGGACGAAGGCCTGACCTTCCGCCCGCATTTCGCATACATCCGTAACAAAACATACGCGGCGCTTTGGGCAACTAGGCAGGAGCTCACCGGTATTAAAGACCCCGGTCTGATGAAGCAGTACATCAACAGATGTGTTACTCCTATTCCCCTATACGCAACACAAATCTGGTCTTCAGCTCCCGAAAGCAGTATTAAAGCCTTTCTAGGACTCGAATACTGGCTCTAGAGATGGCTGAACAGAATTTAAGCTAAGCCTTTTACCATCTCAAGAGCTATACTATACTCCAATTTAAAGGTCACACCCTGGAGACAAATAATCACGTCAAGAAACATAATGACCCTCGCTGAGCTTTTAACGGGACGACTGGATGCACCGAAAGCCCGAGAGTGGATAATAATACCCGGCGAAAAACCAAGACGAGTTGCAGATAAGGAACCACAACTGAAAGCGGCATTTACGCAGTTGGATAGCCTCGGAAGATTCTTTCCAGCAAACACCATCCAGCTATTTAACAACCTCAACATCAATCCTGAAAAACTCTGCAATTGCAAATCCTACAGAAAGGAAGTTTTCAGAAACTCTTACTTGCAAATACAGATGTAAGGATACAGTTTCAGCACCTTGTTCGGCCAGGCACAAGCCACTGGGCTTTAGGAAACCCGACCTCATCAAGAAATAGGTGTCAGGATTGTCCTACCTACACAACTCTAATCCCCACAGAAGAAGACGACTGCTGAAAAATTGAATTTTCAAATTTTTATTTTGCTGTATCGTGGTCATTCCTGTTGTTTCATATGCTGTACGTTGTTTGGCTGTAAATATTTGTGTCTATGTAAATATGGTGAAACTTCCACTTGTGTGTGTTTAAGCAGAAAGTATGCTTCAATTGCCACGGTATTATGTTCTTACCAGTTTATAGTAGTAAAGCCTTTGCGAGTAATTAATAACTCAAATATTCTATATTCCAGATAAAGTGTACTTATAAAACGGATATTATGTATTTCATGTATTTTATAATTGCAACATTGATGTATATTTTGTAACATAGTTGTATGTGTATGATCACCCTCTAGCCAGTGGCTGTAACCGGGTGTTCTCCTAAGAGAAATAAACTGATGATAATAATAATAATAATAAATAAATATATCCAGCTCTCACAGAGTTTTTAAATCGTAGTAGAGGTACAAGACTACACCCAGTTTTGGAGTCAGCAGTTGAAACACGACAAATGCTGGCAGCAGTCCCATCCCATATGTGCGCCGCATACCAGCAACAATCGCCTGATCTGGCCTAGTGAATGACTGATCACTCGCGCTCATGTACTCGCTCTCCCAGACATCTGATCACGTACAGCATATTTAGTATGATTTATTCCATTTCTAACGATTTATGTCATGTTTGCATTTCTGTAAAAGTAAAGTAAAGTGCAGCCATTATCAACCCACTGCAGGATGGAAGCCTCCTCAACAATTCATACTGAGGGAAGTGGACCATAATCTGCCACGCTGGTCCAGTGCGGGTTGGCAGATCGACCATATTCAGCAGTCAGGGGCTTGAACCCCGGTCTACTCAAAGAGCGCGTGCTACTGCACTCCGGCTCCTGACCACTCGGCTACGGAGACCTATTTCTGTATATTTCTGTATACGGAGTGCATTTCTGTATATACTTGTTAAAGAAGGAGTTCGTTACTCCGAAAGGCTACCTGTCGTATTAAACTTATTAAATTTAGTTAGTTACTGCTTCCACTGGCTCTGCTGTATTAGTGGAAGCAGTAAAAACAAACCCAAATTACATGGTACCCCTGGAATGTTTTTGCAGCACCTTAGATGCCGTGGCACCCCAGTTGAAAACCATTAGTTTATGGTATCAAAGTCGTGATATTTCACATTATTTAGCTTCGTGTTTTGGGAGGACGCCAGTTTAAATTTGTTTATAATTGGCTCCTATTACGCTACATTGACTTTTTTATTTAAAGTATTTAAAAATGCTGGATACGTATTCCTTCCACAACACCCTTCCTCTCAATTTTGTTTTCTCTTCAGTGTTTATGTGTACTCTACTGTTTGATGAAATAAAATATAAAATATTTCATTATTATATAAAAAATTATTTTGATATAGAGCATTAATTTAATTAATAAATTAACCATCAACAAACCTCCGTTACTTCCCAGTGGAATTCCGAGATGCATTTATCTTTTATTTTTCTGACAGGTATATTCTACAAGGTCCTGTCCTGTAGGATCATAACTGTACTAAGCCGAGTGACCTTTTTCGCCTATCTTGTGCATAGCCATGTTATTTGGATTCGATATGGCCTTATTAAGGAAAAGATCGTACTGAGTAAATATAATATAGTGGGTATCAGCGTATATTATTCAAATTTAATTTCGTGTAAATCAGTTAATATGATAATTGATGCAATTGTTTACAGTAAAATGCTTCCTCATAATTTTATCTTCTTTCTCTTTGCAGATGTATGAATTTATTGGTCATACCGTACTAACGATGGCGTTAGCGTGTGTGTTTCATTTATTGGTAGAAGCTCCTTTGGCAAATCTTGAGAGGTTAGCATTTTTCGGAAGAAACCCTAGAGAAAAAATAACTGGAGGACAAATAAAAGGGATGTTAAAGACAGATGGAACACCTGCTGCTGTTGTGCATATCGCTAATGATAAAAAGTGCAAAAATCAAGAATTATGCATAGGTACATTTAAATATACGGAGAAAAATGATCCAGCATAACATTTATCAAATAACTTCATAAATCAATGGAAACTAGAATAAGGTTAAGACTTTTCGTCTTATTCAATTAATTCCATTATATTTATGTAATTGTATTGCTCCTGGCCATATATCACCATGATACTGTTTTCCAATACTATGTACCACCTAGCTTAGAAATAATAAATATTATTTTATTTGTTTAAATTCTAACGAAATTATGGCAGTAATTGCCAGGTTTCCAGCACGGGTCAAAAAGGGTTCACGGCTAGTATACCTTTTTTGACTCAGTTTTTAAAATGCAAACGGAAGTTCTGTTCTCAAACGTCGCGGGAGAGTCCAGAATTTGTAGTTTCACTACTGGTGGAATGTTTCAACTGTTTCCGATTTGGTCAGATGGTTACCAGTAATGGACCAAGAGGAGAAAATCAGTAGTAATGTACTATAAATGGCCAATCATAAAGACATATACACAATATACATTTTTATGAGATCCCGATCTGAAATAAAAATAAAATCTGTATGCTCATATGGAAATAAATAAACGAAAAGTGAAAAATTATAGGTATTATAAAATTTATAATGTGTGTATAATGTGTAGTGAATTAATTAAGCAAAAATTGTATTAAACAGAAAATAAGCTCGGTATATTCACATATATAGTTTAAAAAGTGCATGGTTAAGCCACCCACTCCTAGTGGATGCTCCGTTGTTTTGGTATCTAATCAAAGTACTATATTGCAGGCCAGCTTTGTGAAGGGTTTACAAGTATTAATGGATAGAGTTAATAGAATAAGTGAAAACTTCGGTCTGAAGTTAAACACAAAAAAAAAAAAAAAACTTATCGTGATCAGTAAAAAAGAAGTGCAAGCAAAAATTACAATCGATAATGAAGAAATTGGAAGGGTTAAAAGTTATCGCTATCTTGGATGCATGCTGAGCGAGGACTGGGACCATTCTATTGAAGTACGCTCAATAATTGAACAAGCACAACTTCCTTAAAATGACGAACCTTCTATGCCACAGTGATCTTACACTTCCTTTAACAACAAAAATATTGAGATCTTTTGTCTTTTCTGTCCTCCTTTATGGAGCTGAGGCCTGAACGCTGACAAAGAAGACCCAGAATAAGTTAAATGCTCTTGAGATGTGGTGTTACAGACGAATGTTAAGAGTGTCATGGTCTGATAAGATAAGGAATGATAAGATCTTGAGACGATTGAAGAAAAAGACAAAAATAACTAAGGAATGACAAATATAAGATGTTGCAATTGATAATCCAGGGCAAGATCATTGGAAAAAAGAAGTCGAGGGAAACGAAAGATATCTTAGTTAGCAAACCTCTGAGACGATCAGAGTAACGAGGATTTGTTTAGGGCTTCAACCTCACGTTCATCCACTGCGAAGATGATAGCCAATCTCTGCAAAGAGACGGCACATTGAAGAAGTTTTCTTTCTCTAAACTTAGCTGTTCAGTTTAATTCAACTGTTAATATTTATTACTCTTCTCCCATATACTCTTTTCTTTGTGTGTGTCTTTTTCCTTTCTGTATACAGCAGACTCTCGATTTACCGGGATCGGCTTAACCGGGAAGGGAAGGGAACCGAACACTTCAAGACTCCAAATAAAAAAAAATAAAAAAAACGACCAGAATAGGTATAAACAGATGTTTTGCAAGTCGTAAATAAGCGACAAGCAGGGCGTTATAAAGTCGTCATTGGGATATTATTATCTTGCAACAACCCACGCGAAAAAAAAAAAATGTTTAATTTGTTTTAGTGCGTCGCTTCGATTGTTCTGTTTCGTCGTACCGCAAAGAGAAAAATTTTGTTTCGTTATTTGTGGGGATAACGAAATTTTTTTTTTTTTTTTTGTTTAGAAATCGCGAAAATGATGGGTAAACGCAAACGAGTTACGCTTTTATTTAAACAAAAACTTGAAATTATTCAAAAGTTTGAAAACGGTGCATCCGTTAAATCTCTAAAGAACCAGTATAATGTTGGGGTAAGGTAAGGTAAGGTGTAAGGTATATTGATGTCATGCGGCACTAGGGGTTCCCCCATCTCCGCGTTGCTTTCATTCTGGGTGTACCAGTTTGCTGGGAATGCCAGAGATTTAAAAGTGTGTGGGTACTGTACATGTGTAATGTCATGTACCGTTGTTCATCTGGTCATTTAGCCGCTGGGCCCCTGCTGGAGCCCAACGTTATCCCACTTTCGCCCCGTGGAGGCAGACCAGGAACCCAGTAGACTTAGTTACTCTGGCAGGTCCTGCCGCTTAGTTTCCTGAGATGTCGGCGGCTAGGACCTAAAAAAAAAAAAAAAAAATCACAATATGTATGTGTATATACACATGTATATACTCATTTCGCTTGTCTGCATACAACATACGTTGTATGCCTATACACACCGCTGGGGGGTGTGATATTACGTAGATGGATAGGCCGAGACTGGGCGAAGATTATTTTCAGTGTTGTTAAATAATGTTGGTGACCAAACCATACGCGACATTGTAAAAAATAAAGGGAAACATCGTGTTGGACACGCGAGTAGTGCGTGGTAAGTTTTTTTTTGTATCGCCATAATGTTTACGTAGGTTACTGAAAAATAAAAATAACTTACGTTATTTATTTTTTTTCTTTTTTAGGATTGTAAAATTTAAAACAGAATACTAAGTAATCAATAAAGACGATCACTGCGCACGGAATTTGGAGTCACAAGCTTAAAAATAGGAATAAAGAAAAGATTTTTAAAATTTTAGTTTTTTTATATGGCTGAAGATTTCAGTGAAGGGGACACAATTTCACCATAATAACGTAAAATTCCACAGAATTCCAGCCATCGGTATTATCGCAAATGCAATACGATCGAGTTTACTACCCTTTTATAATGAATTGCAGTAACAGAAAAGCCCAATAACCCGGAATGTGCAAATTGTTTTATGGTAGTGACCTCCAGAAGGCGCCTCCGTAGCCAGGTGGGCAGGAGCAGCAGTGCGTGCACACGCTTCTTGATTAGACCGGGGTTCGATCCCGTAACCACCAAATACGGAGGATGCGGAAAGGCCGGGGATATACGGTGGTCATTCCCTGACAAAGGTCAAGGAATGACCACCGTATATCCCCGGAGCAATATGGCCTTAGTTGCTAATGCTCCTAAAAACCAAATAACAATAACAAACCTCCAGAAAAGTGTTTTAGTAAAATGTGAGCTCGCGTGGGTGATAATAGTGAGTTTTTTGCCTTAACCCTGTGAAATTCTTTACATAAAATTTCATTTTGACCATTATCATGGTGCCGACTAAGAGAATAAGTGACAGCGGTACTAGTAAATCTATTAAAAAAAAAAAAAAAAAAAAAAAAAAGGAAAGCAATCGATTCGGATCAGAAAATTAAAATAAGGATGTTTGAAAATGGAATTGTTCAAACATGAACAAGTATCGGGCGGAATTTAGATTTGTCAGTGTCAACAGCGAAATTATAAATGAATAAGGAAATTAATTTAAATAATTAGACAAAACATTTTGATGATATCAGCTATCTATGCGAATGAGAAAATGTTGAATACGAATCTAGAAGAATTTTATTTGGTTAATGGTAAAAGTGTGAATGTCGAAATTACGGGGCTAATTAATTGAGCATTTTCTACGTTGGTCCTGCAATGCTATTTCGGGTGCTTGAGGCTGAAGGCAACAGAGACATTTTACGGTACACCACATGAGGATCCTTTCTTATCAGTCCATTTCCATGAATAAATGAAAAGGATAATTTATAGTTAAAAAAAAAGAGGAAACTCACCATTTAAAAAAAAATGAAACTCTTTGTGAGTGGAATAATACAGTGGAGAAGAAACTGCGGCAAGGAGTAGGTGCTTCGTCTCACTAAATCTCAATGAAGGAAGTCATACTAGCGCATCAAAACAGGATCAAAAGCATCGTAGGAAGCGGGAATAATGTGAGTACTTTCTGATTAACAACATGCACAACACGACCAAGTATATAGAAAATCAGCCGAAAAGGAGAGAAAGAAACCACACTTCGTATACCGCCTGTCAATCCCCTCTAATGTTTGTCTAGATGTTATTTATTCAAATCATTCCTTCTACAATATCTCAATGAGGTTTCCCTGCAATGAACTAACCACTGGCTGAAGGGGCAAATTTCCACACATCTGTCTTGCAACCATTCTTGCTCTGTTTGATTTTACGCCTCCACATGTGTGTGTAGTCTAAGCAAGAGGTAGGATTCCATCGGCATTGAAGTTACTCATTCAAAGTCCCTATAACACCGCAATCAGATCTGATCCTCGATGGTATCTAGTCTCCACACTGCAATGTGCAGAAATGAAGCCTTTCTCGGTAAGGCAAGCCTTTGTTTTCGCTCACTAATCTCGTTGATCTTTTCTGCCTGCACCCGTTCTAACAAATCCCCTTCCTTCCCAAGTTGAGGCCTCCTGAGCTTTATTTAGTGTTTAAGATGTGGACTAACCATTGCCTTATATAACAGGATAAGCACATCCTTATAAAAAGGTAAACTGCAGCCATTATCAACCCACTGCAGGATGGAAGCCTCCTCAACATGCTGATGGAAATGGACCATAAACTGCCACGCTGGTACAGTGCGGGTTGGCAGATCGACCGTATTTAGCAGTCAGGGGCTTGAACCCCGGTCTACTCAAAGAGCGTGTGCTACTGCACTCCCGCTCCTGACCACTCGACTACACCGGGTGGAAAAGGCCCGGGTTCGAATCCTGTCGATGACGCGAGGAACTTTAGTGGGCTTTTTTCACTCCTTGGCTGAGTTATTCAGTCTCAGGCGCAGATAGGAAGGTTTTTTCCCCCCAAAAAAACTGGAGTTTTTTCGTCCAGCAAACAGGCAAATCGACCAGAGAACACACGCAATTTATAGACAAAATAAATATATGGGTAGATGTAATCATTTACAGGGGACCCTAATATCATAATTTGACCACTCGGCTACTGAGGCCTTATAACTGCTTGCTAAATTCACATATATCATTACGCCATTATCTGTCTTGGCATCCAGTCTACACTGAACCAATAATTCCGTATCTGATTTCAAAATTATCCCCAAAGTCATTCATTCATTCTATACCAGCAGTGTGGTAGCATTGGTACGTTAAATCTGAGATTACTGCTACCAATATGCAGTACCTTGCATTTTTTTTCAATATTAAACTTCAATTGCCGCTTCTCAGTCCATTAATCTAATTAATTTTTCTGACCTTGTTGCAGTGGCATAACATGATTACTGTTATTAACCACCTTGACAAACATCATATTATCTGTAAACTTAGAAATTAAGCCTAATATGCATTCGGCAATATCATTAATAAATAGGCGCCTCCGTAGCCAGGTGGGCAGGCGCAGTAGTGCGTGGCACACGCTTCTTGATTAGACCGGGGTTCGAGCCCGTGACCACCAAATACGGAGAATGCGGAAAGGTCAGGGAATGACCACCGCATATCCATGGAGCAATATGGTCTTAGTTGCTAATGCTCCTGAAAAACAAATAACGAACAAACATTAATAAATACAGAAAATAACAATGGGCCAGAACTGAATCCTGTGGGATTCCGATAATAAAATAAATCCAAGAAGAGCAGTAACCAATGACAAGCACTCTGCCTTCTATCACTCAACCAACCCTTGGCAGCAAACTGCTCTTAATGCCGCACTGTTCCAATTTGTATAGGTCTTTTATGTGTAGCGGTATCCAATTATTTTCCGAAATCTAAGTACATGTATATGATGGCAAAATTATTTTTTACATCCAGTTCCTTTAGTACTGCCTCACAACGCCCAGTCACATTGGTGAGACATGACCACCCCTTGGCGAATACATGGTTTTGTTATTATTATTGTTGTTGTTGTAGAGTTTTAGATGAATCCGCGACTTAGGCTATATTGCCCCAGGTATATACCGCATTTCCCCATGTATAAGACGCACCCTTTTTCGAAAAATTTGGGGCCTAAAAACTGGGTGCATCTTATACATGTTATGTTTGTAGATTTTTTTAATTGCATTTCCCGCTTTTTCGCGCTTGTTGTCTTTGTGCTCATTATTTCGCACTTGTTACCAGTATATTAGGTTACGTTTTGCCACGTTCTGCCCAGAAATGGCTCAGAAAAGATTTTCGTACAGTGCTGAATTCAAGTTAAAAGTGATCTAGTTTGCAAAAGTGAATGGAAATCGTGCTGCTGAACGTAAGTTTGGTCCTCCTCCTCCTCCAACTGAGAAAACAATCCGAGACTGGCTACGCGAAGAAGAAACCCTAATGAAAAGCCACGGCAGAAGAAGGCCATGAGAGGCAAGTCAGCAAAATGGCCTGATTTAGAGAAAGAATTGAAGATATGGATTGAAGAGCAAAGGGCAATTGGAATTCCTGTGTCCACAAAGATGGTTCAGCATGAGGCAAGAAGAATTGCTGATGAAAAAGAAGTTACTGATTCCAAAGGAGGACACAATTGGTGCTTCATGTTCATGAAACGGAATGGACTAAGCATGCGTACACGCACAGACTTGCCCAAAAGATGCCTGAAAGCTATGAGCAGAAGGTTCTTGAATTTCATCGTTTGGTCATTCAACGTCGGAAGACATCAGTTTGAGTTAGGACAGATTGCAAATATGGACGAAGTCCCCCCTTCAATTTGATGTCCCAAGTAACAGAACTGTTGATAAGAAGGAGGTGAAAATTGTAACTGTGAAGACATGGGCATGTGGACATGTGTTTATGTAAGGGGCGGCTCCTAGAACGTCAGTTCAACTCCGCCTCGTATCTCTGTGAAGAACAGTATCACTACAAATGGGCCAGATATGTGTGTGACGTCGGTTTCTGTGTATTATGTGTGTGTGTTCTGTTGTTATGTTCTGACCGCTTGGCTATCCAGAAGCATCAGTCACCTGTACAGATGATTCTGGGTACTCGTACACACCACGGGAATGTGGGCCAGTTCCAGTAGATGGGACACCTATGGTCTCAGAGTATGAGACAAAAAAGAAAAAGAAAAAAAAAATTTTTTTTTCCTTCTCTGGGGGCCCACTCCAGAGGGGGAAAAAAACCGAAAGAAAGAGAAAGAAATTAATAAAAACGATTAACTAAGATAACAAAAAATAATAAAAAAAAAGAAAAGTAAATAAATAAATAAATAGAAAAAAATAAAAATAAAAATAAATATATATACTAAGTATATATATATTGGTTTTTAGCATATATACGCAAACATACATACATATATATATATATCAAAAAGTGAAAAGGGAAAAACCAAGGGGGGGGGAGGAGAAGAGAGAGATCAAGAAAAGGGTAGATCTTCCAGTTGTGCAACCAGTAAGAAGGCAGCATCAGAACACTTCGGTGCCTCCAGCCAGATGGATTTGATCAACCTCGTATCACTGGAATCATACTTTTCCTTAGTTCAAATACTTCTTTAGCAAATACCTGGAGCATCTGAAACTTACTAGAGTCTCTTAAAATATAGCTTCTTCTCCTGGAGCTATACTCTCAAGAATTTCACGTATCGCTGTCCTGGCATTGTCATATATTCGACAATCATATAGTATGTGCCGCCAGCCTTCCTTGGCCCCGCAAAAACAGAGATCCGTGTTACTTAGTCCTAATGCATATAATTTCTCATTCATTGACCCGTGCCCTGTTAACAAAAATGACGACTGTAAACTAGGTGTAAACCAATTGCGAACTTTTTTATCATTCAGAAAAGTCACGTTCGGGATAAACAAGTTGGTCACTCTTCCAGTAGTTATAGTATCCCATCTTGTCTGCCATAAATTGATTATTTCATTCATACATCTTTTCTTTTCGCCTCTGCAGTCAGAGCGAATATTTATCTCTATACCAAAAAGTTCTGTAGGAATTCCCTCTTAATACGGTAGCAAAAACCACGATACAACAAATGTAGATCCAAGGGTAGCGCTCCAGCCAACAACTGCAGCGCGGCAGTGGACACCGTTCTGCACACTCTTAGAATTCCAAGAAGCTTGATGCGTTTTATGGAATTTAGTTTAGCCCGAAACGTAGCTATTTTAACTCTATGGAACCAGGCTCCTGCAGCGTACGTAGTTATAGGAAGGAATACTGCCTTGTAATACAGAAACAGTGTTTCATGTGATAGGCCCCAGTCAGACTTTGAAATTCTAATGATAGCACCAGAAAATTTCCTGATTTTATTGCTTAAATATAATAAGTGCTGGTGAACTGATAACTTACTGTCCACAATAATTCCCAGGTATTTGGTATCAAGGACCATAGGTAACTGTACACCATTCAACTTGATTTGAGGAGGTCGATTTATATCTAAAACTGTTTTAAATAACATCATTTTAGTTTTGTAAGGACTAATAGCAAGCTTAAACAAGTGGACATGAAAAGAGCCATTATACAGTTGTTCTAGCTTGTTGTGCCGACGTTTAACAAACTCTTCAATGACATGAGAGACGAATGGAACCAATGGATGAAGTCTTCTGGGGACAATTTGACACCAGCAGGAAGAGTGAAGAAACCAACTATAGGAGAAGTTTGTACCTGGGTGAAAAGATCCTGGGATAAATTCAAGATTGAGATCGTTGTCAAGTCATTTAAGAAGTGTGGCATTTCAAATGCCATAGATGGAACTGAGGACGAGGCAATATATGAAGACTGATTCGTCATCAGACACAGATGAGGACAAGCTAATGGATGGGAGTTTTGACAGTGATGAGGAGTTGTATGAATTTTATGATGAATAAAACTTGAGTTCAATATTTTTATGTAATACATTTTTTTCAAATTTCGGGCCCCAAAATTAAGATGCGTCTTATACATGGGGAAATACGGTATATAGTCTGTAAATTGTGTATTTGTTGATAAAAGAAAACGATGCAACTCTCTTCTGAAACCAACTAATCAGCCAAGTGAAAAATGCCAATAAAAATTCCTTACGTCATTGACGGGATGCTGAGGTCTTTTCCACCCGGTGTGGAGAGGAGGGCTGTTATATTAACTGTGCTACACACAAGAGTTATCCATGCTGTGACTTCATCTTTTGTCATACTACATTTTTTTCCCCTTTATGATATTTTCTTCTTTATTTCGTCGTCTTCCGCCGTCCTGTGCCCTGGTTGAAAGGGAATGATTGCGCGTAGTGCGTGACTGTACCAGCAGTGTGGTGGTACAGTCAGGTTGGCCACGGTGCATGGGGTTGTGGCCTACCTTCCCGTAGTTTAGACGGACACTGAACAGGCTTTCCAGGTGATCACCTTCCTAGTGACAAAACAGCGAGAAACAACTAAACAACACAACAGATGCATTGCAAAAACATAAAACTACACACATTTCTGGTCTTTAACAGAATTCTGTATTCATCAGATAGCACCAAGGCGGAAATGAATTGACGTTTAGCTGCCGTACTACACTGGTGTGCAAAACTTAGGGAACAACACTATTTCTAAAGGTTACAACCACAAAATCAAACGAAACAGCCTACGGCGGTTTGCATAACTGTCACCGTTCAGTAGAAAGCTGGTGCACATGCAAAATTTTGAATCGTGATGAGAGGGCTCACATAAACAGATAAAAACAGCAGTTCAGCGGTTAAGTGCAAATTATCGAAAGTTGAGCACGATTGTTACAGACGTTCGAGTGGTTTCATACAGTGCTGCAGACAACGAAATGGCCAGTAGACAACATCTGGATCACTTTACCCGGGGTCGAATAATTGAGAAGATCGAGGAAGGTCAAAATGTGAGGAGTGTGGCTGCAGGGTTCGATATCGCCCATGCAATCGCCTCACGTGCGTGGTCGGCCTTCATACCGACAGGTACAGCTCTTCGAAGGACCAGTGCTGGTCATCTACGAAAAACAACGCGCAATGATGACCACTATATACTCTTACAGGCCAAGAGGGATCGACACCAGACAGCAGGATCCATTGCAAACTAGCTGCACAGGAGCACAGGACGCAGGATATCGCGGTTTACTATAGCCAGGCGACTCCACAAAGGTGGATTGTTTGCCCAACAGCCAGTACGCTGTGTCCCTTTAAAACCTGCCTATCGGAGACACCGTTTACAGTGGTACATCGAACACAAGGACTGGACAGCAGCGCAATAGGGTAAGGTACTCTTTACTGATGAGAGTAGATTCAGTCTCAGCAGCGATTCTGGATGTCAGCTAATCTGGCGAGAGATTGGCACACGGTATCACCCAGCAATCGTGAATACTTGATGAGAATCAACCGAAAGAGCAAGCTGGCTTTAGGACAGGATTCTCAACTATGGATCACCTTCACATAATATCACATCTAATGGAGAAAGCAAATGAATATAAAACACCATTATGCCTGGCATTTGTGGATTATGAAAAGGCATTTGACTCCATACAGCATAACGCAATGTTTCGGGCACTGGAAAGACAAGGCATAGATACCCCATATATTATGATTTTGAAGAAAATATATGGGAGTGCTACCTCCTTTATTAGACTAGACAAAGACAGTAGGAAATTTAAAATCGAGAAAGGAGTTCGACAAGGAGACACAATATCTCCGAAGCTGTTTACTGCTGCCCTTGAGGAAGCTTTCAGAAGATTAGACTGGTCGCAGAAAGGAGTCAATGTGAACGGAGAGTACCTAAACCATTTACGATTTGCAGATGACATTGTGGTCATAAGCCACGATCCCAAAGAATTAGAGGAAAATCTTAATCAGTTATGCACAGTTAGTAAGGATTTTGGACTAAAGATGAATATGACTAAAACAAAAGTAATGATGAACAAGTATTCCACAGAAAGGAAAATAATGATTGAAGGAGCAGTAATTGAAAAGGTGGAGTCATATACTTATCTAGGACAAGTTATTAGCTGTAATAATGTTAAATGGCTGGAAGTCAAGAGAAGAATAAATTTTGGATGGATAGCATTCAGGAAATATAGTCACATACTGAAGAGCAATATCCCAGTTTGTCTGAAACGTAAAATAAGGAACCAATGTATACTCCCCACCATGACTTATGGAAGTGAAACTTGGGCACTCACCAAAAGAATGGAAGAGAAGCTGAGAACTACACAGCGAAGAATGGAACGAATTATATTGGGACTCAGACTATTAGATAAGAAGAGAAACACATGGATTACACAGGCAGCAAACTGAAGTAAAGGACATTCTTACCAAAACTAAAGAACTAAAATGGTCTTGGACAGGACACATAGCTCGAAGACATGATGACAGATGGACTAAGAAAATAACAGAATGGTATTCAAGAGGAGCTAGAAGAAAACCTGGAAGACAAAGGCGGAGATGGATAGATGAAATTCATGAGTTTGTGGGTAGTAAATGGATGGCCAGTGCTCAAAACAAAAGGAACTGGAAAGTTGCTGGAGAGGCCTTCATCCTGCAGTGGATTGAAAATGGCTGATGATGATGATCACCCAGCAAACATCACTGAAAGGGATCGACATGGCGGTCGAGGTGTTCTCATATGGGGAGGCGTTATCTTGGGTGGACGTACACAACTCCAGATACTGGAAGGCGGTACTGTAACTGGTGCAAGCTACTGTACTGACGTAATCCTTCCCCATATGCACCTGTTCCGAGGTGCCATTGGCCCCAAGTTCGTATTTATGGATGATAACGCCGCACCCCATCGGATTGCAGCTTTTGATATGCTTTTGGAAAGTGAGAACATTGTTCGTATGGTTTGACCTGCCCGTAACACCGATCTAAATCTAATCGAACACATATGGGACGCTCTGAGGAGACTCCTAGCGGCACGTCCACACCCACCAGAAAATTACCAGCTGAAGATGGTGCTGACAGAGGAATGGACGATGTTACCGCAAGAACTTATCAACAACATTGTTCTAATTATGGACAGGCGGTGCAAAGCTGCATCGACATTAGGGGGTGGCCATATCTCCTACTGAGGACCACCTCTTCCCTTTGTTCCATTTTTGGCAGTGATGCATCTGTATCATGGCAGCCAGTGCTATGTTGACATTTTTGAATAAAATCCCTCTGTACCGTTTTGTTTCCGTTGTTGTGTCGGTGTAGTTCCTTCACCATTTCTGTACCTCACGAGGTTCCTTTGGTATGCTTTTCCCATATTTTACTGATCCACTATTTCTCGCTACATTTGTTCGTTGTACGCATTACAGTCAGTAAGCTTATAACATTACTCGTACTCTCATTTTTGTTTTCCCAATGCTTATATCGCACTGAACTTACTCAACCTTGCCTGTTTACCCATATCAACTGAACGCACCGCCTTAAATTTAATACACTTCTCAACTAAGAGTATAATCTCGCCATTCCTCCATTCCTGTTCTGTCTGTCTTGTCTGCTGCTCTCAGAGGGGCAACTACTCTCTTAAGGGTGACCCTAAGCTTTTCTCCTCTTATAACAGTCTTCATAATTCTGGCCGGTTTCTACCGAAACAAATGCTCCAAAGTGCGCACGCACTCAATGCCAATCTCAAAAAATTTAATAGTGAACTGGTGTACAAAAAGATTATTCTATGTCAACTTTCCCAACCTCAGATCTCCCTTCACGCTCACTCCTTCGGCAGTCTGCAATCCACTCTGCTCTGTAAGTAGTAATAACTGGGCAGACCTTCGAAGCATCTGTCCAGATAACACAAGAAATTATCCATATGACTAGCAGATAACGCAGGGAACAATTAATAAAGACTGATTAAAACTGTCTTGAACGACGTGAGTGGAATTAGCACTAGCTGCTCCCAGGTTTTACCAATTATTTTGTTTTATGTCTCTGTCTCTCTCTCTCTCTCTCTCTCTCTCTCTCTCTCTCTCTCTCTCTCTCTCTCTCTCTCTCTCTCTCTCTCTCTCTCTCTCTCTCATGGACCATCCACTACAACCAATTAAAGGATCTATTTGATTTTCTGATTCATTCTTTTCTTTTTTGTAATCACATATCAGAAGAACTGCCTATCCCCGTCCTTAGCTCTCTTTGCTAGTGCTTTCTCGCATCTTTTGCCATTCCTATCCCATCAGTGGCTTTACTACATAATCTCTTATTAAATGGTCATACAAATTTCGGAATCGCGTAATTGTCTATAACACTTGTTTTATTTGCTCAATTGATCTGTTAACATGTGTTGACATCTTACGTTTACTTAACTTGACGACTAATGCGAATACATTTGTGGTTTCGAGAATAAATCCCACGTATATTTCCAATAGCATATTTCATATACTGCTCTGGCTTCTTTCTGCCAATAATTCACTTATTTTCTATCAGAAAACCTGACTTTTCAAGATTTCTCATCAACAATGAAACTGTTGGATCTTTCTTTATCTTTTCTGCAAACAACTCTCACTTTGAGCTCGCGCTGTACTGTAACAAAACTGCCAATTTGATAAAAATGGTTTCCCACAAAAAGAAAGATACTCTGTAGTATACTCCACCTTCTTTACAAAACTTTCTTCGTTAAAAAAAACCTCTCTAAAGCTTCTCCTTCTTCTTCTGCCCCCTTCAGTTTTTTTATGCACAAATCGACATCCTGTTTTTTAAAAGGCAAAAAAGAGACGCTGCTTGTTTACCTTGGCGCTAATGCAAAATAACCCTTTCGTCGTTTCCAAGACTGCAGTGGAATTATGCAAGTTCAGTGTTTAAACCTTAAGAAGGTACTTACTAATTGCATATAACAATAAGAAAATAGAGTAGACGTTGCTAAACGGTTTGTACAAAAGTGTATCAGAATGACATTAGGGCAGATTCTAATCACGATCACGTTAATATGAATTTGGAAATGGTAGCATGTAAGCATCAGCTCTCAAGGACAAAAAAAAAAAAACAGAAACCGTTTCATGTTTTTTAGCCTTGGGGTTTTCTACATAGTATAAGTGAATTTATATTACAAAATAGAGTCTAAAGAACGTTACATGCGTTGCATTTTGAACGTGTTTGATTTTGAAATACTGTACTTCTACTCTATTCAAAGTGTTTTGCAACATTCCAGTTATTGTAACATGATGAATAATAGCAAGGTGAGATTTGTGCAGCAGTAATTCCTAATGAGAGATGGATGAACAGAGGAACAAAAAAAAACAACTTTTTTCTGGCCGGTGCAGCAAGTCTGTGGCTTCGTTGCACTATATGGCTAATACTAATATTCAACAAACCTTCCTCCCATATTTGATGGGATTCGAATCACATTCTTTTCATACACGATGTAGAACGACGGTAATCGAAGCCACTGTGTTACAGAGGTGGGTACACTGAAGAAATAAATTAACCTATCAACACGAAAATTTATATAAAATCCCTATGAATATTCTAAAATAATTTCCAAAATTGAGAAGGATCAGGACTGCTATTCCAAATTTACAGCAATGTTTCTGGGGTTTACAAAAGAGAACCAACGTGTTCAAGGTGTATGTGCACATGAACCTACAGCTTGAACATGTTGCTGCAGCCCAATGGCGTGTTTAAATTTGTCTCAATTTGCAGTAACACTTGGTTTCCACAAGAAGGGCCCTGTCACTCGGTGACAATAAATGACTCACTACACCCTGTTTTTGAGGATATAATGGCTTTTAGCGAAAAGTGAGGATTTTCATTATTCTATACTTTGCTGTTTTGGCTATTGATATCAGCACTGAAGTGGAACTGAAGAAAAACTGTCCAAAATGCCAATTCCACTCGAATCAATAGAGGCGTGAAAACTTGCGAATATAATGTAATCTTCTTAATTCGTCAAATTCTAGATTATGTATAAGTTAAGTGCAAATGCATCATTAATACGCAGCCAATTCTAAATTAGCAAAATATTTGCAAAGGCGGCATCGTTTTAAGTTATATCTCATATTTTGAATACCTTTACAACAAGCCGCCATGATATTGCACTACTTCGAATAAGTAACACTTAACATTTTTTTTTTGTTAGTCGTTGGCGCATCGGCTTCTGTGGCCATATTGCACCTCCCAACGTTTTTACATGTTTGTACTCTGATCCAAGCCCGAGGCGGGATTCGAACCCGCGACCTTTGGGTTGCCAGCCAGGCACTTCACCCACCCGGTTAGCCCGGTCGGAAACGCTTCACTTAAGGAGAAGACTAACGTTACTTATTCTCAGTGGATACCACCACCCAGACGGCACCGTTTCAGGGCTATTTGGCCCTTCTTCGGTGGGTGGGTAGGTACCCAAGTAGTGCATGTAACAATAAGAAAATAGAGTAGACCTTGCTCGTTGTGACGGTATTCACAAAATACCGTCATATGAGATAACTTAAAACGATGCCGCCTTTGCAAATATTTTGCTAATTTATAATTGGCTGTGTATTAATGATGCATTTGCACTTAACTTATACATAGTCTAGACTTTCTCGCAGCCTGAGGCATAAGCCCTAAACGCGTCAAATTCATTAAGTTCGCATTACATAAATACCCTAAGACAACTTACGGTATTTACAAATATTATTTTATTATGAAAAAGAAATGAGGAAGATATATACTGTATTATCATATATACATCGAGTATATCATGATGCAGGTGGGATTAAATTTCCACAGGATGTCTTGTCTCTAAATCGATCTCATCCCCACACATTTCACTTTTAAGGGTGCCTAAAGTGAAACAAATAGGATTAAGTGCAGAAGAAAGTATAATCTTCTGTAACCATTTTGGGATGTTTTATTGTTCTTTAGTTTGAATACAATCCCCTCAGAGCGGTCCAACGCATACGTCTGTTTTGTAACTGCAAACTCCTTCTATCTCAACAACTTGAAAATGAGTCAACAGATTCATTTTGAAACCAATGAGACAAGGAGTTGGAACCACTGAAAGCCAATAAACTAATCCTGAAATTCTAATTTCTTTAGTCTTCATTTCAAAATATTTCTAAAGGTTAATATTGACTTATCAATCTTTTGGCATAACCAAGCACTTCTTTTAAAGTATCATCTTTTCCTTCAGATGTTTCCGTTCACTTCAGCGGTGTTTTAAGAACCCCCACATTTAGAAACTATAAAAGCAAAATGCTCGTTAGCAATTACAACTCTACCCAAGGTTATACACATCTTTTCCTTGCATCGTGTAATCGATGATAAACAGCGATAATTTAACAAGGAAATTCCACACGCAGTCTGAGAGAAAAACAAGATATTATATGATCAACTTGTTTTACCACATTTCAACAGACTAAAAAAGGGAAAAAGTAAAGTGCACTACGAATGTTAACCACTTTCACAGAAATTCTCAGTGATGGCGTGGAGCTGGGTTTTATGTGCTGCGTGTCTCTTCTGTTGTAATCTTCTAGTCTGCAGCGATGAATTCGCTAAAAACACTTCCACAACACAAAATGTCAAGACTCCGGACATGGAATTCAGTGTCCAGGTTTTAACAGGAATCATCAAGCAAGTAACAAAAAGCATATCTAAGAATTTACTCCCTAAGTTGATGAGGATAGTTTTTGAGAAAGAAGTTGCTTCGTCGTGTACAGGAGCTTTGATGAAACTGACAACCGCATTAAGGCAGATGAAGACATGGGCTGTTCAAAGTAAGTTTATTTTATTTTCCTATCCTAGGTTCACTATGCCCAAAACATCGACCTTAAAGATTGGGAAAAAAGTGCTAACGATTTTACTACAAAGCGGTAACAGTTAATCAGCACAACAAATAGATGTCACGTAGCAAGCTTTAGAGTTTCAGTGTACACTGAAGAAGTGGTACAAAAAAGTACCACGAAGCTGAGCAAAATCTGTAATTATTAAAGAAATTAAAGGCAGATTATATTAAGCGCATTATCTCACCAACTTTCAGTTATTGATATATACCTGCGCACCATGGTGTTAAAACGATATTTTAAAAGTTTTTTGTCATTTGTCATTCAATTTATAAATGGAGGTTTAAACCCATCATATAGCCTTACTTAGTCTTGAAACGCGGACTACCTAAGGATGCTCAATAAACATTCTTGGATAGTCCACTTTCGAATATGACGTAAAAATACGTCACATTCGAAATTCTCTGTAGCGATATTCTTCGAATATGACAACAAGAGCTTTTATGCAATCGTAAGAGGAAAAGTGTAACAGAAGGAAATTTCACCAGAAGTCTAAAGTGGAGTAAATATACAGTACAAAACTTAATTTGTTTATACAGTATGGAAAACGAGTGCTGTAAAAAAAAAAAAAAAAAAAAAACAATCTTTAACAAAAAAATCAATGAATTTGAGCTTTTCATCAGGTCACTGACGTTGATGTAGTTGGGCGTATTGAGATATGGCAGATACCAAATAATGAATTTCATTTCGGTGAATATTGCGATCAGGAGAAATAGGGAAGGAAGGGGTGATGCCTATGATCAAACACTGCCTGAAAGGGACAAGAATGTTCAATGTAATTGCATCACCCTCTTAAAGTTTATAGCATCTATAATTTCTCTCTCTCTCCCCCTCCCGTCCCAAACCAGTCCAATCACGTGCAGCAACTTCAGCATCATTTACTGTCCAACTTCGAACTCACAGAGCCCTCGTGGTAGTACAGTTGGTATTATCACTACTCTCCCCACGCCGGATGGAAATGACCCGAGTTCGAATCCCGTCAATGAAGAAGGAATATTTTTCACTACTTGACTAAATTAGCAGTCTCAGACGAGGGTGCTGTGGTTTTTTCTCCCGGAAACTCGTGTTTTTGGTCCAAAAAACAGCAAATCAACCGCAGAATACACGTAATTCTCAGACATTATTAGAGAGCAATATGGTCTAAGTTGCTTATGTGTCTAAAACTAAGAGTTATTTCCTAACAAGTATCTTCTGTGGTCTCAACCTTCAACCCGCACACAGTACTAAGTACTACAGGTTCTAAAAACTTTCGTATTTGAGGTTTTCATAAAAAAAAGAAAGGATAAAAAAGAAGCTCACTAAGAAGAGGGCTGCTGTTAGGATTTAGTTTCATCAGCGATTCAAGCCATATTGTGTGACTGTGTTTTATGTCTGTGGAAGTGTGTGTTCACAGGTCGATTTGCAAGCTGTGCAGGCCGAAACCCAGAATTACTCACAAGGTAAACACCATCCCCTCCGCCTCAGATCGGCTAATTGCAACTCCTATTTAACGGTCAACAGAAATTCCTCCAGTCTATGACGATATTGGAACACTAACCTTTCCAAATGAATAACAAGTGGCAAAACACTTTACTCTCACAAGGGGACCTATGAAGAGATGCTTAACAAATATTCTAAAAGAATAGTAAACAAAAGGAAGACTAAAAGTGAGACTGAAAATATACATTTAAACATTATACAAGGGTGGCGTTTGAAAGACGTGGATCACATCAGGAACATGAGAGGAAATCAAGCACAGTATAGGTTACAACAGAGTATCTAGCAGCGAGTAACATTCCTTCTGAGATTATGTTAACAAATGTTTCACCTTCAGAGAAAATGTTATTAATGCTATAAACTCCTTATTCTTAGTAAATCTACGACTGGCTCTAACAAAAATCCCTATTTTTATTATGAAAAATATGGATTTCTTTGTTGATGTGCTATTACATACAGTTAAAAGCAACCTCAGAGATGGAGTCCTCCTGAAAAAATAATCATTATTTTATCCAATGTGTTCAAAAAGAAAAAGAACCCTAAATATACCTCTGACTTACATTGAAAAAGCCATTCTCTGCTATAACACAACAGTTCTTCGGGCATAATCCCCCTCCCGCACCATACCATAGTACAGAAAGGACCTACGGCCCCAAATGTGCTGGAGACCCTCTTCAGGGAGCGACAACCCCTAAATAAAATCAAAACTGATATTATTTTCCTTCCTTATCCAAAACTAATATCATATCCCTTGATATAAATATAGCTTTTGATAAGGTGCCAGAACTAGCTCTTCTTAACATCTTTAAAACGTACTTGTAAACCAAGAATCTCAAGCCAAATAATTCTATGATGGGGGAAAGGTCACAAGAAGGTATACAATTTTCAGTATCTCTCAAATCTCTTTTCACAGTTTGACGATATGAAATATTTTGTCTCTAAAGATGGAACACTCGCACCTGACATCAGTCTCGAAATCAACGCTCATACTTATCTGAAATAAGTTTATAACTTCCACTTGCAGTCTACCAAACCCCACGTACTTTTTCTGACAGAATCTCAGTTATCGGTTGATTCAACTACTGCTCATCTCAGTTACCCAAATTATTCGCTGTATGATTCCTTTCGCCTCAAAGGTGGTACTTGACCATACGTCCGTTCCGATATTTCCTGTCAGAGACTTGGTAATTTGGAATCTCCTCTTTTCGATCTTATCTGGCTTAAAATCTCTGTACCTCATTCTATCAAATTCATCTGTAGTCTCTACCATTCTCCCAACTCCACTAATCACTTGGAGCTCTTTGACTTCCTCTCTTTGCAACTTGACTTTCTCCAGAAAAACTTTCCTAACAGTGGGGTAATTTTCCTTGGTGATTTTAATGTTCACAACTCCAGCTGGTTTGCGTTTTTTAGTCACACCAATCCAGCTGGTCAAGATGCTGAGGCTTTTGCAATTACTAATGACCTTGCACAGATAGTTCATTTACTTACAAGAATACCGGACAATCCTAACCAAACAGCCAACACGCTTGATCTTTTTCTCACAAAAAACCCTTCTAAGTACACAGTCGAAGTGAGTGGTCATTTAGGCACCTCAGATCACAACTTGGTGATTGCCTCTTCTCCAATGGAGCCTTTATCTCATGGCTATTCCCAAACTCGTGTTGTTTGGCATTAAAATAATTCAAAATGGGATGACCTCCGAGATTTCTTTTCTTCTTTTCCTTGGTCGGATTACTGTTTCAAAACTTCTGATGTCAATATTTGCACAGTGGTGTCAGTGAGATTATTCTTGCAGGAATGGAATCCTTTATTCCACACTCCACTTTAAAATCTCGTCCTTTATCTAAACCTTGGTTTTTCAATAAATGTGCTAAGGCTGTTCAAGAGAAGAACGTTGCATTCGTAATTGGCTTGTTTCCAATTCTTCAGGTTCTTTTCTGCCTATACCAAAGCTCGCAACAATTGTAAACCAGTTATTAATCAGTTCAAACTAGATTTTGAACAGGCTAAGAGCAGAAAACTTACTTTTTGCCCTAATGGCACCCGAGCATTCTGGTCTCTTTCCGAAGCTATTGGCCGCAACTTTTGCCCATCTCTGCTCCCACCTCTGTCAAAACAAGATGGTTCTGTTATCATTTCAGCCAAGGATAAAGCTGACCTGCTAGCATCCCATTTTTCTTCCAACCCATGTATTAATGATCTTGGTAAAACACCTCCCACTGTTCCCAACACGTTGAATTCAGTGCAGTCTTCCGTCAAAAAGATGTCAGAGGGATTTTTGATGAATCTTGATGCTAAGAAAGCTCTAGGTCCTGATGGTATTTGTCCACTTGTTCTCAAAACCTATGCTCCTGAACTTACTCCTGTTCTTTGCCGCCTTTTTTCACTTTCTTATTCCGAAGGTGTTTTTCCTTCTGCTTGAAAATTTGCTCATATCTAGCCAGTTCCTAAAAAGGGTGACAAATCCCTTCCATTCAATTATAGTCACACTGCAATTACTTCTATTCTTTCTAAAGTAATGGAGAAATCAATTAACCTCCAACTCTTAAACTATCTGGAAACCTTCCGTCTGATCAACAATCGCCAGTATGGATTCCGTCAGTGTCGATCCACTGGTGATATTCTCGCTTATTTTACCCATTTACGGATGAATCTAATGGAAAAGTTCGGTGAAACACAAGCAGTTTCTCTTGACATTTCAAAGGATTTCGATCATGTTTGGCATAAAGGTCTTCTAAACAAGCGTCCATCTTATGGTTTGCCAACTGTTTTTTGTAATTCATTATCCAGTTTTCTCTCATCCCTCACTGAGAGTGATAGTACATAGCTCTCTGTCTTCTAATTTCTCCAATAATGCTGGTGTCCCCCAAGGTTCAGTTCTTTGCTCCCCTCTTTTCCTCTTGTATATTAATGACCCTCTTCCATTGGCTGGAAATCCTATCCATACTTTTGCCGATGATAGCGCTTTGCATTCCACTTTCCATTTTGAGAAACCTTACCCAGCTCAATCAGCTTGCTTCAACTTCTCGAATATCCGCTACCAATTCCTTAAATGCCAATCTCCAGGTAATTCTCCAGTGGGGCAAAGACAACTTAGTTGATCTCAATCCTTCTAAAACTCAGTCTTGTCTTATATCTTATATCTCGCAAAAAGGATTCTTCTGCTCCTATTCTTATCTTTGGTGACACTCTGATTTCTAGGAAAAATTATATATCTCTTTTGGGGTTTACCCTGACTTCTAATCTCTCTTGGCACAACATTACAAATATTGCTTCCTCTGCATCTAAAAAACTTGATTTTCTCTTTCGTTCTTGGCGTTTCTTTTCTTCCAAACAGCTGTTCACTCTTTACAAATCGCAAACCCGGCCTACTATGGAATATTGTTCCACATCTGGGGCCGTGCTCCCAAAACCGCTCTCAGGCTTCTATATTCCATTCGGAAGAGGGCAGTTAAGTTTAATTAATAACCCATCTCTAACACAGTCTCTCCACTCTCTGTCTCATAGACGTACTGTTTCTGCTGCATGCCTTTTCTACAGATACTTCCCTAGGCACTGTCCTTCTGAATTGCCTTCTATAATTGCTACTCTCTCTCTCTTTCAAAACAGTCCGAACACGTGCCGCCACCAGCCAACATCCATTTACTGTCCAACTTCAAACTCACAGAACCAACTTTTCGTCTTCCTCGTTTATTCATTCAACTGCTGTTTTCTGGAACAACCTTCCTTCATATGTATTTCCTGAAAATTATAGTCTAAAGAAGTTCAAGTCTAATATCAACAAATATCTTCTTTCGTCTTCTCAACCTCCAACCTAAGCACTGTACTAAGTAGTATAGGTTCTAATACCTCTCGTGTTTGGGGTTTCATAAAAAAAAAAAAAAAAAAAAAAACTAAGCTCTGTTAAGACGACACAGTTTACCACAACTAAATGCAATCACATCACTTGGATTCAACTGATCCCCCCCTGCCTAAAATTTTCGCCGTTGCCTATTTTTTCAGTGGAATTTTGCCAGTTATTACAGCGTGATTGCTCTCAAAGTGGGTTCAACACGTCTTGAAGGAACGCAAAATAACCCTCATAACATATATAGCGTTCTTTACAGAGGACTAAAATTGTTATTTTTCCTCTAATACACTTGAAATTTTTAGAATCCTAAAGTTTGGACAAGTAAGGCAAAACAAAACCTACTGGAATCTTATTGCGAATGAAACCCACACTTGCGCTTCAAATCTAATGGTGAAGTAGGTATAAACGCAGGACTGTTCAGGTCGGCCTGTTTTTGCTGCCGCTCATGGACCCCTTTCTCTCTACGCATCCTGATTGTAGCTCTTACACAGATGATATAAAACTCTTCATTGTACTGGATTTTAAGGTGTTAATGACCATTCTTTCACCATCTCGACATCAATAATGTATGCAAACCTTGATTGCGCTGCTTGGAATCAGTTGCTCATGGCAGAAAATCTGCGCAACCTCTATCAGCTCCTCACCGATCGTCTTGACGCCACTAATGTCCACAATCTTGTTGCGGGCCCCCTGGGCTGTCCCGCGTTCTTTGCAATGACGCGTGGATTCCCCTAAGAAGCGCCTTATAGAATTTACCCATGCACTGGGGGGAAATGAAACTACGGGGGTACATGCAGTATATGTGCATATTTTTTATTATTTAATATTTGCAATATATGTATATATTACAAACAAATCTGTATATTTATGAATGTTGTAATAAGAGAATATGAGAAAACAAAATAGGAAACAAAAGGAAATATTCATCATTTAACATCTAAATACAACAGTCAGTTCAGAAAAACCACATTAATGACAATAATCGCAGTTTTACATGAAAATCAGAGATTAAAATTAGCGAAAAAAATCATACAAATTATAATCAACATGCATTATAATAATAACCTTATTATAATCAGTATTATAATCATCTTATTCTTATTTTCTTTTAATACGTAACAATCACTTCATTTATTAATTTTTCCAATAACTTATTTGGGCCTTCTACGCTTATCTTCATGCAATCTTGCAATGTTTCTTGTCCCATTCGGATCCTTAATTTTGTCATCAACAGATTCATCATGATAAAAGAACGTTCAGCACTAGTGTTGAAACAGGAATACAGCATACATTGATACATAATGTCTTTAGCTCAACATACTGTATCCAATATTTGATTCCAAAATTGAATGCATAAGATTGTTGGATTGTTGACGAATTGGCTTTCTGTTTTTGTCACATATTTAAATGAGCGATGTCATTCCACAAAGGATCAAAGTTCAAGTTTAGACAAGACGAGATTATCTTTATGTCACATCTTCTGTTAGTTCGCAAAAAGATTTCGATTATTCAAACTTTGCAGTAACGTTGATAATCGACAATGCTTTGTCATTAAAACGATCCTTCATTTGACTGATCATAGTATCAACAATTTTTTTTGCCATTTTGTAACTCGTACTAATATCTTCATTTAGAACAATTGATCGAATATGATGAATAGTTTTAAGCATTTTATGATAATTTTTACAAATTGTACTTTCGAGTAATACATGAAAGAAATTCAGACCCAGTTGCTTTACTAATATAGGTTGAAGGGCTGCTTTGCGCTTCTAATCAGGCGTTTAGGGTTTCATCGAGTTCAAGTGTTATTCGTTTAATTAAAGATTCATATTTTGTTATGTGAGGTATTTCTTCTTTAGCCAAAAAATATAAAACCTCACTTAAAGTAAACAGAGATTTTCGGTTATCACATTTCTCTTTTTCGCTTTCATTAATTAGCACAGATTGAATCGGTTTATGCGATCCTTGTGAACGAATTTTCTCCATGGAAAGACTGCACGCATGCTTCTCAGAATTATGTTTTTCAAGTTTACCAGTTTTTCCACTTGCCTTCCGGATATTATTAAAAGGCACCGTAATAAATAAGCCGCCGGTTTTTTTCAGTGTGTTCAAGTCATTTCATAGAAAAACCTCGCGAGATTTGTCAAAATATAACCAGTTATACTTTGTTTCCCAATTTTTGTTATAATTTATACGTATATATATATATATATATATATTTTTTTTTTTTTTTTTTTTTTTTTTCATGTTATCTAGTTGCCTACCTCTTTCTGCAACAATTTTCACTTCATCTGTGTCGGGATTCTTTGTTTTCTGTCGCCGATGCCGTGTTTCTTCATTCTCTTCTTTTTCCTTGATAGTTATCACAGGTTTATTTTCTGCTTCCACTTCAGAACTAAGTTTTCGCTTTTTAGAAAAAAATTAAAGTAGTCTTTTGTACTGGTTTTTCGGCCATAACTAAGGGATAATTCTATTTGTTATTATAAATGAAACCTGCCAAAGTGCTACAAAACGAATAGCATTAAAAATATTTAAACTTCACACCTAAAAAAATCTACGCAACACGAAAAATCAACTCCACTTCTGCGTTCTCTAACTTACACGAAGTTGACGTTCGTCCTGATGAGCTACAGTGGAGCCCACTTTACGATTGGTTCACTTTACGGTGGACTAAAATACGGTTCACTCAAAATAGTAGTTGAAGGCTATGCGATATGTAGTAAGCGCCAGTTATTGTGATCATGTTTGCGAATTGAATTTTGATTCTAAACAGCGATTGCAATAAGCGAAAATAGGATTACTATAATCCACAGGCTATAAAAATAAAGATATAAAACGCAAATTTACACTTTATTACCTTACTAATTAACAAAATTAAATGATAAAAAAATAGGAAGAATATTATCCACAGATTTAGCAAAATAAAAATAAGTTTTTTTATTTAATAAAAATATGCATTAATATGCATACTAACTAAACATAACAGTTTGTAATCTGATATTTCTCTTCACTGACTTTTGGGGGGGGGGGCGGGGTGTAAAATTTAAAACAGTAAAAAAAGATAAGCATCAATCATTAACAAAGAACACGGCATGCACAAATTGAAATACGATATGCGCAAGTGAGACAGAGCAAAAAGTTCACGAAGTTTAGTTATAGGAATGAAGAAGGGAAGATTCTGAAATTTTATTCATGTTTTTTATATGATTTAAGATTTTATGGAAGGGGAAACACATTTCACCACAATAACATAAAAACCCACACAATTCCAGCTATACGTATTATCGCAAATGCAATAAGATTGAGTTTACTACTCGTTTATAATTACTAACAAAAAAGCCCAATAAACTGGAAACAGCAAATTAACGATATCGAGATAAAGATATCGTGATGTCCAGAAATATGCTGCAGAAAAATATCACAAAGGCGTTCATAATTGATTCTCATAACCGAAAATACGATTCCAATAGACAATGAAAGTGTAGTGTATTATTGGGTAGTGAAAGTGTAGTGATTTGAACTGGTGTTTGCACTCATAATTGCTTTCTCACTTTATGAAATGCTGACTGAAACTTCACTGCCGAGTAAATCCTAACTTTGCTGAAAGAGTATTCTATCCCAACTGCACTGCCTGCACGACTTTTAGTGATATACTGTAGTTTGTAGAAGGCGGCAAAGATAAAAGAATCGGCGGAATTTTTCTCGTTTCAGTTCCTGCAGGTTTTCTTCGTTTTGATTTGTTTCAGCTTTCCATGCGTGTATACAGCTTTATTATTTCTTTGTCCCTTGAAGGGCATTCATCAATATAACCTGGCAACAGATGATCCCACCACAAACTACATACAATAGTACAGATACATATATAATAAAAAGGTTATAAAATGTATTGTTTATATGCTGCCGCCAAGTCGTTGTCTTGTTTGGGGTATACAAACAAAGAATTAGCCACAAGTAGACTCTTGCTGTGGAAAAAAAAAAAAAAAAAAAAAAAACGAAGGGAACCTGAAAACTATAAAGCGGAACTTCCAAAGACTGAAATAGTGGCAGCAGTAGACTCCTCTCTCTCTCTCTCTCTCTCTCTCTCTCTGTCCAGATATTTTTTAGCCCTCCCCTGAAAGCTGCAGGACACTAATTACACTAGCAATCGTGACTGAGGAATCAATTCAGGCGAACTTATTCACGGCCTGAGATCCAGCCATTTATCTTGTTTGCGATATACAAACAAAGAATTAGTCGCAAGTAGACCGTTTATGTGAATACAGGGTTGTTAAAATTAAAGTATCCCTATGTAGAGGGATCTGGAGCAAGTTCTAAGGCTCGCACTGAAGAGAAATTTGGACAACAGGTACTATAAAGAATGCGCTCGCCATTTATTAGGAAAAAAATTTGTTACAAAATTTGTCACTATGTGGCACTGTAGCAATAGAAATCACTTGAACAGCGCTACAATTGTTCATTGTGTCCTCCATTTTGATCAACAACAGTTTTCGTTCGAAGAACAGCATTTTCTACAGCAGAACGTAACATGTCAACTGGAATAGCCAGCACATGACGTCTAATGCTAACCTTCAGATCTGCCAGAGTTTGACATCCTTCCCGATACACCTGATTCTTCAAAAATCCCCACAACCAGAAGTCGCATGGGATGAGGTCGGTGATAGGGGTGACCAAGATGTCTGGAAACAACACCTCATGACCCGTTCGTCTGTAAAGTGTTGCCTTAGCAATCTTTGGACATAACGGTGGATGTGGGGTGGTGCACCATCTTGCATGGATATGGTATCCTGAAGGCACCCACGCTGTTGCAGCTCTGGTATTGCGAAATTTGTCAACCTTTCATAATATCGCTGTCCAGTGACGGAACAGGTGCGGGGGTCCAGTCGATGTTACCTGTTCAAAAGAATATGGCCCAATCATGAATGTGGCCATAAATCCACACCACACTGTCAATTTTGAAGAATGCAACGGGACTTCTTGGATAACTCGAGGGTTTTCTGTTGCCCAAATGCGATAGTTGTGCGTATTCACTTGTCCATTTAACCAGAAGTGGGCTTCATCACTCCAAAGGATGATCCGTGGCCAAGTGATATCCACTGTCATTCGAATATATCTGCATCACCATGCTTTAGCTGATGTAGCATGTGCATCTTGTAAGGATAGTACCGCAACACCTGACGCATTACTATCCTTACAGGGGAATACGGCATGTATACTTCACGAGAAACAGCTGGCATACTTGCGCTACCACATGGAGATTGACTCGATAAATCCATGACAGCCATATACACATCTTCAACACGGAGGAGTCCACTTGTTTTCGACCTCTACCTGGTTGACCACGAAGATGTCCTGACGCTTCAAATTTCGCAATCATTTTGCGGACAGCACAAACAGTCATAGGTCCACGTGGGCCTTCTGACGCCAGAATTCTCTGATAGCCGCAGCTGCATCGTTGCTGTTCTGATAGTACAGCTTCACTAATAGCGCCCTTTCCTGCAACAATGTTTTGGCATTGCTGCTGTAGTGCAGCCAAACATCTACTGTATGATTTTGAAGAGGCTGCTTTGCTTTTATACAGTACAGTAGAGCTGAGTAGTGGCGCTGTGGCAATAACTTACGATTATGCAAATAACTTAAGTTATTTGCATAATCGTAAGTAATCGTAAATCGTAAATTTTGACATACGCCCTATATTCCTTCGTTTACGTCATTTATGAAAATTGGATACAACAGTGGTCCCAAAACGGATCCTTGGGGGAACCTAACTTCCAACATTCAATTAAGCTGAAGAGTAACCATTAATAACAACCCTCTTTCTCGCAGCAATCCACCTTAGATTCTTATAAATGATTCCAACACATTCCATTTATACACTGACCTCTCATGCGGGACTGGGTCAAATGCCTTGCTAAAATCCAAACGGAATTGAGTTAACATGATTTTCCCTTAACAGAAACCCGTGTCTTATATCCTACAGAATTCCATTTCTACTAAATGTTTCAATATTGCACTCTTTATCGCTATCTCCATGATTTTCCCCACCACTGAAATCAACTGCCCAGTCTGTATTACCCACTTCGCTCTTAAACTGCCTTTATTGTATTATTGGTGCCCTTGCACTTCTCCATTCCAGAGGAATATCATCCGAGTCTAATTACGCTCTCTTTTAACCTTAATGGTTCAATGCAGTCTCTCGCAGAGTTGTGCATTATTCGGATAAATTTTTATCCGAATAAAAATTAAAATTAAGCCTTATTTAGTTACTCATTATTCAAGTTAACTGTTATTCCTTGGAGAAGGAGTTATTCGTTACAAACTGTGCAGACGAAGAATTTTGAACTCTTTGAAACGTTTTTTGGAAAATGTTTCGATTTTTTTTACTTAATTAACATATTAAATTGTGTTCAATAAATAGTTTAATAGTCAATGTCACGATCGTTATCTTATTTTTAAATTTAGCTAGAGATTTTGTAAGCTAGGACTTAATATTCGTACAGTTTTTGAATTGGTGATTTAGAGCGAAAACAGTAACTCGTAATTAGTAGGGTAGAGCATGGTAGTGTATCCAGTAAGATCTCTAAATAGGATTTTAATTGTGGTACATAAGTAGCTCGAAGGTTCTAATAATCACGTAGGTTGGCTTTTTTTTTGCTTTTTTTTTTTTTATCTAAGATATTTTATTTCTAGTAAGGCCATGACTAATTTAAAACTCTTTCGGCTGTAAAGATCGATACGAAGTACTTCTTCATTGGCAGCGCAAGAGTTCGAACTAGTTTGTTTTCTTTTTCTTTGCTCTGCTGGCAGAAATGAAGCTACCAGTGCAACTTCATTTCAAGTCAGAAGAACAAAGAAACACTGTTGAAATTCGTTAACATTTTACTTTTCTTTTTCCCTTTCAGTGTTGGATGCTACAGGGAAATTACCGACAGGATTTTTGGATGGATCTCTGACTGAATACGGTTCATACGACCAGTGTATCGGCATCAAAGTTCCAAAACGGAATGGTGAAGAGGATTTCCGTGGGCAGTACTGTACCGTGGACATTAAACTTCCAATTCCACCTTACACACAAAACGTGACCGTTGGAAAATTAGTAGTAATGAATCCCGAGGACCCAGTAAGTTCTCAAAATTGTACAGAAATTAAATAATGTTAATTTCTGTACAATTTTATGTTAAATAATGTTAGTTAAATAATGCTTCTGCGATCTTTTCACTTCCCTTTACTACTATCCCCAGCAAACTAAATACTAAACTAAAAGTACTGTATATACTTTTCTGAGTTCGCAATCGTGTTATCAGGCCAAAAACTGGAAATACCCACATTATTATACGAAATATTTTACAACTAAAAAATACTACAAGTAATATGCTGGACATGTTGGACAAACAACTTGTGTAGCTGAGACCCGCTAAAATTCGTAAAATCGGACAAATGCTAACTTATTGTAATTTTCTCTTGTATAGGATCTGTGTCCTCATTTTTAATTTAAAATCAATGGTGTGAATTTAAACCAAATAAAAATATTTAGAGTAATAAATAGAAATATTCTAGAATATTATAGAAATATTATATTTTAAGTTAGAAATTATCTGAGATTTTTTCAGCAATAACTGCATCCAGATAAGATGTAATTAGAACAGTATTGAAAGACCTGCCTAGAGAGAAGTAAACCTTGCAAGGGGTTATAAAGGGAGATGAATTCCCTTTATACCATCTTCAAAGGGGAAGTGAACACGTGTCGAAAGCAGTATTTATAGCCCAGGCACGTTCCATTGTCGTATTTCAAAAGCTTGGTGGGAGTGTTTGAGTAGGCGAAAGGATAGAAGGAAAATTTCCACCCTCTCGTATTTCACTAATAGTTTGGGAATTTGAAAATTTAGAGATTTAGAACAGCTTACAGGTTTTTTTTTTTTTGAGAAAGAATATGAAAGTTTCCACTCAGAAATCCGAGTGCGTGACTACCCTTCCAAAGTTAAGCCATCCAAAATAACTGATAATAAAATTTTGCATTAATGCAGTTTTTACAATTTCTCATCGTCTGCAGATGTAAGCCAAAACAGAGTTTAAATTTTACAAAATGATTTAAGTAGCGGTAAACTACATTCAGACCTAACCACTTAGAATTTTTTTCGCTTAAAATTCAGGCTCATTTCGACAATATCACTCAAGGAGCAGTATTCTATTGTCCCTGTCCAGCCAAAATGAAACGTATGGTACGTAAAGGCTGTGTAGTAGAGAACACGGATCCGAGTGCTTCGATTTATAATAATGATCTAGAAAACATTCACAGTATAAATTTCCGAGAATGCGCGTGGGCAAACTGGTAACAGAGTAGCTCTTTTAGTGGGTCAGCATTCATATTAAGGAATAAATAGTGTTTAGTCCATCCAGTCGAGCGAAGGCTGAGAAATTTCAAAAAAGATTTGAAAAACAGTATCAATATCTCTACTATCATATTTGGAAACAATAGCACTGTTAGCAAGTATGAAGTCGGTGTGTAGTACTGTATTAGCAGATATAATTCGTCTCATAGCGTCACCCTGCAGATATTTAAATTTATCACAGTAAATTTCTAAATAATCCAATGAGACAGTTAAATTACTGTAATCTCAAAAACGATGAGTACCGGGTACAGGTTGTTTATAATGGGCTGTAATTCCCTCAATGAACTTCAGTGGAGATTCTAAGGGTGAAGTCGGTAACTACAGGCAGGTTAGTTTAATTTCGGTGGTAGGGAAAATCTTAGGTGCAATGATTAAGAGCACTGTCTAGAAAAATTTAGAATTTTCCCTTAACAAAACATGGTTTTCTAAGGAAAATCATCGTTAACTAAACTAGTTAGCTATTTTGACAGTCACTGCCCGTGAGCTGATGTAGAGAATAATTTCGACATAATTTAATTGGGTTTTAGCAAGACATTTGACTCAGTCCCTCATGAGAGAAGTTAGAACATACTGGGATTACTGGCAAGATTCTAAGATGGATCGCAGGGTGACTGCTGGGAGAGGGAAGAGGGCTGTTATTAATGAATATTCTTCATATTGGTGAAACATCAGATGTGGGGTGACCCCCCCCAGGGATCGGTTCAATGCCGCTATTATTTCATATTTTCATAAACGACATCGACGAAGGGACAGAGGGGGTGACTGAGTCATTAATAATCACTGCCAAGCAGCGCTCCTTCAGGATGATTTGAACAGGCTTCAAGGATGGTGAAAAAAGTGGCACTGTTTTAATGCAGCAATATGCAAGATCTTACACCTGGGGAACAGATAATTACCTGGGATAATTTATTTGCAGTACACCACTGAGAGAGATCTGACATGACTAAATTGGCAATAGTTTCAAGAGAGGCGTGGGAATTACCCTGGATCAACAGAGTGAGATCATCCGTGTAAGCCAATTTGGAAGTAAAAGAAAAAGTTTTAAGAAACTACTCATCAAGAACAGAGCCCTGAGGGCAGCTCTAGCGACAGAGCAGGAAATGGAGTTAGACTTCGAAACAGTTGGAAAATGTGCAATTTTCAAAATAACCTTCTTAAAATATTATACGAAGCAAAAGGACAATCAGAAGATGTAAGTGCACAAACAGACTAGATCACCATAATAGATCAAAAGCTGCAGAGAAATCAACAAAAATGGCAGGGACATACTTAGAGCTTGAAGAATGAACTTGAGAAAGGAATTCGACACGTGCTTCTTCAGTACCTCGTCCAGGTCAGAAACCATACTGATCAGCTGATACAAGAGAGGTATTAGTAAAAAGAGAAGTGGGCCTCATAGCAATCAATCTTTCAACCGTTTTGGTCAAATATGATAATGGAGCAATATGATGAAAGGATTTACTTCTGTGATGTTGGAAAGTTTTAGGAATTAATTTAAGAATAGCTGTTTTCTAAAGAACAGAAAAAATACTATCACTGAGACATTTGTTGAATGGAGTTGTAAGAAGCAATGGATGGAGCTTGTAGAATTGCTTAATAAAGATGCCTTCAAGAAAGTCGAGGCCTGGACAACCAGAGTTATTACTTTTTTATGACGGCATTGTACACTTCAATTTATTTAAATGGCCAAGATTCAGAATCAGTGGTTGAGCAGTCTTATTTGTTGGTGAAGAGATAAGCCAGCAGAAGGAAGCAGAATGTCAAAAATGGCGTTAATGGTGCCCTTCCAGGAGAGAGAGTCTCTGCATATTTGCATGTAAGGAACAACGAACAAGGTCACAAGGGTCCTGATTACCACTAGAAGTAAACGTTCTGCCATTATTTAATTTTACAGGTGGTGATAGCCGTTGATGTATTGTCTTTTGAGAATTTGATATTCTGATTTTAGCCTTTCGATGTCAGGAGCCGCCAGCTTCTGCGATATTGTTGGTTATTACACCTAGCACAGTTCACCTGCTGACAAAGCAAAGAAAGTTCTCAGTTCCACCAAGGAGTGGACTGAATTTTCTTTTTGGCTGCGTTATTACAGACACGACAGAGAGCATCATTAACATAGGAAGCTAATTCAAAAGCTGTGAATTGATGGATGACGGTTATGGTTTCAAGCGGGAAGTCAGTGTTACCATCCAACCTGCTCCACATGATGTTTCAAAGAAAATCTCCTAAGGTCCCATAATGCAAGATTATATATTTGTGCAGAGCAAGTCACAGGGAAGGTAATCTCACAATGGGCCTTAAACAAATATTGGTATTAAGTGTCCAGTCACTAATAGTTGAAAGAAGAAAGTAGCAACGACTTCTATATTTGATTTTTCATTTAGAGAGCTAAAAGTATCAGATAAATTGCATTTATTTACAACAGTCAGCTTATGTGAAAGAAGAAAGTCTTCTATTAGTGAAGCGTTGTCATCAGTATGATCACAATGTCAAAGACTGGATTTGGCATTAAAGTCTGACATTATAAAAAGTTTGGCAGTACCTACTAGAGAAATAACTTGATCAAGTTATTTCTTTGAGAAATAACTTTGGAGTAGATACACAGAAGTGAATCTACTCCAAATAACAACAATTTGGAGTAGATACACTTCTGCAAACATTGTTTAAATATAAGATAGCTTATCATACCTTTCTTTAGGAAATTTCTTCACCCGACGCTCACATCAAATTGATCCGATTAATATATAATATAAAAGATCTAAGTTTTTGATGCGATAATATCCATATTAAAAGATTGTTAATGTATACGTTTTTTTTTTATAAAACTAATCTTGTATTCAATTTCCGATGTCTGCTTACTGCTAACAAGGAAGAGCAAAGCGTAGCCGATGTACATCAATCTATCCCAAAATAAACCCAACAGCAATGATAGGTTCTAGTTTCATAGTTATAGTTTCTATTATAGAACCTATTATAGTTTCTAGTCTATCATTGCTGATGGGTTTAGTTTGGGGTAGATTGATGTACATTGGCTATGCTTTGCTCTTCCTTGGTAGCAGTAAGTAGACATCGGGAATTGAATATAAGATTAGTTTTATAAAAACCGTACAAATTAACAATCTTTTAATATGGATATTATCGCGTTACAAACTTAGATCTTTTATATTATATATTAACCGGGGGTCAATCTGATGTTAGCGTCGGATGAAGAAATTTCCTATAAAAAAGGTATGATAAGCTATCTTATATTTAAACAATATTACTTAAAGCAGGAAGAATTGGGCTTCATCGCTCTTATATTCAGAAAACTTATGCAAACAGTATATTAATTTGCATGACTAATTATCTTGACTACGTCTAATTTAAGAATGACCATAATGAAGAGATAGAGTATCCAGTAATTTTTCCAGAAAAATGTAAGGGTTCTTGCAAGGCTAATATATCATATTTAATTTTATCAGTTAAATTTTGAACTTCATCGGCCACCAGTCATGATCGCTGAGCATTCAGTTGAAGCAACCTAAGTTTAAATATTAAGTCATCTGCAAGTGAAGAAGAGGTAAAAGACAAATTAGCCGTAATTGCTTTATTGTCTTACGAGTGCCATGGTACATAAACTATACGCATTTGGACTAACATATTGAATATTTTGAGTCACACGCTCTAGCACAACAATTTTCGCTGACAGGAGCATCACTTTTATTTGGACACTCTCCTTTGTGTGAGCAATGCCTGCAGGTTTTCTGTTTATACTCCAGCACGACAACCAAGTCAGTAGAGTTTACAATAAATCGTCAATACAAATACTTATCGTATTTAATAGTCACGGGCTTGAACCCCAGGCCACTCAAGGAACGCGTGCTATATACTCTCGCTCCTGATCATTGGGCTACGTCAGGCCTAGCGTTTGGTGTTTCTTGATGGCACATTTGGCTAGTATTCCTATACCCGAGACATGTACAGTATAGCACTTGGTGACTGCTTTAACCCAATAGATACAGCTTTTAGCATTAGCTTTTGTAGTAAAGCGAAGAGTTATTTCTTTTCTAATCATGGTGAAATTAAAGTTAAGATTTTTATGGAAAGTGTCCTCTATAATTTGGTCTTTGGTTAAATTCTTATCTAGGACAGACAAATATGGAGGGGTTAGTTTCCTTAGATGAAAAGGGAACAATCCTTACATCGGAGAAAGTAAGCAGAGAGACAATGCGAGCACCCCCCCCTTCTCCCTCAATCCATGCATGGTAGTACTACTAATACTAATATAAAATAGCACTAATAATACAATACTATAATATACTAATATGTACTAATACTAACGCTAGGTGGTAGATGACTCTCAACTGGTGCAATACCACCACTTTGCTTATTGGAGGCTTGAAGGGATGAAACCCAGTTTAGTCACTATAGCAAAGTTTCCGACATCGCCCCCCCCCATCTCCTTCAACCCATCCACGGAACTAAGTACTACAAGTTTTGATACCTTTCATGTTTGGGGTTTTCACAAAAAAATAAAATAAATAAAAAAATAACTAATATCATAACTGCTCAACAACCAGAAAGATTCAAAAATAATTGTTCTTTTTTTCTCCTTGCAGCTTCCGATTAGTCTCAGATATTTAATGCCCACTTTTTATTCGATTAATTGGGAATTCGGAATGTGCTTCCCTTCCGCCTGTTCACCGAAGGACATCGAGAAGATTACAGATGGAGGTAATTCTCTAAGTTATTCGCATTATGTTTTATAGGCAGAGTTAATGAGCAAATTGGTTACTACAAAATAGGAGGGTCCTTCAATTAAAACACGTTAGAGGCATGACATTTCTTAAACAAACGCGCTGATGAGCTAGTATGATGATGAAAAAATAATAAATAAAACGAAAAAATAATAAATAAAACGAAAAAATAATAAATAAAACGAAGAAAACATTACCACAGTGTTTTCTTTCAAACGCTACTGACAGAAGAAATCATTTTGTTTCGTGGTAACGTACGCCCACGCGTTGCCAATTGAGGTTATGCTTCAAAATGGCCAAATGCGTGGGATGCATATAAATTATCAGGCGATACCGAAGCCTACACAATTATAAACTAGTTTACAATCAAGTCACAAAGGCAAGTCAGTAGGGTTTTAGGAGCATCAGCAACTATGGCCATATTGCTCCGTGTATATTTTCTGTAAATTGCGTGTGTTCTGTGGTCGATTTTCTGTTTGCTGGACAAAAAACCCGAATTTCCGGGAGAAAAAACCACGACAAAGGCAAGTTAAGGCAGATTACGCGAATTCTCTAGCAAAGAAAAAAGCAGAAAATATTTTTTTACTTATGCAAACACTAGAAGGAAGGGGATGAATCACATTGGCCCACTAAACATGAATTGTTTAACTGTTGATGAACCTGTTCAGGTTACTGACAAACTGAATAAGTATTCTGCTTCTGCATTCACGTATTAGGAATTCCTTACGAAGACAATGCCAGAAATTTATCAAACTATAAGAGGAAGTGAAATGATTTTGTGATAACTGAGAAGAAACTGAAGAGAAATTTTTGAATCTAAACGTGAAAAAGAACACCTGGGGTGGAAGGGATTTGCCCAATTATATGATCAATTCATAAATGGTAATCAAAGGATGACGAGTTACAGACCTGTTGTCTTGGCTTCTGTTGCAGGAAAATTATAGAGTTTCTGGTTACTGAAGTAAACCAGGACCATCTAAACAGGAATGCAAATAAACTGCAGACACAGCATGGATCTGTGAAGTTTTAGGAGCATCAGCAACTAGGGTCATATTGCTCCGTGTATATTGTCTGTAAATTGTGTGTTCTGTGGTCGATTTTCTGTTTACTGACCAATCTGATTTATAGTTATTCAATCAGATTGATCTTGTCTGACCAATATGATTGAATAACTATAAAACACAAAAAAGGAAGTGGATGCAGAAAATTATTTTGATATATACTCAAATTTCAGAAAAGCTTTGAGTACCATTTATGAAGTAGTGCAGCATTAGGGGCAGGTTACTGCTACGGATAAAGGGACTGTTGGATCGCAGAAGAAGGAAGGTAGTTATAAACGGGCATTGCTCTCTTCTTGGCCCAATGTCAAGATTCACAGGGTTCAATTCTGGCTCATTATTGTTTACTACATTCGTTAATACTATTGATGAATACATATCAAGTTTAATATCTAAGTTTGCAGATGATAAGAAGGTTTTGGCAGGGTGATTAATGACAGAAACTAATACTGAGACAAGAGGCTTCTGTTCTTCAAATTACATCATCATCTATCATCTCAATCAGATCTCATCATCATGAGATCTGATTGAGGTGTTTAAGGCTTTGAATGGATTGAGTACGCATAATACCCTTCCCTATCTCTTCCATCATGCAGTATGATTGGTGACTTTTGAGGTTATGATAAACATCGTGGCGAGATCCAATATTCGTTACATTTCGAGGGTACAGCTCTAAAACGGTGTTCGCAGGCTGGCCGCTAGTTAGTACACTGGACCGAACGTATTGGTAATTCTCTAGGAGGCTTCCGGATCAGCTAGTGTATAATCTTGCTACCTCTACTCTGCCAGATAGTGACGGGAGGGAGACCGAGTAGTGTGTATGCGGGGAACATTGTCGAGGCCACGTTACGTCAAGGATCTCGGTATATTCTTACAATACTTACGCCATATCCAAAAATTTCATTACTTTATACTGCATGTCCCACTCACTTTTTCTTACTATTGAATACACCATGAATTGTCAAACTAATAGAGCAAGCTTATCTGCGAAAAGATCTAAACCTCCCAAGCACTTCCTAATTCATTTCACAAATATACGTGGTTTCAGTTCTAATCTCAATGATGTCCATTTCCACTTGCAGTCTGCCAAACCCCATGTACTTTTTCTGACAGAATCTCAGTTATCGGTTGATTCAACTACTGCTCATCTCAGATGCCCAAATTATTCGCTGTATGATTCCTTTCGCTTTAAAGGTGGTACTTGTGCATATGTCAGTTCTGATATTCCCTGTCAGAGACTTGGCAATTTGGAATCTCCTCTCTTTGATCTTCTCTGGCTTAAAATCTCTCTACCTCATTGTGTCAAATTCATCTGTTGTCTCTACTGTTCTCCCAACTCCACTAATCACTTGTAGCTCTTTGACTTCCTCTCTTTGCAACTCGACTTTCTCCAGTCCAACTTTCCTAACAGTGAGGTAATTTTCCTTGGTGATTTTAATGTTCACAACTCCAGCTGGCTTCCGTTTTCTAGTCACACCGACCCAGCTGGTCGACATGCTGAGGCGTTTGCAATTACTAATGACCTTGCACAGATTGTTCATTTACCTACAAGAATACCGGACAATCCTAATCATACAGCCAATACGCTTGATCTTTTTCTCACAAACAACCCTTCTAAGTACACGGTCGAAGTGAGAGGTCCTTTAGGCACTTCAGATCACAACTTGGTGATTGTCTCTTCTCCAATGGAACCTTTATCTCATGGCTATTCCCAACCTCGTGTTGTTTAGCATTACAAGAATACAAAATGGGATGACCTGCGAGACTTCTTTTCTTCTTTTCCTTGGTCGGATTACTGTTTCAAATCTCCTGATGTCAACGTTTGCTCAGATCGTGTCAGTGAAATTATTCTTGCAGGAGTCTGCGCGGGTAGCACAGTGGTATCGTCACCATCCTCCCCACACCGGGTGGAAAAGGCCTGGGTTCGAATCCCGTCGATGACGCGAGGAACTTTAATGGGCTTTTTTCACTCTGTGGCTGAGTTAGTTGGTCTCAGGCGTAGATAGCAAGGTTTTTCTCCCCAGTAACTGGGGTTTTTTCGTCCAGCAAAACAGGCAAATCAACCATAGAACATACGCAATTTACAGACACAAATACGGGTTAATGTATTTAATTACGGGCAACCCTAAAATAATAATTTGATTTTTTGATATTCTTGCAGGAATGGAATCCTTTATCCCACACTCCACTTTAAAATCTCGTCCTTTATCTAAACCTTGGTTTTCCAATAAATGTGCTAAGGCTGTTCAAGAGAAGAATGTTGCATATCTTAATTGGCTTGTTTCTAATTCTCCAGTTTCATTTTCTGCCTACACCAAAGCTCGCAACAATTGTAAAGCAGTTATTAATCGGTCCAAACTAGAGTTTGAACAGGCTAAGAGTAGAAAACTTGCTTCTTGTCCTAATGGTAGCCGAACATTCTGGTCTCTTGCCAAAGCTATTGGCCGCAACTTTTGCCCATCTCTGCTCACATATCTGTCCAAACCAGATGGTTCTGTTGTCACTTCAGCCAAGGATAAAGCTGACCTGCTAGCATTCCATTTTTCTTCCAACTCATATATTAATGATCTTGGTAAAACACCTCCCACCATTCCCAACACACTCCATTCAATGCCTCCTGTGGTCTTCCGTAAAAAGGATGTCAGAAGGATTTTGACGAATCTTGATGCTAAGAAAACTCCAGGTCCCGATGGTATTTCTCCACATGTTCTCAAAACCTGTGCTCCTGAACTTACTCCTATTCTTTGCCGCCTTTTTTTCACTTTCTTATTCCCAAGGTGTTTTTCCTTCTGCTTGGAAATTTGCTCATATCCAGCCAGTTCCTAAAAAGGGTGACAAATTCCTCCCAACCAATTATCGTCCCATCCAATTACTTCTACTCTTTCTGAAGTAATGGAGAAATCAATTAACCGCCAACTATTAAAGCACCTAGAAACTTTCCATCTGATCAACGATCGCCAGTATGGATTCCGTCAGTGTCAATCCACTGGTGATATTCTGGCTTATGTTACCCATTTATGGACTAATTCAATGGAAAGGTTCAGTGAAACACAAGTATTTGTTCTTGACATCTCAAAGGCTCTTGATCATGTTTGGCATAAAGGTCTTCTAAACAAGCATCCATCTTATGGTTTGCCAACTGTTTTTAGTAATTGGTTATCCAGTTTTCTCTCTGATCGCTCATTGAGGGTAATGGTAGATGGCTCTCTGTCTTCTAACTTCTCCACTAATGCCGGTGTCCCTCAAGGTTCAGTTCTTTCCCCCACTCTTTTCCTCTTGTATATTAATGAACTTCCTCCATTGACTGAAAATCCTATCCATAGTTTTGCCGATGATAGCATATTGCATTCCACTTTCCATTTTGAGAAACCTTGTCCTGCTCAATCAGCTTCAATTTCTTGAAAATCTGCTATCATTTCCTTAAACGCCGATCTTCAAGTAATTCTCCAGTGGGGCAAAGTCAACTTAGTTGATTTCAATCCTTCTAAAACTCAGTCTTGTCTTATATCTCGCAAAAAGGATTCTTCTGCTCCTACGCTTATCTTCGGTGACACTCCGATTTCTAGGCAAAATGATATATCTCTTTTGGGGATTACCCTGACTTCTAATCTCTCTTGGCACAAGCACATTACAAATATTGCTTCCTCTGCATCTAAAAAAATTTGGTTTTCTCTTTCGCTCTCGGCGTTACCTTTCTTCCAAACAGCTGCTCACTCTGTATAAATCGAAAATTCGCCCTGCCCTGGAATATTGTTCCCACATCTGGGGAGGTGCCCCCAAAACCTCTCTCAGGCTTCTTGATTCCATTCAGAAGAGGGCAGTTAGGTTAATTAATTATTCATCTCTAACAGAGTCTCTGCACTCGCTTTCTCATAGACGTACTGTTTCTGCTGCATGCCTCTTCTACAGATAGTTCCATGGGCATTGTTCTTCTGAATTGGCTTCTATAATTCCCGCTCTCTCTTTCAAAACAGTCCGAACACATCCAGCCAATATTCATTTACTGTCCAACTTCAAACTCACAGAACCAACTTTTCACCTTCCTCGTTTATTCATTCAACTGCTGTTTTCTGGAACAACCTTCCTTCATACGTATTTTCTGAAAATTACAGTCTACAGAAATTCAAGTCCAATGTCAACAAATATCTTCTTTCGTCTTCTCAACCTCCATCCAAGCACGGTACTAAGTACTATAGATTCTAATACCTCTCATGTTTGGGGTTTACATAATGCTGATGGACTCCTTCCTCTTGCTCAAACTACACACATGAACGAGGTATAAACTCAAACTGGGGAAGGATAGATTTGCGGAAGTTTGCCTTAAGCCAGCAGGTAGTTCGTTGTGTGGACCTGGTGTTTTTTGTAGAAGTGGATAGTTTAAATAAATTCAAGGAAGAACTAATCACACTATCAGAGGGGATGAACAGATGATACTGAAATTTTTTTTTTTTTTTGGCTAATGCGTATAAACTTGCTTTTTTACATCGTTTTCCGCTACTAATACTAATAATATTAAAAAAATGATAATACTGAAGTCCTAACTAATATTTTGAATTTTCACAGCTTTGAAGATGCTGAATGGATCCATGCGAGCTTCGGTAAATAAGTGCTTCGTAGATGAACCAATTAGAATAGAGCCTGTACATGTCATCTTCTTGTAAGAAAGTGAACCTACTTTTTTTATCTCTGTTTTTAATGTTTTGTTTTTTTTAAACGAATAAGCCTTCTAAATTCAAATTTGGAATTATTAATTATATCTTGAATAAATCACGCTTTTAATGATTAATATCTGATAGACACATGCCATACACAAAGACTCAATTTGAATATGAGCTCATTAACTTCTTTTAGCCGATAATGTAAAACTTCTTAGACATTAGCCAGTCAATCTTTTCAATAAGCAGATGTATGTATACAGGGTGTTTCAGTTAAACGTTTCAGAACTTCTAAGAGGGGTAGGGTACATCCTGACAACTCGAAATCATATAGCAATGTGGGGTCGGAAATGCTTTCCTGAAGCGGTATTGTACACAGAAGTCGTCGTGCGACGTCGTGCAGCACAGATTCGATTTTCGGTCAATGAATGGGTCGGTATTATGGGAGATCACCTCATCGGACCTTACCTGTTACCGTGTCGTCTAACCGGACCTATCTACTTGATCTTTCTGCAGCAAGTATTGCCACAACTTTTGAGAGATGAACAGATTTCTGCATCGACGCAACAGACAATGTGGTTCCAACACGATGGAGCCCCTGCCCATTATAGCGGAGATGTTCGTAACTACCTGGATGTCACATTTGGTCAACAGTGGATCGGACGTGGTGGTCCCGTGCGTTGGCCTGCTCGGTCACCCGCCCTATCATGTCTTGATTTTTATTTCTGGGGTCATATGAAATCGCTAGTTTATGACACCCCTGTTGACAATGCTGAGGAGCTGGTTGCAAGAATCGCAGTAGCTGCCGAAGAAATTCGAAATTCGCCTGGAGTATTCCAGAATGTTCGGATGTCCATGCGTCGGAGATGTGAGGCGTGCATTGTAGCCCGTGGAAGAAACTTCGAACACTTACTTTAATCCATGTACCTTTTGCTTCTTTTCATGTATTATTAAAACGATTTCTCACTTACGGTCTCTTTTCTTTATGGTGCTTCTGTGTACAACACCGCTTCAGGAAAGCATTTCCGACCCCACATTGCTATATGATTTCGAGTTGTCAGGATGTACCCTACCCCTCTTAGAAGTTCTGAAACGTTTAACTGAAACACCCTGTATAGTATAAACAGTATTTCAGGGAATTTTGTAAATTAAAAGAAGAAAATCTATAAAGTGTATTTAGAGAAATGGGTCCGACGAAAAACAGATTAATTAGAGCAAAACATACTTGTAAACAAAGTATTAGGTAAATGTAAAGTGTATGTAGGTTGTACAGAGAAGATTATGTAAATGTATATAGCGATGTAAATAGCTATGAATTGTAAATGGTATACATGATACACGTTTTACGTACCTTAAACTTTTGTCTTTAACATTATATCTATGAATTTTCCTGAATAATGCTAGAACAATTACTGGTAAATTGTTGTATTGTGATGTCCTTGATTTTCAAGTCTATGTAGAGTTTAAACTGACAATGTTATGCTAATGTATTATAATAATGATGTGAGCATGGCTTGGCTGAAAAATTGCAATTGAAGTTTAACATTGACAAATGCAAGGTACTGCATATGGGTAGCAGCAATCCCAGATTAATGTACCAAATGCGTGATACTATACTCAGGGTAGTAAAAAATAAAAAAATGACCTGGGGTAATTGTGCAGTCAGACAAGAAGTTCTCTGAGCAATGCAGACAAGCTGCCAGGACAGCTCATGGGGTTTTGTCAATAATATACAGGAATTTTGCTAACAGGGATAAGGAAGTGATTATCCCATTATATAAAGCAATGAATGGGCCGCATCTTCAGTGCTGCATACAGGTGGGGAAGCCACCTTTTAGAAAGAACGTAGATCTGTTGAAACGGGTGCAGAGAACAGAAAAGAGATTTGTGAGGGAAACGAAAGGGCACTCTTATCAGGAGAGACCTGTTCTGCAAATTGCAGCGTCTGGAAACTAGATACTTGTGAGGCGATCCGACTCAGGTCGGATCGCCTCACAAGGATTTTAAGGATTTGAATGGATTGAGCATGTTCAATACTGATGGCATTCGGACATATTCTGATGCGCTGAGGAATCAAACTGCGACAACAATGGCTCTCACAAACACCACCAACACCAAGTCTGCACCCAGGAAGACGCTGCTCCCTACACCACATCTTGTGGTTCTTAAACCAACCACTACTGATACTCTTAAAACTAGCGAAGAGGTCAAGAAGAAAGTCATTGACTCTCTGACGCAAGAATTCAAAACAGCCAAGATTAGAACCATCAGGAAAACGCGTAACACTGGGGTAATAATCGAGACGGAAACAAAAGACGATGCCAACTTGATCATAAATAACGCCAAGATACCGACGCTCGGACTCTCTGCTGAGCTGCCTAGAGAAAAAGGCCCCTCAATTGTTATATTCGGCACAGACCCGGATCTGACCCCCACTTCCATCTGCGAGGAGATATACACAAGAAACCTCCAACAACATCTACCAGACAGAGACCACGCAAGTCTACTGGTACCTAAACACCAAACCAAGAGCGGGAATGGTAGCTCAATAAACTGGGTGGTCGGACTGGCCCCCGAGGCATGGAGGGTGATAACAAAACAAGAGAGGATATATATAAACTGGAGCTCCCACCGCTTCAGGGAACACATCGCAGTCCCAAAGTGCTTCCGGTGTTGCCGATTCGGCCACACCACCCACACGTGCGTCCAGCAGGAGCCAACTTGCGGACACTGTGCTGAGAAGGGACACAATTATGCAAACTGTCCAAATAAACAAAGCGACCCAGCCTGCGCAAACTGCAAGTGGCAAAAACTCCCCCACACACACATTCAGTCAGAGATAACAAATGCCCGGTATATATTAAAGCAAGAAGCGCCCAACAATCAAGAATATATTATGGGGACTCTTCCTAAAAGTTACAACAATAGCTGCATTAAATTCCTCCAACTTAATGCACAACGAGCCATCGCTGTAGCGGGACAGATAAGGAAAAGGGCCGAAGAAGAAAATCTAGACATTCTCCTGCTGCAAGAACCTTATACCTGTGCAGGCGCTGTCCGAGGATACCCACCCATCTATAAAACTGTCCAAATGGATGGAGCAACCCCATGGGCTGCAGTTGTTGTACGAAACCCCAACATAACTGTCACCAAGATCTCACACCTGTGTCACGAGTGGGCATCCTGTGCACACATCATAACTTCTCTAGGGGAACTCTACATCATTTCCCTGTACTGTCGTCCAGAAGCAGATATCCTCCCGTACATTCAATATCTGCATAAAGTGCAAACCGAACTAGCAGGAGCCAAGATCCTTGTATCCGCCGACTTAAACTGCCGCTCACCTTTGTGGCACAGTGAGACCCCAGAGCGTAGAGGCTCCAGAAATGGGCAACACATGGAGGAGTTCCTGGCCAATAGCAGCTTTGTTGTCATAAATCGCTCTAATAATCTACCAACATTCAGTTCGACTCTCTGGGAGGCCACACTGGATGCCACCATGGCAACTAGATCCCTAGCCGGTCACCTCAATGACTGGAAAGTGCAGGAGGATTGGACCTCCTCCGACCACAGGGCTATCACCTTTACTATGCATAGGTCACTCCACCGTACTCAGACAAACTGTTACAAACAGAATAGATATGCTGTCAACAAAGCAGACTGGGGAAAATTCAAAGAAGCCATCACTAGAAATGCACAAAACTTGCCATCCAACCAGCTCCACAACAAACTCCGGACCAACACCAACGTGCTGTCACCAATGCCATTGTAAATGCGGCTAATCAAGCAATCAGGAAAAGGACCCCTCGGCCGGGAGCCGTTCCGTGGTGGTCGCAAGAACTTGATATTTTAAGAAGAGAAATGAACCAGAAGAGACGCGCCTTCCAAAGAGCCAGACGGACCTGGCCGGCCCCTGAGGTGGAACCACTCAGGCAACAGTACAGGGAGGCCAGGAACACCTATACTGCGACGATCAGGCAGCGGAAAAAGCTGTCCTGGGAGCATCTGGTCTCTACTGTCGGCAACTCTGACCCCTGGAGTATCATCTATCGGATAGTCACAAATAAGCTGCCAAGGGGGGAGGTAACCCCTTCCACCATCACTCCCCAGGGTGCCATGACCAAAAACTGGCACGATACTGTAAACAATATACTAGACGCCACTTTTAAATCCATTGAAGGAGACAACACTCCTGAACAGCAACTGCTATGCCAAGCCAACGATGCATACAAATCCCCCAGGACGGAGGAGCCCTTCACCCAAGCAGAACTCCAAATTGCTATTAACAAGATAAGAAACAGGAAAACCCCAGGATTAGATATGCTCGAGCCGGAAATAGTAAGGAAAGTGGTTGAGTACACCCCGAATCTGGACCTTTACAACCACTGTCTCCACTCAGGCTGGTTCCCTACGGACTGGAAGGTGGCAAACATTAAATTGATCCTTAAAAACCCTTCAAAACCACAGCACAAGCCGGACTCCTATCGGCCAATAGCCCTCCTGTCTGTGCTCAGCAAAGTGTTGGAGCAGCTGCTCAGACATAGGATTGAATCACACTACCTCACAGCTAGCTTAACAGCAAACAAACAGTTTGGCTTTAAACCTGGAAACTCAACCCTCGACGCACTGGAATGTATCCTTAACATGGCGGAGAGCTGCCGACAAACTTTCTCCTCATCTCTATAGACTTTGCAGGGGCGTTCGACGCCCTCTGGTGGCCGAGCGTCCTCGCAAGACTCAAGGCAGCCCAACAGCCATCAAATCTATTCAGCTGCATAAGAAGCTACCTAACAAACAGACGGATCCTGGTACAGGCCCCTTACTGCAAGGTAAATCGACAGATACACCGAGGATGCCCCCAGGGCTCAGTATTAGGCCCCCTCCTGTGGAACTATGTACTGGACGAGTTCCTCTCCCTCGACGTAGGGGGTGTACAGGCATTGGCCTATGCAGACGACCTATCCCTAGCCCTTACTGCAGATTCAAGAGCCCAACTAGAAACTCTCGCGAATGCAGCAGTAACCACACTACAAGAATGGACGGAAAGGCATCGGCTCACCATTTCGGCCACCAAGACTAAATCCATCTTACTTAAGGGCTACCTAACCCCAATTAGACCGCCGCAAATAAGAATCAACAATAGGAAAATTAAGCTAGTCACAGAACTAAAGTACCTGGGAGTTATCCTGGACCGTAATCTGTCTTTCACCCCACACCTAAAATATATACAGGCTAAGATGAAAAAATACGCTGGCATGCTTGCCAGAGTCACACGTTGCGACTGGGGCCTGAAAAGGCGCACACTTGCGATCCTTTATAAAGCAGCCATTATCCCGGCAATCGCATACGCCTCCGGTGTCTGGTTCCACAAAGCCTCAACAGCGGTAAACCGCAGACGACTGGATATCATACATAGACCCATCCTATTGACCCTCACCCGAGCATGCAAGACAGTCTCTACTCATGCACTACAAGTGATCACGGGCGCTCTCCCTCTTGATCTTGAGGTGATTCGCAATGGCATGCTTCAGCAACTCAGACGTGGCAAAGTCACAACCTTCCAGGACCACACTACGGACCCGGCTAATAACTGTAAAGTTGAGAAATACAAGCTGCAAACGTACTTGACATCGATATGGCAACAACGCTGGACGATTTCTGACAAAGGAGACATCACGCGAAGGTTCTTTCCGAACTTGCAAAAGGTGTACCCAAAATATCCGACATGGCTCTGCCCTGGTCTCCACGTCACCTACCTTCTCACAGGACATGGAGCTATCCGCCACAAGCTAAACCTCTTTGGACTGACAGATAACCCAGCCTGCGCATGTGGTTCCCTCGAGACCTGGGACCACCTGCTACACGAGTGTGAACTGTACGAAGATCTGCGTGGACACCTCATCACACGAGTCCAGTTCAACCCCAAAAATCAGGAGCACTACCTACTGGAGGACGAGGGAACCTACAATGCCCTAACCAACTTTGCTCAGTGCCTCTTTGTAAGACGCCAGACTCTTCCTTTACCGGAAAACCTAGGACAACTAGGATAAATACAACAACAATCACAACAAATGATGAACCAAGATAAAACTGGACTGTGCCTGAACTGCACTCTCCCAAATACTGACCGATGGAGGACACCGATTCCATTTGAGAACTGTTAACCAAACGCATTGACTATAATTGGACCTTCGGGAGTCCACCCTGACTGTGACTGAAGCCTATCCTACTGAATATCCACCAGTGGATGGACCTGGATCCCACGAGTAACTACTTAATAAAAGACCAAGCATGATCTGCACAAATGTCAGACAGACCTGGACTGAAAACCTGGACAGAGATATCTTCACTCCACTCCTGGGAATACCAAATGGGGCAGCCCTGACGCCTTGGCGCCCGACTGAAGCCACCCCACATTTATGCCCTGTTGGCGAATAGGCCAGCTCCCTTGCCTGGCCTACTTTCTACCCTTCCCTGGCGGGGGATGAGGGGACAGCCCTGCTGCCACCTCCCCTTCTCGCCACCCCTTCTTTTCCTTCTGGTGGGGCATGGGCATGCCCCACTGTAAACTGGAGTTGTCTTCCCTATCGGCTCCATACTTCTATCTATCTCCCCCCCAGTCTTCAGTCTCCCTCCCCACTCTACCTGCACGCTAGTGAACGCCCCACACAATCTAAATTCCACAACTGAAAATCAATTTCGCCCACCATTTCTTTTGACCTCCTAGCACTTCCTCCTCAACGTGATCACATTTTTATTTATTATTATTATTTTTTTTTTTTTAGGTCCTAGCCACTGAAATCTCATAAAATTAGGTGGCAGGACCTGCCAGAGTGAACTATATTCAAGTGGATACCTGGTCTGCCTCCACGGGGCGAAAGTGGGGCAACGTCGGGACTCAGTAGAGGTCTGGCGGCTAAATGACCAGATGAACAACGGTACAAGGCACCACACATATACAAATTCCATACACTTTTAAATCTCTGGCTTTTCCAGTAAACTGGTTCACCTACAATGTAAACTACGCGGAGATGGGGGAAACCCCTGGTGCCGCTTGACCCTAAACACACTTTACACTTTACACTTATATGAAAAGGTATTAAATTCAAATTGAGGATAGTGGCAAGAGAGATGTGCGGAAATTTGCCTTCAGCCAGAGGGTAGTTGATTGGTGCAATAAATTTCCATCTGCTGTTGTACAGGTGGGTAGTTGCACAAGTGATAAGGGTGGTGTTGACTATTTTTTTGCTGATGTTATATAAGCTTGCTTTCTTACATCATTTGTCACTAAAGAACATTTAGTGCTTTCGTTTTTCACACGGCGAACAAGTTACTGGGGCAAGGACTGCATATATATTTTTTTTCTCTCAAACACTCAGGTTTTCTTCTTAAAACAGAGAAATCGATCATAACATAACACATACAATTTAGAAACGAGTACTGACGCCCATGGATGAGCGTGTTAGGTGTATATTGAGCGTCGAAACAGGCTATGAGGTGTCCGTATATTGTGTCTATAATTGCACGTATTCTTCGGTCGGCTTGCTGGACGAAAATCCAAAAGTTCCGGAGGGGGGAAAAAATGCAACCCTCGTCTGAGACCGACTAACTCTGCCAACTTGTGAAAAAAAAAAAAAAAAGAAAAAAGGCCATGAAACTGTCCTTAGCAAGATTCGAACGTACGCCTTTTCCAGCGGTGTGGGAGGATGGTGATTATAACCACCTGCTACCCTGTGAGGGAACAATTCATGGCTTTAATTGCCTTGACGAAAGTTCTACATAAAACCAACCCAATAAACTAATGTTCATTCAACACTAATCGAATATAAAACGTATGAAAATTACCAAAGGATAATTTAGATTTTCCCATAACTCATAATGAATATAAGATAGCGGAGATCATCCTCAGTGCGTGCTCAGTCACTCAAAAATTTAATATGACCCCCTGAGAATCAATAAAAATTGTAATCTCCCATTCCTTCTGAAGGAACAGATGATTATGTCATCGCCCATCTCTGCAGAATACAAGGGCTGGCCCAACAGGTGAGTTGAGCAGGTCTACTCGACTGGTGTAATAGAGTCTCTTACGAAAGTTGTGGAACCTTTGAGGCTTAATTATAAAGGAATATTAAAGCAATATATGCAACCATATACAAAAGATTACAATCAAAGTATGTCACTTTGGCTGCGTATAGGTGACAAATTGGATTGGTCAGAAGTGAAATTTGGAATAGACTGGATCTAGATCATGCGAAAATGAAAGATGCAAAAAGTTCTAGAAGGTAAAAAAAAGGATACGTTTAGGGGTGAATGCAGCCGCCACACAGCAAACTTTATTTAAGTTGCAATACAGTATGAGAAGAAGCTATAGTTTTCGAAGATAAAATTTCTGAATGTAATCGCTGTAGTGCAAACTGTTTCGCTAGTCAAAAAAGATGTGGTGGAACTCTTATCTTGCATAAAACAGTTCTCAAACATCTCTCTCTCTCTCTCTCTCTCTCTCTCTCTCTCTCTCTCTCTCTCACTTTAACGTTAACTGACCACCTTCTGTTCCAGATCAGCAGTTGCAATTCTAATTTTACTGGCCATAGTGGGGACTGTGCTTGATGTACTTGATGTGCACACAGAAAAAAAAGAAACCGTTCAAGGTAAGTGTTTCGCATAAAGTATTTACTATAATAATTTACATAATCCTCTTAAATTGAAGCAAAAAAGCAAATATTCTTTTATTGTTACAAACTTAAAATATTCTATTAATTAAAATAAAATTAAAATTATTTACTGTATTTTAAAAATAAAAATAAAATTTTAAACTTTATTTTCATTAATTAAAACTAAATTTTTAAATTTTTAATAATTTATTTATTAATTAAAATTCTTACAATATTTAAAATTATATGAAACATGTTTAAATATTCACTTTTTAATATTTAAAAATATTAATCCTTAATTAATACCGGTATTAATTACTGCGATATTAATATTTAGATTGCGGTAAATACTATTAAAATATTAAAGTTCTATTCTTAAGAAAAGAGGGTGGGCGTGTAAGCAGGAAAGATAAACACTGATCGTTATATTGCTTAAAATATTGGAATTTTATGATAGACATAAAAATTACATCTAACGATCTACAGAAAAATCAAAAACCGACCGCAGATGCAGCAGTTTTTGTTTGTTGAACTGTATGCACTCGGGCAACCCACAACTCCTTTACAGATTTTTTTTTCGAATTAACGAAAAAAAAGTTAAGTAAAATTGAGTCCATTTCCTTTATTTCCGTGATTTTGATTGTAAAAATACGCTGAATATTAAAATATAGAAATCTGAAAACTTTGGAAATACATGGGCTGTGTTAGGGTAAGAGAATAAGAATAGGTGCATGTACACCAATGCTAGAAGTTTGGTAAATAAATTTGATGAATTTCAGGTGTTAATCAAAACATCAACGGCGCATATTGTTGGGATATCAGAGACACGATGTCACACACAAAAGCAGTGCAGAATTAGAAATTGGGGAGTACAATGTGTACAGAAAGGATAAAAAGGATAGGAAGGGAGGAGGGGTTATGCTGTTAATTAAGAAACACACAAAATCTAAGGAAGTGCATCTAATTGACATGGGTGGACATTGCATTGTCCAGCCAGTTGACAGGGTGGACAGTGCAATGTTGAGGCAGTTTGGTGTGACACTGGGAAAGCAAAAATGAGAGTAGGAGTATTTTATAGCCTAATGACTCTAATGAGCACAACGAACAATTGTACAGAGAAATAGAACGGGCCAGTAAATCATATTGTGTTATAATAGGAGATTTTAACTTCCCAGATACTGGAACTTGTGTATTGATCACTCGCACACTAGCAAAACTTTTAGAGGGAATAGATGTGTGAAATTGGTGGTTTTTTTTTTTTTTTTTTGGCTGATGCTATATAAGCTCATACGCTGGCTTTCTTGCATCACATGCCTCTATTACTATTATTATTTAAATGCAAAAATAAGAATAAAATTTCATCTTATATTGTGAGCAAATGTCTTTTAAGAGAAGTTCATTTGGAAAGTCAGTTACCCGTATGAAAATTAAAGTAAATGTAGAAAAACTAAGTCTAAAACAATGGACTTCATTAAATAAACTAATGTAATAATAAAAATCAAAATTAAGAGCCTTCGGGAACTTTTAGCACAATTTTTAATAGCAATTAAAATTATAAATAACACGGAAATTTTTGCTAAATTAAGAATCTTTTTTTAAAATTATGCTAATAATTGCGATAATTATTTGTAAATATACTCACACACCCTAAAGTATCGATGTTTTTATATACTCTTTTTTCGTTCAGGAAACCTTCGCCTGATTTTGTCATCATTCTCTCTTATCAAGAACTTTAATAAGCTGGTGAGTCCACCTTCAGACTCATGTGTAGCTCTCCACAGTATAAGATTCATAAGCATGTGTTGGATAATACTTGGCCATAGTGTTATATGGTTAAAGTTTCAACCAATTAGTAAGTCAGTGAGTTTTTATTCTAAACGTTGTTGGTTTTTTTTTTTTTTTTTTTTTATGGTTAAAGAAGTGGCCCCCAGCATTGATTTCGAGTTTCAAAGGAGAAAATAAATGTAGTTTCTTGCTAGCACGATAGCCTCTTCAATATAATATGACAAAAAGAGAGTCCGTTCGATTTTTTTCACACCTTGATCATGTTGATCGGTCTTCGGTGAGGACTGCATCTTTTTTCTCTCAGAAACTCATAAAACATTTAAATGCTAGAAACAATTTCTATATTGTATATCTTTATTTTAGTAAAGCTTTCGATTCCGTCTCCCATGACAGACTGCTCTACAAACTGAAGAACGCCTCGATTATTAGAAAAATCCGTTAAGTGGAACGGGCTGGCTGATTAAAGAGGGTGGAAACTAACGGGCTTATTCAAAAGTGGAAGTCTTGCGAGTGGGGTTCCTCAGGGTTCCGTGCTGGAGTCCATCTTGTTTTCAATTTTTCCCAAAGATATCGGTGAGAGTACATAGAGTAAGCTGTCTAAGTTTTCTGACGATTTAAAGCAGGAAGAGTGAGTGTGTGCACGTGCGTGCATGTGTGTTTCCGAAAAGCTTAGATCGGTTACGCATGACCTGAAATACGGCAACTAAAGTTCTATCCTACTAAGTGTAGTTTCATTTGTAGAAAAGAAATCCGAGGATGACTTACAACGTGGAATTAAAGGTGGTTCAGGATGAGACATGAATTTCAATGATCTCTGCCTTCAAGTTAGTTTTCAGAATCACTGAAATGAGCTCAATGCTGCGGACCAGATTTCCTTTTCCCAGATATATGGATTTGCCTTCAGTCAATCTGGCTCCAATCAAGAAGTGTTGTATGTCACTTCTCTTGCTGGGCCTGTATTCATATCCAGGGACAAGAAAAAGAGTTATGCAACTGCTCTGTTCTTTAAGAAATTTATATCTACTTCCATCTTCAGTTCATCAAGCCGGACATCTGAGTCTGAGGCTTTATCTGTTATGCTCAAATTTAACAGCATCCTACATGTTGAGCTCTCGATTAACTCAGTCACTAACAGGATTGACACCTTCTCCCTATTTTTTTTTTTAAATTTTTATTATTTGTTGGTGTGTATGCGACCCTACCAAACTATGCCAACTCCGCGTTTATGGTGCGATACCGTACAGATAAAGGCCAATCAGTGTAGTGGTGTAAATGTATTGTAGTCTAGTGTCGAGTGACTGGCCACTAAGCTTATCTCGTCGAAGCAAACTGCCACGAGCTAGTTACCATCCCTGGCACATAGAGCCGGGCCAAGGATCTACTATCTATCATCGGTGACATCGTGTCCATCTAGCGAAAACACAAATCAGAAAACACTAGAGGAGCGTAATGTATGCAGAGTAAAATTAAAACGAAGAGAAAGTATTAGTATATGGCAAGACATGAAAGAAAACAATAAAGAAAAGAAAAAGAAACGGAAAACAAAATTCCAATCCATCACATTCGTAGCTTCTTCCCAGATACACTTCCCCTCAAATTCACTGCTCCCTTCCCAACAAGTCAACATCACTAACCTGCTAGCCACCGCTAACAGTTCTCTTCTAGCGTTTGAAGAGAGCAAAGAGTTAGAAATATCTTACCTCAACATCATGGTGGCTCTTGATGCTGATCAGATACCTGCATTTCTTCAGTTTCTCAAAGCTACTAGGTGATCGAATTATTATTGAAATTATTTTAACAGTACTGGAGCTTGTCGCTCATCCGTATTTGCGTGTTCTGTCTGTAGAAATGTGTATTCACGGTCTGATCCGCATGCTGCCCCTCTCCCCCCCATCGTAAGATAATTTTAGAGATTCCTCCAATCTCGGTGACGGGAATCGAATCCATCTTCTCCAATGAGTGGCAGGCGGTAATGTATCATGCCGACTAAGCTACCACCAAAGGCTTCCAGGCTAAGGTAAAGAAAGCCCACACGACAAGCATGGAAAAGTTCGATGAAATACCGGTAAAAGTACTTTGCCGTAACGGCATTTATATTGTTGCTCGCTCGATAAACAGATGGTGGGTGTTATCGGTCTGAAGTAGAAGTTGAATCCCACGGGAGCTTGAAACCCTCCCGAAGTGGGGGGGGGGGGGGTAACCTGACCTTTTTCTTTAGAATCACTAATTGAATCACGAACAGAGTCATATTGGAAGTTCTAGCGTCGTAAAAAATGTTCGTAACGTAGTTTCACCGGTAAACCTTTTCCAAGTTTGCCGTGCTTCTCGTGTGGGCTTCCTTTACTTTTGCTTTTTTTTTCTTAATAAACAATTTATCCACTAGTCTACCAGTGATTCTAAAGAAAAAAGGTCAGGTTATCCCCCTCCACTTCGGGAGGGTTTCAGTCTCCCATGGGATTCAATTTCTACTCCTGACCGATAACACCCACTGTATGATTATTGAGAGAGCAACAATACAAATGCCATTACGGCAAAGTACTTTTACCGTAAATTTCATCGAACTTTTGCGTGCTTCTCATGTGGACTTTCTTTACCTTCGCCGGCTTCCATTACCTGATCAATGCAAAATGCTATTCTTCTCATCACTCCTGCTGAATCAGTCGTGCTCCGAGTGGACGACTACATATATAGACTACATCAGTCTCATCCAGTGTACATCAAAGAGATTGTACGCTCGCCTTCTTTTTACTATCATTATCTCCCCGATTGTTCATCACAAGACAAAACTTATTATGCTCCACTTCTCACTCCAATCAAGAATGGTGCCGATTTACTTCAGAAAACCAACTAGGTTTCTCCCGTTGCCCACTCATCACCACGTGAAGGTGAGCCAGGTAGTGTGGTGTAGGTCTCTGGCTGGGACGAACCCTGGCTACTGGGATCGTAAAATGGCAATATCTGTCTGGAATAGGACTCTTCTTGATATGATATGATCTGATTTGTTAATATAATTAACAGTACCCTGTCCATGCTTGTAATGTACTTTACTGCAAACATGGACATCGTGAAACGGCTGAAGAAGGCTGAATGTAAGTGGAGCCCGTTTAACCCGAGACAAAGCTTCAATTCTCCCTCCTTAAAAAACAAATCATTCCCAGTAGTGATCTCAGGTGCCTGACCAAATATTACTTACCATAAGTCATTGATCATTTTAAATGAGAACTCGTGAAAATGAGAACTTCAAGTAAAACGAGTGCCAGGGCATCGCATTAACAAGTACAGTGTAACACTCTTCGTTCTGTGTGCATGGTGGCGCCATCTGACGAGAATCTGTAACCTTACAAATGTGCATGCACAGTGCAAGCAGTAAATGTACACTGCATCCAGCATAGAGGGCATATTTTCATGGTGGAATCTAAGCAGAATCATTTAAAACTACCCAACGTGATTTCTCTTGACAATTTCGATGTCTTAAGGGGCCGTCAAAATCTGTGATACGAAGCTTGTGAAAATGTTCGAGTCACATGTTCGCACAGAAACATGTGACTAAGGCAGCATTGTTGGACATGCTTCGTCATGCTTACTTATTATGATGGTCATTTTCAAAATGACCGTGATGATGACTGCTGATGAATTGTGATGAACACAGTTCATCAGCAGCAAAAACGTGAGGTACCTCTTTTTATCATGTCCTCATAAGGAACTGCATTGCTTTTTAGCGTGACCTCTCACATACGGCGTATCCTCTCACGTCTGCTCTCTCCCTGCTTAACTAGCAAGTGGTATAATACATAAAATATACCATTTAACCAGAAAAAGTGCTTAACTCAAGCAATAATATCCTCATTTAGAATTCAGTAAATTTTAGAAAATCATAAAAGATATCCCAGGAAGAATCTTCCAAAAAATTTAGTGTTTGATCCTTGAGTGATTTAAAGCAACAAAGTTCATATCAGCATGAATCCGATTTCGAACTGATATGAAGATATCACAATTAAAAAAAAAAAAAAAAAAAACACTAGAATACATGTTACATTTATTTTAGACTTAGAAGTAAAAAAATATTTTAAAATGATCTTTAAAATATTAAACTCTTTAATATTTAAAATTTAAAATCTTTAAAATTAAACTCCTTTTTTTTATTCGAACAGAAGGCCTGCCTTCTGTTCGGATACACATTTCAGAGCATCACAATTTACCTAATCATTTTAAATGAGAACGTACTTCATAATTTGGAACATTGACCGGTCTGATTTGCATGCTGCCCCTCTCCCCCCATCGTAAGATAATTTTACATACGGCAATACACTATATGGTATGATGATTTTTTTGTGGACAAACTGGATGATTGTTATATATTTTAGCATGTCAGAAAAAGAGAACACAAGGGGCACATATATATCCTGGATCTGGTTCTCACTAAGGAGCTTAACTGCATCAAAAACTTGACAGTGTGGGAATCAACAACAAGTAATAATCACAGTAATATAAAATAGGTTGTGATTAAAGAAATTACATACCTATACTATCAAAGATAAAAGAGGGCGCTTTAATTTCAAGATAGAGGACTATATTAAACGAATGAGATACCGCTTTGTACCGATTAACTGTAGACGCTTCTATATTATATCAGATACAAATTTGCAATGCATTTGTTCTGGAAGCCACAAACTTATTCATTCCAGAGGTGAATTTTCCTAAACGTAAAATGTCAAAATAGATGATAAGTGAGGTTAAGAGTTTGTTTGAGCAAAGTAAATAAGCAAGAAAAGCAAGAGAAAAAGTTGCAGACTCGCCCGATTCCAATTTCATTATAAGGGAATATATAACAAAACCAATGAGGTAAACCCGGAGAAAGCTACTACGATAAAGCACTAGCAAAGAGAGAAAAGAGCGTAAAGGAAGCTCTTCTTGTATGTCAATACAAAAAGAAGAGTTAATCAAATAGGTCCCTTAATTGGTCGCAATGAAAGGATCATAGAAAGCCCGCAAAAATGGCCGATGAGAGTTGAACAGGATATTTCAACCGAAAGCATGATGAAATCTTCAAATCTGGTGCTGTGGAAGCGAATAGTTCTTATAAATTTACAGAAGGATTAGGTAACTTATTAGAGGAGATGGGCAGATTGACGTGGAAAGTTTTTTCCCTCGCGAGGAAACATCATCAGTTTGCTCCTTGAGTCATTTATCACTAATACGATAAACGACGATGGTTAGACCGCATTTGAAGTATTGTATTCAGGAATGGAAACCGCACTTAAACCGCACAGGGCTTTTATAAGGTATTCAAAAGAAGGGTAACTAGATATGGGCAAACCGATGCACATAAAAGAACTTCTTGCATCCGCACTTCCAAGAAGTTCTTTTATGCACATAAAAGAACTTCTTGGAAGTGCGGATGCAATGTTTGATAGCTAGACGTCTAAGGGAAGATCTGGTTGAGGCGTAAACGTCACTGAAGGGGTTGAGTAAAAGAAATGAGGAGAGCCTGTTTTCTCTTGTAGATGGAACAAGAACCAGAGTACACAAATACATTTCGGAAAATAAATCAACGCATTCCCGCATCATTTGAACTTACTAATATTAATTCTAACACACACACACACACACACACACACACACACACACACACACACACACACTCACAACCAACTAACCAACCAACCAAACACTGTTGACAAGCTTTAAGGAAGCTTGAAAGAACTAGACTACATTACTGTACCACAACAGGTGGACTATGGAGTTCTGCGAAGTCTTTGGAGAACTAAAGGTTTCCCCCGTTGCCCAATTCACCACGTGAAGGTGGGCCAGGTAGTATGGTGTGGGTCTCTGCGCTGGGGCGAACCCTGGCTGCTGTTATTACCTACTGGAATTGTAAAATGACCGTATCTCCTGTCTGTCTGTATTGGACCCTTCTTGATATGATATGATCTGATTTGTTTAAAGTCACTCAAGGAATCAATTCTTAAGTTTTTTTAGATTCCTCCTAGAATACCCTGTATATTTACATTTATTTTATTTTTTTATTTTATTTAGTTTTGTCTTTCATTGTGAATCTTTAGCATTTTCTTTTATATGAACTCCTAAAAAAATTGCAAAAAATTGCAGTTACACACACAATTTATGTTGCAATAAAAGTTCCTTTAATAATTGTCTTTCCTTTAATAGAAAACTTAATTATTCTCAACAAATGGTTCAACGATATTACCAACAGCAACGTGTTAAATGGTTTTATCATAGTAGACAGCTTTATCGTTATGACGTAAGTAAAAACATTACAAAACAAAGTTCATATTTTATTTCTATTAAATTTCTTTTATTATCGATCTACTAGAAATTAGATTTATTTATTGTATATTTACACTTTTTATTAATTTCTTGTTAGTACGCAAATTTTTCTCAGCTGTCATCATTAAGCATTTTGACATTGGTAATTTTCTTGATAGTATAAAAAAGATAAAATACTCCTACTAATTTATATCACATTGTCGTGGCTGATATATCCAAGCTTTATTCAAGAATTTGAAATTAATAAATTGAGAAGCTACACTGAGTATTTGACTACACAGGACAATTCAAAAGTAAGGGAACAATTTCGAAAAATCCAAGAAGTGAAATGGCATTTATTATTGCTAAGTCATACACAGATGGACAAAGAATCTCTGAAAATCTCTAAGATCCATGGGAAACTTAAGGACCTACAGGCTATCCACATGATCCCTACTAGTCAAAGCAGACATCGATTCGTTAGTCCATTTTTCCTCATAGACGTTTTAGACATCTATGCAATATGCGCATAGCATACTCTGTGTCACAGTATAAACTCTGTTAAGGCCAGAGAGTGTAGGTTGTTGTGTAGTCTGCGTAATGTACTGGGGATGTGTTGATCCGTTGTTCCTCTGGCCACTTAGCCACGGTGAAATTGGGGAAATAAAGTCCCCCCCCCCTCCGTTGCCCGTCCATCACCATGTGAACGCGGGCCAGGTAGTAGAGTGTAAGTCTCTAGCTGGGGCGAATCCTGGCGTCTCCTGAGGTAGCCAGGGAGGCACCCTAAAAAAAATCAGAAGTTTTTATGGGAATGGAGTGCGGGAGAGAAAGTATGAAAGAGTACAGGTGAAGATAAAGAAGGTGGATGATAGGGATACTTCCATCTGGAGTGAAAAAGTTAAATGGATAGAGAGGCACACCTGTAGAGAAGGCCCATCCTCCACGGGGGGAAGGGGACTGTTAAAAGCAGAAAAAGATTTTAGGGTGAAAGAGACCACAGAGCGAAAGGTTTGAATGGGATATAGGATTTCAGAGGGAAGAAAAGTGATAGGTTCAGAGCGCCCTACGCGTGGGGGGGGAGAGAAAGCGCTGTAAGCACTGCATGTAATGTAATATAAGTCCCACACTAGCCAGACCAGCTGGAGCCAGTGCCAGCAGATCCCACACCATACCACCACGAGGGGTACATGACGTCAACAGGGAAGGAGTTTGCTGAATAGGTTACCTTCACTACAGTGTAATGGGGGAGGGGGGGGATCTGTCAAAACAACAACCACTCTACATGCACACGCACCATACACTCACCTGTCATGTTAACATGTACACGATACATTTTTTTTATATGAGATATTTAAGGACAAAAAGCGAATATTTCATGTATAACACTACTTTCACTCACACACTTGTCATATTCCATTCATCATCTTACACCCAGACAAAACATAGTTACAATATACTGTATATAATATAGTGAGGCACACGCATTTTTAATACAAATCAAGTATTTATTCGGTCACCGCATAGTTCACACACGTGACCTGCCATTCATATCAGAATAATAACTTAGCCTGTAGAAAACTTATTTTTAATATTTAAAGAGGCCATTTAATGGATATTATCATTCACTCAATCAGACACACGGGGTGCTTGGTGTACTGAGATCACTGAGTACAACAAACACCCTGAATTAAAAAAAAAACACTTTTTTTTACTGCAGGTTTATCATCATCATTAGCCATTATCAATCCACTACAGGATGAAGCCCTCTCCAGCAACTTTCCAGTTCCTTCTGTTTTGTGCAATGGCCATCCATTTACTACCCACAAACTCATGAATTTCATCTGTCCATCTCCGTCGTTGTCTTCCAGGTTTTCTTCTAGCTCCTCTCGGGTACCATTCTGTTATTCTCTTAGTCCATCTGTCATCATGTCTTCGAGCTAAGTGTCCTGCTCAAGACCATTTTAGTTCTTTAGTTTTGATAAGAACGTCCTTTACTTGAGTTTGCTGCCTAATCCATGTGTTTCTCTTCTTATTTAACAGTCTGATTCCCAATATAATTCGTTCCATTCTTCGCTGTGTCGTTCTCAGCTTCTCTTCCATTCTTTTTTTTTTTTTGCCCAAGTTTCACTTCCATAAGTCATGGTGGGTAGTATAAATTGGTTCATTATTTTACGTTTCAGACAAATTGGGATATTGCTCCTCAGTACGTGACTATATTTCCTGAATGCTAACAATCCAAAATTTATTCTTCTCTTGACTTCCAGCCATTTATCATTATTACAGCTGATGACTTGTCCCAGATAATTATATGACTCCACCTTTTCAATTACCGCTCCTTCAATAATTATATCCCTTTCTATGGCATACTTATTGCAGGTTAAGTGGACACATTTCCCACCCAAGCACCTATACCAGGCGGTGCACATAACAGCTCTTGCACTTTTATAAGCACTCAGTGAAAAACATACGCATACACTTTTACTAATACATTTACTCATATATACACTGAAACACATACACACTCTTACACACTTATAATCATGGGCACAGATATATTTGTACACATGTACATAGATATATTTGTACACACACACAGTACTGGTTAACAAGAGAAACTGCTTCTACAGAGATGATATATACTCTAATACAAAGGGTGCAATAATATTTGCTGATGCTATCGAGGCAGTGTTAGGTGGGTCGAAAAACTGTTAGCTTGGGATGAAACACAGACTAAAGATTAACAGTAACCAGTGGCAGAGGTGGAAGTGATTCATGCACTGCTTTTATTGGAAGGAGCAGCAGCCTGCAAAGCAAGAGAAGCTGGGAATTTCTAAAACTGTTGGGAGTCAGCATGGAACAATTAAAATCATGGGCTGTGTTAGCCTAACTAATAGTAAGAACAGGAGCATGTATACTTGCATGTACACCAATGCTACAAGTATAGTTAACAAATTTGATTAATTTGAGTTGCTGGTCAATCAAAGGCAATATCAGATATCAATATCATTGTTGGAATATCAGAGATGTAGTGCCACTCAGATATAAGGGATGCAGAGTTGGCATTTGGGGAGAAAGGATAGACAGAATAAGAAGGAAGAAGGGGTTGTACTGTTAGCTAAAAAACACAAAATCTAAAGAAGTGCATCCAGTTGACATTGGTGGACAGTGCAACGTTGAGTCAGTTTTGTGTCATATAAGCACTGGGAAAGTAAAAATTAGGGTAGGAGTGTGCTATAGGCCTAATGACTCTGATGAGTATAATAAGAAACTTTACAGGAAAATAGTGGGCCAGTAAATCAGAGAGTCTTATAATGGGGGATTTTAATTTCCCAGATATTGACTGGAATTTGTGGGTTGGTCACTCACACTAGCAAGGCTTTTGTGGATTTATTGGGTGATTGTTTTCTACATCAGCATGTTCGGGAGGCAACTAGAGGGAGTAATAGATAGCAGCGATCACAGTGTACTGATATGGGATTTACTTAAAGATGTAACTACCATCAGGGGTAAATGAAAGGTTTTTGCTATAGTAAAGGTTACTACAGTGGTCTCAGACATTTTTTAAATTCTATACAGTGGGACCAACTGATGAGGTTACCAACAGCAAATACTAAATGAGAAGCATTCAAGGAAGTAATCTTGGAGGCTACTACGCTTTTCATACCAACTAAGAAATACTGCTCAAGGTTTAGGCCCAAATGTATATCAGATGAACTAATGAGGCATATGGCAGAAAAGAAAAATGCATCGGTTACATATAAATTATCAGGCGACACAGAAGCCTATGGCAGATATAAGCTAATCTGTAATCAAGTCACAAAGGAGGTTAGGCAAGCCAAGGCTGATTACGAGAAATCCTTGGCAAAGGATACAAAGAAAAACAAAAAACAACAAATATTTCTTTACTTATGTACAACTAAATGGACGGGGATGAATCAGATTGGTCCACTTGATGTTGGTGGTTCGATTATTGATGATCCTGCTCAGGTTACTGACAAACTGAATGAGTATTTTGCATCTACATTCAAACATGAGGAGTTATTTACGGAAGGGAATGCCAAAACTTTATCAAACTCTAACAAGGAGCTAAATGATTTCGTAATAAATTAGAGTAAAGTGAAGGAGAAATTGTTGACGTTAAACATAGGAAAAGTACGTGGGGTGGTGGGATCTATCCAGTTATATTAAAGAAGTCGGCAAAGGAAGTAAGCAAAGCCTTAGACATAATTATGAGTGCATCGTTCAACTCAGGGGAGGTTCCCACGGACTGGAGATGTGCAAATGTATCCCCAATTCATGTATCCCCACTTTAATATAACTGGATCTATCCAGTTATATTAAAGAAGTCGGCAAAGGAAGTAAGCAAAGCCTTAGACATAATTATGAGTGCATCGTTCAACTCAGGGGAGGTTCCCACGGACTGGAGATGTGCAAATGTATCCCCAATTCACAAAGGGGGATCGAAGGGTGACACGAGTAATTACAGACCAGTTAGTTTAACTTCTATTCCGTGGAAAATAATGGAGTCACTAGTTAAAGAAACTTTGCAGGATCATCTAGACAAGACTACAGTATTCAGACACAGCATGAGTTTGTTAAGGGGAAGCCTTGTCTGACTAATTTTATTGGATACTATGATGTAACACAAAGTGATATGAAAACAATAATTTTGACATCATATACTTGGAGTTCAGGAAAGCTATTGATATTGTAGCACATGTAAACTGTTCTACAAATTGGAGCAGTAGCATTAAGGGCAAACTGCTGCTATGGATAAAGGGATGGTTGAGTGGGAAAAGACAGAGAGTGGTAATCAATGGACGCTTCTCTTCGTGGACTAATGTTATTAGTGGAGTCCTCCAGGGTTCTGTGCGGGTCCTGTTGTTTTCTATACTTATCAATGGTATAGAAGAAGTTATTACAGTCTTAATGTCCAAGTTTGCAGATGAAGGTTAGTAGGGTTGTTGTTAATGAGAGTACGCTACTGCAACACGATCTAGAAAAGTTAGGCAGACAGGCTGAGAGGTGGTAACTGAAGTTTAACATTGACAAATGCAAAGTGCTGCATATTGGTAGCAGCAACCACAGAGTAACTTACCAACTGTGCGGTACTACACTTAGGACAGTGGAGAATGAAAAAGACGGTTACTTGTGGGGGTAATTGTACAGTCAGATATGATGTTTTCTGATCACGAGGTCTTGTCATTGATATACAGGAATTTTGCTAACAGGGATAAGGAGGTGATTATTATTTCCTTGTATAAGGCAGTGGTCATGTCACGCCTTGAGTACTGCGTACAGGTGTGGAGGCCTCGTTCCAGCAGCTCTACATCCTCGACACAAGTGTGGAGGATGTAGAACTGCTGGAACGAGTACAGAAAAGGGCAACAAGATTGTTTAGGGGAAAAAATGGGTGCTCCTACGAAGAAAGGCTTAAGTTCTGCAAATTGCAGCATCTGGAGACTAGGTACCTCCGAGATTATCTGATTGAGTTGTTCTGATAAGGCCTTGAATGGTTTGAGCAGGCTCAATGCCGATGGGTTTCTTCCTCTTGTTCAGATTAAGAACCTGGGGAGGCATAAACTGAAATTGAGAAAAGACAGTTGTAGAACAGATGTGCGGAAATTTGCCTTTAGCCAGCAGGTAGTTGATTGCTGGAACAAACTTCCATCTGTTATTGTAGAAGTTGTTAGCTTAAATAAATTCAAGGAAGAAGTGGACAAACAATTGGAGCAAATGGATGGGTAAAATGGGAAGTTTTTTTTTTTGTTTTTGGCTGAGGCTGTATAAGTTTCCTTTCTTGCATTATATGCGTCTGGTAATGCTAATTCTAACTCTGTCAAGAGCAGAGTCAGCTGCCTGGAGGCTTGTATCTGTGTCCTGTGTAGTGAGTTAATTGTCTTGGATGAACCCTCAATTTGAGTGTATTCCGTTCGCGAACATGTTTATATTCGTTGCGATTTTGCTTGAAGCAAGAACAGGTCTTGTTTCTTCATCATCAGAATTTGCATGGGCATTGTTTTCATCATATTTTGTTCGCTTTAAACGAACTACAGGATTTGAATCCTCTAAGTCAGATTCGAAATCGGAAGTAATTTTCTCGTCATATTTCTGTAAAGATTTTCTGTCATTAAACTTATCAGAAGTCGAAGTTATGAGCAGTTTGAATCGGAATCAATAATAACAGAATCTAGAGATTCCAAAGGCTACTCATAGATAGCGAGGTACCTGTGTTCCCCTGTGTCTCTGTTTGGTCCAGAGACTGAGGCATAGGAGTTATATTAACTTCAGAACGCTGTGCTAGCCATCGCCGAGTTATTCCGACAAGTCCACAGTCCGCATGAAAATTGGGAGATGAACTGTTATTAATATTAACCATTAAAAACGTCATAGCCATTTTTTTTTTGTAATTCAAACAGCCATAGCTCATAACCGTTCAAAATCGGATACGTGTTTATATGAGCTTTTTTTAGTTGTTTTGGTAATTTTAAAATAAAAGTTTCAGTGAATAAAAAAAGGTTTCAGTTGATGAAAAAGTTTCAGATGATGAAAAATTAATAAGTCAGGTATGAAAGATGCACCTAAAAGCGCAAGGCAGCATTAAAGGATGCAAAAGTACTGTATATATAAGTATGTATGAATAGATATACAATATATTAGATAAAGTATGCATAGATGGATTTGAAAATTACATAAAGTGCCAGTGACTAGGAGGGCAAGGACAGTGGAAAAAGAAGTATAGTAGATATGTAAAAGGTGAAAGAATGTTAATATTCTGTGGGGGGGGGGTATTTTAGAAAATGTTATTTTATATATTATTTATATTTTATTCCCCTATTAACAACTCCCCTTTATAATAACTCCCCACTTGCGCATCTGACTATACTTTACAGAAAATTTCCAAGTTCTAGGGGAAAATCTCCTTGATGTGTTTAATCCCTTTTTGGATAGGCCTTACACAGAACAACAAAGAGACACACAAATGTAGTATAAGAAAAATCAGTTTATTGGACATTTTTACATAGATACATCAAACAAAAGAAATTTATTAAACTCATGACCAAATAGATTTAATTTCATCTTCTTATAACAGAATGTATATGAGCAAGGTATTTTGCCTATTGAGTAAATTCAAGGAGGGCTATTTCCTTTACATAAATCATAATCAACTATCTCCTCTTTTAAACTAACAAAATGTTTCTACTTCCTTACTCCTGAGTGCAATTGACTTTCAAAAGAATCTATTAACATTCTCCTTTCATTACAAAACAATTCCTACTCCAAATTGATAAAGCTCCGATACTCTTAATTTCAGTATAAATCATTACTCTGTTTTCTAACAGATTATAGCCTACAACCTTCTCTAATCTAGGTAATTATTACTATCAAATTTCTACAATTAACTACTTGCACATTCGGGGGTTACTGACATCCGTCTATCCCCTTCCAAAATTCATACTTAGTTATTCACTTATTTAACCAAATATTAACAAGTATCAATCACATCAAAAATTTTATATCTATTCCCTTCCAAAATTTATCTATATGTATATTGACTTGCCCTGGGTAATGTCCTTCAGTCCATAACATTCACTAACTTATTCATTACAATAAAGTACTACTTATACATATGTGTTCAATCAAAAGTTCTGATAAACTGGTTATCGAGTGCCTATAGTCGGTGTGATGTTGAGAGTACTTAAGCAAACTAATCACTTACTTACATAACTTGGCAGACTTCACGGTACATCCTTCTCTAAGCGAGTAGGGGATTCTTTCTATCTGGGTCGCATCTCACAATCACTGGGGGCGTTCGATATAAGATACTGGATTCCTTCCTGGGTACCTTTTTATTTCTTTATGGACGCATTAATTTCATCTGATCAGAATGCTGTACTCTTTTTGTCCGGCTTCGGATTTCACCAGCTCCAGCGTACTTGCTCTCAGAATATCAGGCAATATCGTTCCTTCATAATGGAGTTGACTCCTTCTCATCTACTTTAAGGATCTTGAAAAATTTTCCCTCTTTTCTATGGCTCGTGTTCATCTCTCACTTCGAAACTCAGTCTACTTTTGACTGACTGTCTGACCGACTTCTGCACCTCATCTTCATCTTTCCACTTACTCGACTGCCTCTCTCACTAACTTATTAGATCAACGACTTAACTGTTCACCTAAAGCTTATCTACCCCTCATACTGACTACTCATTAAACTTAGCCACTTTTCTCCACCGGCTACTCTATCTAAAAAAACTCATTCCTTTCTTCTCTTCTCCAACTCTCATCTTACTGCCCCACTCACTGACACTGACCCCCTCTCATCTTACTGCCCAACTCACTGACACTGACCCACTCTCTTCTTACTGCCCAACTCACTGACCGTCTCCATCCACAAATTTTTCTTACCAGTCTGTCACGCCTCTCCACAGTGTTCTACCAATCTCCTCCTTCCTATATTCATTTTTATCCTTTCATTTGTTGGCAGGTCAGCCAGTCCTGTGTCACGTGATTCACAATACCCCTCTCCTTTTTTATTTCCTACCTGTTGACATCCGTTGAGCTCTTTCATGTAGGCCGAATGCATCAAAACAACTCCTTCTGTGTCATCACAGCTTGTCTCCATAGCACTACAGACAAACCACAAATGTGTCACTGGAGACCATCGCGTCTATTTTTAGAGGCTTGTGTGTGCGTTTAGCCATATGCGTTTCCGGTGCGTGACCCCTCATAAACTTGTTGCGCCGTACCACCTGCTGGGCTTGCTATAGTATTTTCCGTCAGTTTTCTGTTTTGACGGATGCAAAGCTAATATTACTGTTTTTCGTTCTTCCTACCTTTTAAGTTTTACAATCCTTACTGGATAATTCTTGTTTATAGAAACTGACGCTATTAACATTTCTCCCAACGGCAAGAATCCAAAAAGGAAAACTAACTTCAGAAGTCAAAAAAATATATTTTATTTTTGTAAGATTTTCAGATCTTACAATTCTAAAAGTTATGATGAATTAAGAAAATTATGGGCTGAATTACAAAGCCAATAGGAGTTAAATGAACTGTAAAGTAAAATTATTGATAATAAGGTAAAATATAATACAAATAAAATAAATTAAAATAAAAAATGGTAGAGCTGTCATCGCATATGGGGGACATATTTAGATAAAAGTCAATCTGATGTCAGCTAAAGTAAATATTGATACATGTTCAGGTATTTCGTCAGGGGATTACATGTGACCATGTATCAGGAACTGCGTTTCTATACATGTGCATAGTAGAGTAGTAGAAGAAAGATGAAAGGCAAAAAAGAAAAAGGGAAAAAATGAAATTAGCACATTCTTATACAGTACGGACAAGGTAGTCCCAACGCAGTGTCAATTATTAAGGTAAAAATAAAGATCAAGTTAGAATAAAACATAGTTGACTGTTTTCAGAAGGGGAAAGGTGTTCTTAAAAAATATGTAGTATTCTGTGTAGGATTTAGAATTACATCATTTGGAACAAGCACGAGTTATAAGGTTATTAAACTGAAGATAGGTAAGGGAGAAAGGAGTAGTTAAGTAAATAAAGACGAAAGTAGCGATAGAAGGAGGATAGTAAGAATGTTTACGTTTAATAGTTTACGTTTAATAGTTTTACGAACGGGAAGAAAGATAGAAATAGACAATAGAAAGATAAAAAAGCAAAGAAAAAGTTGTTAAATCACAACTATAAGGGCTCTGGCTTTGTAAGCGCTAGTATAAAAGGGAGCTAATACGAAATGCTTGCAATGCGAGGAAAAAATAGGCGCAAAAAATATGTAAGTCGAAACACGGCAAGAAACGAACCGAAAACGAAACCCAAAGTATAATAAGAAAGTGAGCGATACCTGGATTTTTCAAGTAATGTGTAGCAGAAGTAAGATGGCGGAAAAATAATACGTAGCTGAAGGAAAAAGGCGAGGAAATACGGCGCACATATTTAGTAGAGTAGATGAATGTATCAACTGTAACAACATTAGTAACATATCTACATGATGAAGCAATTTATAGCAGCATAGCAGACTTAATAGAGAGCTTGAAGAAATGGAAAAATATGGGGAAAATAGTGACCTCTATTGTCGTATTTTGAACCAATAAATGCGTGGAAATACATAAGAAATGCATAGCGTTGGAAAAAAGAAATGTGGTTGAAATAATGGAACCTTACTCTAATAAAGCCGTAAGATATACAAAAATAAACATATAACAGTTCATAGATAAATAAAAAGTATTGAACAAAGCGGTGATAAAAAGAATGCAGATCAAAATTCATAGACAGTAGACCAACTGATATGGCTACAATATACATGTATTAAGATGATAATTGAAGTTGTATAATCTCATATAAATCGAAAAATTACCATTTAGGGGGGGGGGGGGATAATTGCTTACATATCTAAGCATAGAAAGAAGGAAATATGCGAAGAATCACATAACGTTCTGAGATAGAGAAAAGTTAGATTAATAATTATAATCTGTAGTTCAAAATCGAGTGAGCCAATATTGAAGTGATATTCAAGAATCCAATGTTGAAAGAACAGTAAGTAAGTCTAAGGACATAGAACTAGTTTAAATTCAATGATGAAAGAACATGAAATAATTCCAAAGATATAAATAACTGGGTGACTTTTGACCCAATGGTGGTGCAGTTAAGAGACTGTAGAAAATAATTTATACTAAATTAATAGCAATTTCAAGTCGCTAAAATCCTAAGGCAGCTATACAATTTAAGTAGAAACAAATCCAGAGGGATATTCAAAGGTAGAGTAGTAAGTTACCGCATCCTGTGTATACATCAAAGTAACTTTAATACTTGAAAGATTCAAGATCCAAAGGAATTTTTTCATTTATCTACATATATTATAACCAGTATCTGAAAACAAAATAGGAAATATCAACAAAGACTCAATATGGGAAGTGAATTATAAGTAATTTCATGAAGGATTGTTAAAACATATCAAACGAATACATGAAAAAAGTGAAAACTGAACACTAGAAACCTAGTGAGTAAAGAAACAAAGTATTCATTCGGAAGAAAATAATTACTATAAATCTCATGTATAGTTATTACTTACAAAGTAGTGGAAAGAAGGACTGTAATAAGAATTACTTAATGCTGTTCATCCTGTGACCTCAGCGCCTTCATCCGGAGCCAGCCGCCGAAATCAAAGGAGGAAACGGCAATAAGTAGATAAAGCCTCTGTTTCTGACATGAAATATACGCAGCACGTGGTAGACATGAAAAGTAGGTAAAGTAAGTTAGGATTAAAATTTAAATTTAAATCATAAGGCGTGCGTATATTTCATGGCTGACCCGACAGAGGCTGGAAGTAAAGATTAAAAAGAATAAAAAGAAAGAAATAGGATAACTTACTGGGGTCGTGGCGATCTGTACTGCAGTAAAGTAATAAAAAGTTAACTGAATGTGAGCTAAAGTATATATGGTTTAAGCTGGCGACCCCTAGGGTAAGAAATCGGAAAAATTAAAATTAAATAAATTCAATTATTATTATTATTAGCCATATGGTGCAATGAAGCCTCAGGCTTATGCTGCATCAGCCAAAAAAAATTTTCTGAATTACCCCGAGAGAGAGAGAAAGTGAGAATCACCAAGAAAAAGAAGAATGATGATATCCAGATCAGGACCCTGGGTGTGCCAAGCCCATACTCACCAGCTGTGAGCCCCTGGGGTTATTATTTATTACCCCATGCGTCGAAAGTTGAGTTGGAGACGTAGTAAAATAAACTAAATTAGAGAAGCAGTAAATTAAATTATATCAATTACGTTACGAATATGAAATGGGGTAGGGGATAAAGACGTGAAGGAATGCATCCCAGAATTGAAAGGAATAACAAAGCTAGCAAAGTAGCGGTAAATAGTCGCTAAACTTTGTACAGTATAGGCAAGAAAAGAGTTTTAAAGCAGAAAAGGAGCATCTCGAATATTGCGTTCGATAACTAATTGCTCACGAGAAATAAAAATATTAGAAAGCATAAATAGTACTGAAGAAGACAAAAAGATAGTGCTCGGGGTTGCTATACCCGTTCCTATAGTGGGACCCTGAACACAGTTCTGTGAGCGTCCTTCAGGTGTTTAAGTATGCTATATGAAGATAATAATAAATAAAATTAATAGTAAAAAATACATAAGTAAATAAATACTCCTATAGACAACCAATGGGAAGTACAAGTTTTCTACATTTGTAAGACCCCAAAGAGACTAGGAGTATTGACTATACATATGTACAGGCCTTGCAGTTATAGAGTATCAGTTAGCCATGATATTATTGATATCAATAGTACAGTTAATCAACTTTTTATATTTGATAATACTGAGAGCTTTTGATGTGGTAATATAAGTAGGCTGTGGGAAACTGGTCGCTTAGAAGCTTATTGCAGAGATTTCTGATATTGTTAACTATCAATTTTTTGCTATTGCATATAGTGGCTATTCTGATGATTTGAGATAAGATAATGTTAACATGTACTTTTTTGGAAATACTGTATTCGAATGCATGAAGCTAAATACATTAAAGTTAAAAGCGTCCCGCTTATTACTTAAACGACCACATGAACCCTGCCGTCTACGTAGTGCAACAGGAAACGTGATTCATCGGACCAGACAACCTTCTTCCAATCATTCAGGGTCCAGTTTCGATGCTCGCGTGCCCATTGTAGGCGCTGTTGCCGGTAAACCGTGGATAGCATGGGCACTCGGAGCGGCCTACGGCTACGCATCCCCATTTTCATCAGGGTTCGATGTACTGTGTGTTGTGACACATTACTCCCGCCACCAGCATTCCAATTACCGGCGAGTTACGCTACAGTCGCCCTTCTGTTGCTACGTACCATCCGGGAGAGCCTTCGCTCACCTCGAGCATCGATGAGCCGTGATCGTCCAACACCTCGTCGGCGGTTCGTGGGTTCCCCCTCCTCGGACCACTTTCGGTAGGTACTAACCACGGCTGAGCATCCCACCAGCCGTGCCGTTTCAGATGTGCTCTGACCCAGTGGTGTGGCCATTACAATTTGGCCTTTGTCAAACTCGCTTAAGTCCGCTGCCTTTCCAATCTGAAGAACAAGAGTAACACTGATTAACGGAGCTCAGTATCAGGTGTTTTTCATACCGTGTCCCGACCCGCGCACGCACCGTAGTTCACCTGCAGTTGCTTCACGACTCGCTGGTAGCCGACCGGGCTAGCCGAGTGGGTAAAGTACCTGCCCGGCAACCCAAAGGTCGCGGGTTCGATTCCCGCCTCGGGCTTGGATCAAAGTACTGCAAAAACCTTGGGAGGTGCAATATGGCCACAGAAGCCGATGCGCCAACAACTACCAAATCAAAAAAAAAAAAAAAAAAAAAAAAGACTCGCTGGTCATAATGTTTTGGCTCATCGGTGTGTATATATATATATATATATATATATATATATATATATATATATATATAAAAATTGTAAATTTATTTTCTGTAGCGACAATGGAAAAGTAAATAAAACTTATTTTTTCCTCCAAAATAACTGGTTAAATAAAAGTATATAAATATCATAAAATTATATGTGCACTGCACTACAATTATTTGTTATTCTTAATTTCAGGGGTTTTCTAACGGCAGCAATGACCCTGACATACATGTCATTAAATAAAGGAAAACTCAGTATTCTGATGTTTGTTTTAAGAAGATATCTACGGTAAGTATTGTATATATATCATTTTAATATTACGTTTATACGTGAACACTACCTCTGACACAGCATTCAAAATCATTAAATAGGATTCAATTTTTTTTACATATAAAAATCGGAAAACTCCAGAAAATTAATGATCGTTGAGAAACACGATGAAATCCCTTTCCAAGCAATAATGTTCGTTACGTTCAGAACGTTACCAGAGAAATGTTGTAGTTGTGCAACTACAACATTTATCTGATTTCATATTTGATCACAGATCACGATAATTTTATTTTTTCTGCTAACTTGGCTTAAGACAACTTGAAGAAACTGATATATAAAAGGATTCAGTAAAATATTCAATGCTTACACTTTAAGAGCATTCAATTATAAAATACGTTTCCACTAATACGGTGTTACATTTTTAATGATAATTCAGAATTTTTACATTGCAATAAAATTAATAAAACGTAAAAGTTAATATTACGACTATATTTTTAGACATCACTGGTACATGTGGTACTTGTCAGTACCATATATATCAGTGGTAACTAATTAACTTTCTTTGTGGTCCAAATTATTACGTAAAAATGTAACTTAGCGTAATAATACGGTAAGTTACATTTTTACGTGATAATTTGGATTTTTTACATTACGATAAAATTAATAAAACATCAAAGAAAATATTATGGTATATTTTTAGTTTACAGAACATGAAGAAAGTTGCATTAGATATAACGTAGGATCGATTTTTTAAATCACACATCAGATTAAAGCAATTTACAAAAATGCAAAACTAAAATAATTATTTTAAAAATAAAATTTAATAATAATTAACAATAAATTAACGTACCGCCAGCGGTTGGCAAGTGATCCTATAATTTAAATTCCACATTTAAAACGGCATCAATTTGAAACAAATTCGGTAAATCAAAAATTTGAACTTCGGGAACAGCATGAACTGGGCATGGTGAGGTGTAGGGGGTTCAATGTTATTATGCGTTAAGGGGGAAATATCAGAACTGTGACATGAAAGGTTTACTTCAAAAGTGAATAAATAGCTGTGGCTTGGAATATTTTGTTACGTAATAAAAAAAATGTAAAAGAGTTGAAAAGCTGTTACGAACTGTTACGTGTGGGGAATGAGAGGGAATAGGCGTTTAAAAAAATTAAATAGTATTACGTACATTTTGAATAGCCCGTGAATTCAGTATTGCAGTTTATGAAAGCTTTATATAAAATGCCAGTTCTGCTTTACCAAAATGGCGCATTTCGCTTCTTTTTTTTTTTAATGCACTTAATCAGATGGTACAATAGTTTCCCCAACATCTAGAACTTGCGCAATTCATAGACAAGAAACCTTTTGCTCAGTTACCCAAATACGTACTTTAAAAACACCGATGAAGAAAATACATTAGTGAATTATGTAAATTTACATAAATTCACTATTGCTAAAATGCTAAAAAAAAAAAATGTATCGCTCGCTCTGATTGCTTAAAACAATACCAAATTTGTACACAAATACACAAAATTAATAACGTGAAGTAATATTTACAGTAAATATTCCATTAGTAATTCTGCATTTCACCCTTTCTCAAATCGATGCATTTCACAAAACTATCTGCAGAAAATTTCAATGCTCGTAATTCATAGCATTAAGTGAAAATTTAAGTGAATATTAACAAATAGTGCTAATATTGAAAACACAGACATTAACAGTGGCATGGCAAGACGCATGACTATTTCATAGTAATTAAATAATTATTTAGTTAACTATTAATCTTATTCTGAATGATTAAGTGGCTGATTAATAAAAGATTTTGAAAAAATACAATATTTAGAAATTCAAGACAAAAACAAATCTGTGAAAGACGTAATTGGCTACTGGAACTCACCTTATAATAATGATGCATTTCTTGAATTAGTTTAGAAATATGCTAAATTAATGGCAAAACTTAAATATAATTTAAAAATCTTAGAAATTAGATTAAATTCCGAACATAATACTGAAATACTTTTTACCAACGCTAAGGATAACAGATAACTGATCGAGAATTGTCTTCTGCATCAGATAAGTAAAATGCCATCTAACGGATTATTGTTACAAAGTGTCAAATAAAAAATGTATTATTCTAATACCGAAATATTTTTAAAAAATGATGTTCAATTTTTTTTAATTACTGTATGTTCGTTACATTTTATCGAGGAACAGAACAAAAATTTAAAAAAAAACACCTTTTTAATTTATGTGAAATTGTTACAAACATTTTATAATTATTATTTCCTTCAGCATAATATTCATTAATTATTTATTGAGTTTACACCTCGCAACTAGGATGAAAAATCAAGAAAGAAAGAAGACAATCTCGGTCAAATGTAAAGATCGTGCTTAACGTATTTTTTGGCTCTTAGACCATTATTCTTTTTTAATTTAACCCTCATGGTCGAACAGTGAACCAGCAATAACTTAAATCAATTCTACAGCAATTTCACGACGATATTCAGAGAAAACGGCCGAAAAAAATGGGCTTCGGGGTTTTTGGAGCTTGCATCAAGACATGTTACTCAGCGCTATTCATTCGAGAATTTCTTGCGAAGCCCGCCATCAAGTGTAAGAGCTAGATCCAATGTGTACGGAGGTCTGTCTGCGCGTATAGTACAGTGGTATCGTCACTGTCCTACACCGGATGGAAAAGGTCCGGGTTCGAATCCCGTCGACAGCGCGAGGAACTTTAGTGGGCTTTTTTCACTTGCTATCTCAGGCTTAGTGGTTAGTTTGGCATAGATAGCAAGTTTTTTTCCCAGAAACTGGGTTTTTTCTTCCAGCAAATCGACTAGAGAACACAAATTTACAGATATAATACATATATGTAAGAAATTACAGGTGTCCCTAATATAATAATTAGAAATTGAATTTTTTGTATGAAGGTCTCCGATCCCCATACACATTGGATTTAGCTTCTGTAATTTTTTTTTCCCCTTAAATCTCTCTCGAAAGATCACAGATTTGCAAGGACTGAAGAAATTATTCAGAACGTGACAGAGAAACTATTAGAATTTCAAAAGAAACCCATTAGGAATGTTTCCAGAAGTTGCATCAGCTTTTGAATTGGTATATGCAGTGTCAGTGAGGCTACTTCTGAAGACCTCGTGGGTAGCAAAGTTGGTATAATCATCGTTTTCCCACCAACTGGCGGAAAAGACCTGAGTTCGAATCCCGTCAATGATGCGAGAAATTTTTATGGATCTTTTTTGCAACGTAGCTGAGTTAAGTGGTCTTAGGCGAGGGTATCATTGTTTTTTTTTCAGTAAACAGCAAATCGACTGCAGAACAAACGCAACTTCTTTACAGACGTACCGAAATAGTCAATCTCAAAAGCCTGTATGGAATTTACTGAATGAATTTTGCTACCTGAAACGTGGGCTTTTCATCCTGATAAACATGCATACTGACCATAACATATGCAGAGTTTATGAAACGATATGCCAACGCCCCATGCCCTTAGTTACCTCGAAGCAAAATCAAAATATCGCTGATTTTTTAATATTCATTTATTTTTGCTTTGACTGTTAACTGTTTGCGTCAACAACTGAAATATGTTTTCTACCCCCAGTCTGACTCCATCATTAATATTTACAACTGGGATGATATTCTTTCTTCCTGGATATCCAGTGGTCCACACTGGTACAATGTGGTAGACAGAGACTTACAAGCCTGTTACAGGAACTGGTGGGTGAACTTCTTCTATTTTAGCAACTGGCTGAAGTTAACGGATATTGTGAGTAAATATTACAAATAACTTTTTCACATTCATTTCAATTATTTCTCTCAATCACTGAAGTGTAAGACACAAGAAATTCATTACAGATTCCTGTTTTCTCTTCTTTTCAGTGTTTGCATCATACTTGGTACTTGAGTGCTGACTTCCAACTCCACGTTCTTTCCTTAGTAGTGCTCCTCCCTTTGTATAAGTAAGTACAACTCTAATAAAATGTGGACGTGTGGACATGTGTTTTTGTAAGGGGCGGGTCCTAGAACGTCAGTTCAACTCCACCTCGTATCTCTGTGACGAGCAGTACCACTGAAAAAGGGCCGAATATGTGTGTGTGTGTGTGTGTGTGTGTGTGTGTGTGTGTGTGTGTGTGTGTGTGTGTGTGTGTGTGTGTGTGTGTGTTCTGGCCACTTGGCTACCAAGATGCAGCAGTCACCTCGAGAGATGACTTTGGGGTACTCGTCCACACCACGGGAAGGTGGGTCAATCCCAGTAAAGCTCATACTGTCTCAATTAGACTAGTTCAGATAAGACTTTTTAGATGTTACTCAGGGGCAAGTTAAGTATGAATCAGGCCCTGTGAGGCTTCAGAGTGATCTTCAGAGTGATCCGATATGCTAAGACTACAAAATATTTAGGAGTATTTTTGGAAGAACGGCTCTTTTAACTAGATCATTAAAGAGAGAGAGAGAGAGAGAGAGAGAGAGAGAGAGAGAGAGAGAGAGAGAGAGAGAGAGAGAGAGAGAGAGAGAGAGAGATTTAAACTAGATCATTAAGGAGAGAGATTTAAACTAGATCGTTAAAGAGAGAGAGAGAGAGAGAGAGAGACAGAGAGATATTTAAACTAGATCCTTAAGGAGAGAGAAAGAGAGAGAGAGAGAGAGAGAGAGAGAGAGAGAGAGAGAGAGAGAAAATTTAAACTAGATCATTAAGGAGAGAGAAAGGAGTGAATTGCTAAAGAGTTTAGCCTTCAAGTTTAGAGGTTCGACTACCGGCACCTGCATATGGGTTGGAGTTGGTGCGCGCAATCAGGTTTCCCACACCCGGCAAAAACGTCAGCTGCGAAGGTTTGAAGAGAAGAAAGGTTAACTGGGTTTTGTATTAGTTGTCAACTTTAATAAACCGCACTTGTGAGAATATCCTTAAATATAAATAGCAGTACCATTGCATTACATGTGCTGCGTCTACCACTACCGCCCCCATCTCTAAATGACGGCAGGGCCTGGTAGTTCAGCGTTTACGAGACCAGTGTTTCGAGTTGGAAAATGTACCGAGGACGTGAACTAACAGAGTTCCAAAAGAGTATAATCTTTTGGGCCAAATTTTGGGGAAACGATTATTGGGATACTGCCGCTTTCTTACAATGTTCCCATGCAGCTATGTCTAGAGTATATCAAAAGTGTACCAGCCGCGGAAGAAATATGGTTCTTCAATATAGTATAATTAGAATAGCGATTAATCGGACTAGATTGCTGGCCAGATATCCCATGCAGGAAACCCATATGTTTTTAACCAAAAAGGGCTAGAAGAGGATACATTGTGCTGTCCAGCAAAATAGGCATTTCACAATGGAGCAACTATCCATTACAGGAGTGACATAACAACCCACCGAATACCACTGCTGACAGCCCATCATAATGAAATGATCTAACACTGGACACCGGGATTGCCCGGTTCGATGGGTCGCATTTCTCCAGATTCACCATGTAAACTTACTATTCCAGATGTGGCATATTTTGCATGAGACTCTTAAACCCCGCTATTTGAAGGGGGTTGAACAGGTTGGGGGCGACAGCGTAATGGTTTGAGGTATGGATGGGAGGCCCTGACCACCCTGATATCTCTCGATCAGTTTTGGTCCGATTCGACGATGATGGAAACACGATTCAATGAATTAGTGTTATATTGCGTCTAGATGGGAGTCTGTTGCTCGCATATTGAGGCATAACCATATATTAGATAGGTCTTTCTAATGTAATGCATTAGATGGCCATTGCACAAAACAGAAGGAACTGGAAAGTTTCTGGAGAGGCCTTCATCCTGCAGTGGATTGAAAATGGCTCATGATGATGATGAATGTAATGCAATCCCATTAAGGTCTAAATTATGAACCTCATTCACTTAAGTTTCTTTATGTAATCATAGCGCATAATTATTATTAATATCAATTTATTTCAAGAAATGTCCCTTTACAGCTATGCAGCCAGAGGACGAGTTACATAAAGAAATTGAATAAATAATAACAGACAAATGCAGTTTGTGTCCAGGGTCCAGATACAATAGATGGCCTTAACAGCCTCTGGTATAGATACATAAACATAAAGATACACATATAAAAACATAAAGATATAACAAAGCGTGGGTAGAGCAGCATCTCCAGGAGACTCACCTACAGCTTGACGAGAGCATGCACATCTGGAAGAGTGGAAGATCTGTAGGCTTTGTCCTTGCACAGCTTCTCAACGTCTATGGATAGGCTATTCAATATTTCGATGGAGTAAGTGGAAACATATTGTCCAGGGAGGACATGCTACGCAGCTTAGATCTGTACAGGGATACGTTGGTCTGGCATCTATTTCGATCTAACGGTTTGGTGATGATATCTCAGATATCAGGTGAGTTCAGGTTTCCGGATACAAGCTAAGGCAAGATAACAAGGTTCCTAGAGATGATGTGATACCTCTAAGGAAGCATATTAAGATTGGTGACCAGGACAGATTTTGAGACTGCAGGTGTTAGACCGGCGATCTTATTTAGCCATTTTAAAATCCAGTATTACAGGGATAAGAACCTGGTTTGGTAAGATGAGGGTGCAGAGGACCAAATATTGAATAATGTTTTTCGTTTGTTTCTTTTGAATGTAACAGTTTTTTTTTTTTTTTTTTTTTCATATATAAATTCGATGATATTTAAGGAAACCTGCTATCTGTCTACAAGAAGTACAGCTTTGTGCGGTGATGATAAGACCATTTGTTATAACTTCGTCAGAGATACTGTAGTGGGTATAAATGCTGTCTTTCCATTATCAGATTGAAAAGGCCTGTGTACCAATCCAGCAAAGATGGAATGAATTTATATGCCTTTTTCTCACTGTGGCTTAATAAATATTTTGATGGACCATTACATTTTTCCAAGTAAACTCAGGAAACACCCTTCTTTCTTCTTCCTATGGGTTTTTTCATCCGCGAGACGAGTACTGATACCAGGTGCTTGAGGTTTGAAATTTTCCATCGTAAGATTGAGTCTGTGTACAGTTGTCACAGATTTCTGCAGTGCCTGCAAGTTTCATTTGGTTAGAAAAACTTTTCATTTGCTTTCTTCGGTTCGATTACTAGATCTACGAGATCTTTGTATAGCAGTAGTGGGTCTTCTGCCGATAAGTTCTTGTCTGACCAATGGTTTTTTTTTTTTTTTTTTTTGTTCGTTCTATGAGCACTGTAATTTGTCTTCTTTCTGCGCTTTGGAAAAGTGGATCTAAAAAAGGAATAGGAGTAATATCGCTCCACTCTATGATCACTCTTCCCCCATCTTCTGAGCAATCTGTGTGAAATTCTACACTTCTGAAAAGATTCAAAACAATTCATACTCCCTATATTTATGTTCAGTGACAAACTGAAAGGTTCCCTTGGTCTACTGACCTCTGTTTAATGCTCCAAAGTAATATAGGTAGCAATTCTTTGACTGACAACGAAAAACGCCAATGAAAATTTGAACATAAGCATCTTTCACCGAAGTGGTCTGTCCCTTAGGTAGGATGCTACTTGAGCCGATATGGCAGCATCATGGCTCTGATAATTAGCAATATATTTTTAGAACATGCAGCGCATATTAAATACGTCACTTTAAACGCGATAAGCTGGTCACAAGTTACCATGTTTATGCTCTACTATTTCACTCCCTGCATCATTAGTATAGTTGATATTTTACAATAAAAGTGCAATTCAACTTTAAAACTGGACTTATTTTATGTTGTTGAAAGTCTGTTGATAGTTTATATAAAGGATGAGGACTGGCTTGTAAAATAGTGTAATGAATGTTTTGCTAACATTTATTTCTCAAAGTACTTTGTAAAAGGTGACAAGGAAAAATTTCTTTCAGAAAACCATTAGTGGGAATTATAATCGCAGTTGTCTTGGCTTTGGGTTCCAGTGCAGCCGTTGGAGTAATTACCTACATGAACCAATATCCGCCCATTCCAATGATTTCAATTCCAAGTGAAGAGTAAGCAACTGTTTCAGTATGAATATATTTTAATTATAAATATTTCGTATTAAGTAACTTTGAATTCGATGGAACTTCTTGTAGATATAAACATTGCTGTGTTCATTTGTAGTCGAATATTTGCTGCTATAACCACCAGAAAGCGAAAACAATACACATACTTAACCAAATGCTTATCTCCTGACTGAAATTTATACCAGCGGTATTCTAACACCGTCCACTAATTGACAATCACTGTGTGGTTGTGATGTTAATACACTGCTCGTCAAAATTAATAGAACACGTAGTAAATGTGGTGTAACTTGTACAGCTTGCGATGAAGCGAGACAAAATTTGGTATGATGATGGTGTACCATAGAATAACGATGAAATGAGGAGACAGCGAGAAACTTCGGTAGGTAGTTCGGATAGGTTGTAGGATAGGACATTACAGAAGTCGATACAAGATGCTCGAAAATATGGTCACATTGCATTGGCATATGATCTCCTCCAACGGCTAAACAGGCCGGACAGCGGTAACCATGTTCGATATAAAGATATCGGTAAGATTCAGTGTCAACAAATCCCATTTTTCCACCAGCGCAGACCTTATCACACAAGTGACCGAGGAGTTGGCTGTCGGCATGCAAGCAACGCCCAAGGTCGTTTCACAAATATATCCAAGATTGCTGTGGCCGTGCTGGCCACGGCCACGGCAGTCTTGTATATTTTCAGTTTCAAGATGTTCCCCACCACTTGAACTCTATGTTCACTGGCGTTGTCGTGCATGAAAAGAAATACGTCTAGAATCTGTTTGTAGGCTAAAACTAGACTCATCAGGGAACAGAAATGTATCTAATTTATCCCGCTTTATCACAAGCTTTCTACGTGTTCTGTTAATTTTGTCGAGCAGTGTAGTATTATATTAACATTGATATTAGCTATATGGTGCAAGCATCCCCAGGCTTTTACAACACCAATAAAATAAACTAACTATATGTTACACTCCTCAGGTACCTATCCATCAGAAAATTCGAATGTCTGATGGATAGGTACCCGAGGAGTGTAACATCACTTACCCATGATGCTGCCTTACTATTTTCCCCTAATTTCAAGTTACAGACCTTAGTTTTAGTATCATTTATAACCGTTTCATTTTCACTTATTTTACCTTCATTTCACCTTCACTCATTTTACTGTCGCCTCTCCGAGCCTTATACACCTCAGTCAGATCATGCCCCAAGATATTTAGTTACGAAATCCTGCAGCCCACATATTCGAAATTTTCCCTCATTTTGCACGGCTCCTTTCGCAGATCTCACTACACAGGGAGTATCGTAACAAGTGAGACCCACTTCAAGGATGGAGTTAGGATCTTAAAACAATAAAAGAAAAGTTCATATAAACGTAGGTATGAATTCTCCTTGTTTTCGAGTTACAGCCATTTTTGTGTTCCATCAATTTTTTTGCATAAGATGAGTTAACATAGCTGACTCCATTCAACTGTTTACAAACAATGCTCGATATTTCACAGAGGGCCCTGCTGTATCATGTAAACAAGATCCCGTAGTGTTCTTTGAGTGATTTCGGTTAGTTATCCTAAACACAAAGGCACTACATTTGGAGCTTGTTATTAAATTTCGATACGTGCATTTTCTGTGTAATTGTTCAAATCGAGAGATTGCAGATATGCATCCTATGCATGGACTTGCAATATGCAATGCAGAAACGTCTGCATTGCATCCAGACTAGTCATTTTGAACATTTCCGATAGTTGCTGAAACACAAAAATGACTATAATTCGAAATCATACCTATGCTTACATGTATATATGAGACGTTGCAATGAAGTTCCTAGACTGACGCAATAAAAAGAATACAATGTGAAGGAGTTCATTTTTGAGCTCCTTCACATTATTTTTATTCAAAGTAATCATCGGATTGAATGCACTTATTACATCGTGCTAAAAGTTTCCGAAAAGAGCCAGTGAAGGTGCACAAAGAGACGTTGTTCAGTTCGGCGATTATGTTTCCTTCGTATCCTCAATATCCTGAAATCTCTTTCCTCAAAAAGCAGATTTTACCTCGGAACAGAGGAAGAAGTTCGCTGGTGCTCGTTCGGAAGAGTAGAGGGAAAGGGATGGCTGACTTGTAAAATGCCGGGTATCATCAGAAATATCTTCACAACAAGTTCGGAATGGGTAGCCACATTGTCGTGTAACAAGAACCAGCTGTTTTTCTCTCTAAATTTCAGCCTCACCCGAAAAAAAGCTTCAGTAGTCGTTGGACATCTTTATGTATAATGAAACAATGACTCTCTTCCCTTCAGGTATAAATTCCTTGTGAATCACACCCTGTTTGTCGAAAAACGTGATCAACATCCGGATGTCTGTAAACGAAACATTTTGGGTCTTGGTGATGATTTTGAAGTCCCCTACATGCTCTAACGCTTCGTCTCTGGGTTGTACTGGAACCCAAAACTAGTCTCCAGTGACAATACAGTCGAGGAAATTAGGATTATTTTTGACAAGTCTGGATGAAATCTTCGCATGATGACTCTTCGTTGCTTCTGTCATCTAAGAGGAACAAATTTTGCACAGACCTTCCTTTTCCCAAAATCTTAATCTTATCCATATCCAATTCTTTAGCTATCATTCTGAGGATGAGACGACAATCTCTTCCCACAATTTCCCAGAACTTTTGCAAGCAACTCTGTCCTCATTTCGAGATTAACAGACGTCCACTTCTTGGGTCATCGCGAATACCCTCATGCCCGTCTTTAGAGCACTTATACCATTCAAACGTACTGGCGTGACTTGAACTTTAATCACCATAAACAGGTTTATGGGCATTTTATACGTTTCCGTTGCAGAATTTTCCCACTTAAAGAAAAATGTGATATTCGTTCGTTGCTCCATTGCAAAATCGTTACACGGAACTAACGAAACTGGTTGTTACTTGCAACTTGTCACCCTACAGGATAATCTCTAAACTATACATGCAAATATATTAAAAACTATTTTTTTTTTAATACAATGATATGTAAAAAGGTAAAAGGCAAACTGCAGCCATTATCAATCCACTGTAGGATGGAAGCCTACTAAACAATTCATGTTGAAGGAAATGGACCATAATCTGCCACGCTGGTCTGGTGCGGGTTGGCAGATCGACCGTATTTAGCAGTCAGGTGGTTGAACCCAGGTTTACCCAAAGAGAATGTTCTACTATGGGACTGTTGCAAAAGAGCTTTTTTTTTTTTTTTGTTTTATTAGCATTAATTGAAGTATATGATGCAAGAAAGCATCATATGCCTCATATAGAGCATCAGCCCCCGCCCCCAAAAAAAACCTTTCCCATTTCACCCATCCGGTAACTCTAAATTTTGTCTAGTTCAGCCTTAAATTTATTTAAGCTATCAACTTCCACAACAACTATATGCACATCTAGTCTACAATTGTCTTTCCGTATTCATTTAGAATTCACTGTTTTTAACATCATCAGTTGATCCCACTGTATATAATTTAAAAACTGCCTGAGACCACTGTAGTCACCTTTACGAAAACAAAAACCCTTCCCTTTACCCTTGATGGTAGTTACATCTTTAAGTAAGTCCCACATCAGTAGACTGTGATCCAGTGGTTCCTTTATCTGCAAATTCTGAATGAATGAATAATCACTGCTGATAATCAGATCAAGGGGCAACCAGAAAGATATTAATCTTTCTGGTTGCCCCTTGAACATGCTGCTGTAGAAAACAATCCTCCAATAAATCCACAAAGGTCTTGTTAGTGTGCGAGTGACCAGCACACAAGTTCTAGTCGATATCTGGAAAGTTCAAATCCTCCATTACAAGACATCCTGATTTACTGGCCCACTATATTTCTCTGCACAATTGTTCGTCGTACTCATAAGAGTCATTAGGCCTATAACAAACTCCTGCTCTCATTTTCCTTTTCCCAGTGTTTATGTCACACCAAACTGACTCAACATTGCACTCCCCACCCATCTCAACTGGATGCACTTCGTTAGATTTTATGCGTTTCTTAACTAACAGCATAACCCTTACTCCTTCCTACCCTGCCTATCCTCTCTATACACACTGTATGCCCCAAATTCCAATTGTTCACTGCTTATATCTGTGACACCACGTTTCTGATATCCCAACAATATCTGCCTTTGATGTTTTGACCAACACTTCAAATTCATCAAATTTATTTACTGTAGTTCTAGCATTGGTGTACATGCAAATATACATGCACCTGTTTCTACTCTTAGTTATCCTAACACCCATGTATTTACTTGTTCCATGATGACTCCCAGCAGCTCTTGAAATCCCCAGCAACTTGCTCTCCAGGCTGCTGCTCCTTACAATAGAAGCAGTGCAAGAATCACTTTCACTTCTGCCAGCGGCTACTGTTAATCCATTGGTCCATGTATTCTCCCCCAAGCTAGCAGTTTTCCGACCCACCTAACACTGCCTCGATAGCATCAGCAAATATTCTTGCACCCTTTCTATTTAAGTGTATCCCGTTACTGTAAAAGCAGTCTCTCCTGTCAACAAGCACATACCACGCTGAAAATAATTCTATCCCGTGAGCTTTGTACAATCTCTCCAGGGCTGAATTGATTATTATTATTATTATTATTATTATTATTATTATTATTAGTCATAAGGTGCAAGGAAGCCTGAGGCTTATGAGAGAGAGAGACAGAAGTAGAAGCGAATCACCAAGAAAGCAAGAAAGAAAACAATGATGATATCCAGTTCAGGACCCTAAATTTGCCAAACCCATACTCACCAGATGTGAGCCCCTTGGTTAATTTGACAAGGCCCTCATCATATACTCCCTCCTATCGTGACTGGGCAGAATTGCAGACATTTTCAAATTCAACCCTAACTCACTGCTGTTTTTCAGCATTTTTCTGAAATTGTTACTTGTTAATTAAATCTGTAGATCTCTTACTCTTAAGGTCATTAGTGCCAACGTGTACAACAATATCACCTTCTTTGCCCTTAAAAGATGGTATCTGATCTATAACGTCATCAACTTTATTGTCAAGTCCCGTAGATCACTTTCATAATTACACAGACTACAGGTAAGGTGAGTATGGGCTTGGCACACCCGGGGTCCTGGGCTGGATATCATCATTCTTCTCGTTCTTGGTGAAACCCTTCTACTTCTGCTCTCTCCCTCTCAGGGTAACGCAGAAAGTTTTTTGGCTGTTGCAGCAAAAGCCTCAGGATTCCTTGCACCATACAGCTAATAACAAACAATTTATTGAAATAACTTTAAAAGGCTTTCTAAAGCTGGAACAGTTATTGACAGAAATGGATTTTGTCTCCAAGTTTATTTCTGTTTATATTTTAATTTTTTAAATTTATTTTCTTTCTTGCTTTATATTTCTTAATTTTTCTTATTTTGTATTTATTTATTCAGTCTTTATCTTCCTTATGTGTTTTGTTTATTTATATTATTTACATATTTATAGTAACGACGAAGCCAGTGTAGTTCTTATTAGTTCTCTGATTTCTTTTAGGTATTTGTACAAAACGTTCGAAGCTGTGTACTTCAAAACTTATGTTCATGTAGGTCCTTACTTGGTGGGAATGTTGTTTGGATATGTTATATATAAGCGTCCCAACATCACACTAAGCCTGGTAAGATTATTTAAAATTTAGACAATACTTTTCAAAGTTTAATCGAATTTTCTATTCTCCTTTTGATTTTGCTATTTCACATAAAATGGCAAAATTCGAAACGCAAAGAAAAATATCGAACCAACTGCACAGAGAATTTTACTTCTGAGAGGGGGTATAACTGGATTAATATTTCCCTAAATGAGATATAATGTATAGTGGTCAAAACAATTATGGATCACTGCATGCACAACTGATGTGCCTTCTTGGGTAGCACAGTTGGTAGGATCACCATCCGCCCCACATCGGGTGGGAAAGATCTGAGTTCGAGTCCCGTCGATGATGTGTGAGTTTTTATGGGCCTTTTTCACAACGTGGCTGAGTTAACCGGACTCAGGCGAGGGTAGCATGGTTTTTCTCCCGGAAACTGGTTTTTCGTGTAGCAAAAGGATATCGACCACTGAACACACGCAATTTACAAACAACATGTACGCAATATGACCTAAGTTGCTGAAACCCTGCAATAACAACAACATCACACAGCATAAATCAAAAACGTTCACTACAACTGCACTTTCAAGAGCAAAGTGTTGTAAGGATGTAGGAACAGTATTTGTCACATTGTGGACTGCATAGTCAGCGAATTCAGTTTGATATATGGTCCTAGCAACCACCAGACGTGTTTCAAATGCGCGATGCATCGATAAAAATCAGTGTATCCTGAGTTGTTTCAGAATCATTCCCCACTCTTGTAAGTACTGATTACATGTCACTGGACAGTCCAGGCGAGCTACATTAAGTCTTCGTAGGGTGCCCCAGAAGCGTGATAGGATTTGAATCGGTGTCGCGGGCAGGGAAATCCATATGGATAATACCTTCAGTATTAGTTCGTTTATATTAGAAACAATATAAATTAACTAACTCTTCTCCTACAATGATCCAAAAACACCCACGAAGCCTCCACAACAGCCAACCACCTACAGACCGATAGCTTTGCTACCAGTGATCAGCAAACTATTTGAGAGAATGCTATAGGCCAGAATTGACACACATTACAAGAGTGCTGAACTGCACATGTCTACCCAGTTCGGCTTTAAGCCCGAGTCTTCGACAGTAGAGGCACTTAGACATCTGCTGTACAGTGTGGCCAGTTCCAATAGTAAATACTACCTAATCATCTCCATAGATTTTGCCGGGGCTTTCGACACCATTTGGTGGCCAAGTGTCCTGACAAGGCTAAGGTGGGCCAACCTTGCCTGCAATTTGTATCTCACTATCAAGTCTTACCTTACCAACAGGAGTATTAGTGTCGTGGCACCCTATGGTAGGGTAAACCGCTGTGTCTGTAGGGGTTGCCCCCAGGGTTCTCTCCTGGGGCCGCTGTTATGGAACATTGTCTTGGATGAGTTCCTGGCCATGGACCTTGGTGACGTCCAAACCCAAGCTTTTGCCGACGACTTAATCTTGAAAATTGCTGCCGACAGTAGAACCCAGTTGGAGGTAAAAGCAAACCATGCCATCAAGATACAGGACTGGACCACCTTACACTGCCTAAAAATCTCACCAACTAAGACATCCTCAATCTTACTGAAAGGCACTCTTGACTTGCACAGGCCGCCTCAAATAAAGGTGAACAACACCACAATGAAACTCCAAAGCCAGCTTAAGTACCTGGGGGTGATATTAGATTGTAATCTTTCCTTCAAGCAGCATCTCACACATCTAAGAACAAAGATAAGGAAGTACTCTGCACTGTTAGCACGTGTGGTCCGTCGTGACTGGGGACTTAAACGTCGCGTACTCTCCTTATATTATAAAACGACATTCCTACCAGCTATAACATACGCCTCTGCCGTTTGGTATCACAAGGCATCAACAGCCGTAAATAGACGCATAATCGACTCAATCCATAGAACTATCCAGAGCCTGCAGCACCACTAGCACTGTTACCCTACAGGTCTTGGCCGGAGCCCTTCCCCTTGACCTGGACATCATACGTACTGGAACAGCCTATTATATAAACAAAGGAATGCCTTGCACCCACCTAAACTACACAGTGGATAACAGTGCAACCCACAAGGCTGAAAAGAACAGGCTGCAGAAATACCTAAAAGAAACCTGGCAATACCGCTGGACAAACACAACAAAAGGGAATATCACCAAAAAGTTCATCCCGGACGTAGACAGAGTTTACCCCATTCTTCCAACCTGGCTGCAACCCGGACTTTACACGATCTGCCTCCTTACGGGTCAAGGGGCTTTCAATGCAAAGCTTACAGCATTGGGAATAGTGGAGGATCCGCGTTGTACTTGCGGGGAACAAGAAAGCTGGGTGCACATTATGTTTGAGTGTGCCCAATACGAAGACCTTAGATGCAGACTAATAACTAGAGTTGACTATCTACCGAGGGATCTTGAGTCACATCTACTAGATACACAAGAGGAATATTTAGCCTTAACTGATTTTGCCCAGGGATTATTTACCAGGCGCCAAACACTAACCGCCATAGAAGACCTTAAAGGAATGAGGCAAAACAAACCTGCAAATAGCAGCGAGATGACACAGAGGAGCCGACTATACAGACTTTGGACTGAGTACAAAATGAACTGGGAAAAGACAAGTGACAATATATTGTCCAACCACAAGAGTCATGATTACCGCCAATGGAAGCGGAAAAAAAAAAAAAAAAAAAAAAAAAAAAACCACCTTTAAATAGTTGTGACATCAGAACAAAAGGACACTACCCCCAGACCTTGCAGCATAGACCCACTACATAATGACAAAAGGTAGTGTGAGGACTATCAAACATCACGGAAGAGATAAAACCCCATAATGACAGCCAGTAGACTTATGACCCCAAGATAATGACCAGAAAATAGGACCCAGACCACATGCAGTCTGGAAGGATGACATCCCAGATTTAAATCCCTATTAGTGTCCCACCTAGATGAGACTCAACGGCCAGCTTTTTAGGGCCTGCAAACTGATGGAGACGACATACGGGGGCACTCTCCCGCCGGCCCAGCCTATTGGCGACTCAAATCCGCACTCTCTTGAGCGGATCTTTCTTCCCCAACTCCTGGGGAGGGGGAAGGAGAGGCTTGCCTCTCCTCGACTCCCCAGTTTTCTCACTCTGGTGGGGCACGGGCATGCCTCACTACCTGCAGGGACCATCTACTCTGTCGGCCCCTTATTTCCAATTTCTTCCCTCCAGTCTTCATCCCCCCCCAAACTTTTGTCTTGCACAGCGTTTAGCCCCACATGTCAAAATCAAAAGAGAACATAAAAATTCTTGCCCGAACCTATTTGGTTTTTAAAACTCACTTTCACCGCACAGCCCCACGTCGCATACTATTAATACTAACTTGCTAAGTATCACTAATATCAACATCGATTTATTTATTTATTATAATTATTATTTTTTTTTATTTTATTTTATTTTATTTTTTTTTTGGTCCTAGCCACTGAAATCCCAGAAAGTAAGTGGCAAGACCAGCCAGAGTACAAATATTGGTAACACCCGGCCAGCCTCCCTGTGGCGGGTATTGGTAACGTCGGGTCTCACTAGGGGCCCGGCGGCTAACAGGCCGGACGAACAATGGGCACAACAAACTACACAGTACATATCCCACACACTTTTAAATCTCTGGCTTGTCCGATACAGAGAACATACGAGGAGATGGGAGAAATCCCAGGTGCCGTCAGACCCCGAACATACCTAATACCTAATACCAGCATAAGGGAAGAATCATGGGTGGAAAGATCTCAACTCCACACCAGCATGCAGATTGTTTACACCTGTTTCACACTCACTAAGATCCAACGAGAATTCGACCGTAGCTTCTATCTGGATTCATCTGTGAATATCAAATGCGCCATCACACATATGGTACGACCCTAACTTGGACATCCAGGGGTTTCTTCGAATCGATTCCGTAACCTACTGATGGCATTAGTAACATACTAAGCCATTCCGGGACCTGAAGTTGTGCTGTCCCATCTCTAGTCTCCCAATGACACTCCAAGAGTTGGATTCAGACAAATCGCTCTGAGATGACATTTTATATGCTTCACTGAAAATGGCACTAATTAATAGTGCCATTTTCAGCTGTAGCTGGAGTTTACAAATGACATGCGTCTGCGACATGGTCGAGTACTTTATGAAACAGCTGCAAGCATAGGTTTGCACGTTGTTGTTGCTGTAGGGTTTTGGGAGCATTAGCCCATATTGCTTTATACACTATCTGTAAATTGCGTATGTTCCTTAGTCAATTTTCCGTTTGTTGGGTAAAAACCCGAGTTTCCAGGAGAAAAACTATGATGTCCTCGCTTGAGACCGATTCAGCCACGTTGTAAAAAAGACCCATAAAAACTCCTCAAGTTATCGACGGGACTCGAACGCAGATCTTTTCCACCCAGTGTGGGAAGGACCGCGATTCTACCAACTGCGCTACCCACGAGAGTAAGTTTGCATGTTCTTGGAGGAAAATAATTGACATCTGTCTTGTGATGTAACTGCGAGCACAATAGATATTGATACAGTAGATTATCCAATAAATAATATCACCTAATTGCTTTCACCAGAGTATTTATAGCAACAATACAGGTAAGGCTATTACTTCATTTTGGCTGTTGTGTTTTCTTAATATGCAACTAAGGCTATGAGTTATCGATGTAATTTTTCTGTAAATTGCGTATATTATTTGGTCAGTTTTTTATAGATGAGAAAGCTGTGTTTCAAGGAGTGAAACCATGCACTCATCGTTTAAGACGGATTACTCGGATATGGTACGAAGCAAAGTCCATTCCTCCCATCTTTCTGGGATTCGAACCAGGGTCTCTACCAAGCGGTGTAGATGGTCAGCGATTCTAACTATTGTGCTTGCCTCAAGGATTGATTCTTTTAGTTGAATTCCCATTTAGATTTCTCCCAAATATGGTGTTTGCTCAATATTACACTGGAGACATCTCTTTGGTGAAGTTATTATAATAATAGTAGCTCCATTTATTTTATTTCAGGGCACAGCATAGTTTATTTTATTTCATAAATTTAATGTTTTTATTAAATTTCTTTCTTTGTTATATAGCCTCTTCGCATATTTGGGACCTGTATTGCTATCACCATCAGTTTTTGTGTGTTGTATGGACCATTCGAAGCTGCCAGGAGCAATTTTCCACCGATCCTTGTGACTTCAATCTATGCATTTGCGCATCGAATGGCCTGGGGTATAGCAATATCATGGTTCATTTGGATAATGAACCAGAAAGGCAAGTTGCTTTTCTCCTATCAAGATCAAATAGAAACAAATATTGACTGTCTACTAATGTTTAAACAAATCCTGTTTAGAATGGTATTAATATTAGTCATATAGTGCAAGGAACCCGCAGAATTTGCTGAGCCACCAATAATAATAATAGTAATAATAATAACTAGGGGGCTCTGTCCCCTGTTCGCTTTGCTCGCCAACCCACGCACATGCTTTTCTACGTAATATGTAGAGGTATGACGGAGTAAGTTAAATTTTTCTACGTAAAAGACACACCTGTCGAAATGCACTGATTGATATCTAATCTAATATATAAAATAAAATAGAAAGTGTTAGAAAAAACTATAAAAAGTAAAGTTATGTGAATGTTGAGTGAATGAAAGTTATTATTAATTGCATGTTCCATCTTAGCCTCTTCACTGGCAGACTGATGGCTATGCAGACCCTCAAAGTCCTCATGGTTATCCAAGCTGACATCATGCTGTAGCTTTTCCTGGTTGGTATGGTATGGGATGCTGACACTGGCAATTACGGTAACCCCCAGTCCAGTGTTGGACAGAGCTGTAAAAAGAAGCTAGTGAGGAAATACCAGTTGATTCCAGAAAGTGTACTGTACTACAAGTACGAACCCAGGCCGTACTTGGTGGTCGTGCTGGAGTATAAACAAGAACATACGAACTTGCCTAAAAATCAGTGTCATCATCGAAGATAAACTTCTACTCCTATGCTTATAGGAATAGAAGAATACTTTTTGAGAGATATAAGACAGGACTGAGTTTTAGAAGGATTGAAATCAATTAAGTTATCTTTGCCCAACTGGAGATCAAGCATTTAAGGATTTGGCAGTGGATACTCAAGAAGTTGCAGCTGTTTTTGCAGGGCAAAGTTTCTCAAACTGGAAGGTGGAATGCAATGTGCTATTGTCAGAAAAACTATGGATAGGAATGACGGTCAATGGAAGAAGATCAATAATATACAAGAGTAAAAGAGGTGGAGAAAGAACTGAACTTTGGAGAAACACCAGCATTAGTGGGAAAGTTAGAAAACAGACAGCCATCTACCATCAACCGCAGTGAGCTGGCCAGAGAGAAAACTGGATACCCATTTACAAAAAAAAAGACGGAAGCTTATTTAGTAGACCTTTATGCCAAACACGATCAAAAGCCTTTGAAATGTCAAGAGCAACAGCTTGAGTTTCACCAAACTTTTTCATTGAATTTGTTTACAGATTTGTAACATAAGCCAGAATATCACCAGTGGATCGACACTGATGGGAATACATACTGGGGATTGTTCATCATATGGAAGATTTCTAGACAGTTTAAGATAACACATAATTTCTTCTCTGTTCCCTTGTTTTTAATTATGCAAATTCCCCGTACGTACATTACTGTAAGCCTGAAATCCGGTAAATCTTAGATTGCACAGATTGTTCTTTTTCTCACAAACAGCCCGTCTAAGTACACGGTCGAAGTGAGTAGTCCTTTAGGTACCTCAGATAACAACTTGGTGATTGTCTCTTCTCCAATGGAACCTTTATCTCATGGCTATTCCCAACCTCGTATTCTTTGGCATTACAAGAATGCAAAATGGGATGACCTGCAACATTTATTTTCTCCTTTTACTTGGTTGGACTAGCCCAGTGGTCAGGTGCAAGAGTGCATAGCACGCGTTCCTTGAGTAGACCGGGGTTCAAGCTCGTGAATACTAAATAATATAAATATTTGTATTGACGATTTATTGTAAACTCTACTGACTTGGTCTTCGTGCCGGAGTATAAACAGAAAATTTTTTATGAGGCCTGACGTAGCCGAGTGGTCAGGAAGGAGACTGCATAGCAAGCATTCCTTGAGTGTGCCGGGGTTCAAGCCCGTGACTACTAAATACGATAAATATTTGTACTGACGATTTATTGTAAACCCTACTGACTTGGTTGTCGTGCCGGAGTATAAAAAAAAATTACTGTTTCAAAACTTCTGATGTAAACGCTTGCTCAGATCTTGTCAGTAAAATTATTCTTGTAGGAATCCTTTATCCCACACTCCACTTTAAAATTGGTTTTCCAATAAATATGCTAAGGCTGTTCAAGAGAAGAATGTTGCATATCATAATCGGCTTGTTTCCAATTCTTCAGTTTCATTTTCTGCCTATACCAAAGCTCGCAACAATTGTAAAGCAGTTATTAATCAGTCCAAATTAGAGTTTGAACACGCTAAGAGTAGAAAACTTGCTTCCTGCCATAATGGTAGCCGACCATTCTGGATTCTATTGATAATTTTTGCCCATCTCTGCTCCCACCTCTGTCAAAGCCAGATGGTTCTGTAGTCACTTCAGCCAAGGATAAAGCTGACCTGCTAGCATCCCATTTTTCTTCCAATTCATGTATTAATGATCTTAGTAAAACACTACCCACCATTCCCAACACATTCCATTCATTGCCTCCTGGGTCTTTCATCAAATGGATGTCAGAAGGATTTTGACGAATCTTGATGCTAAGAATGCTCCTAGTCCTGATGATGTTTCTCCACTTGTTCTCAAAACCTATGCTCTGAACTTACTCCTATTCTTTGCCGCCTTTTATCACTTTCTTATTCCAAAGATGTTTTTCCTTCTGCTTGGAAATTTGCTCATATCCAGCCAGTTCCTAAAAAGGGTGACAAATCCCTCCCATCCAATTATTGTCCCATTGCAATCTACTCTTTCTAAATTAATGGAGAAATCAATTAACCGCCAACTCTTAAACTACCTAGAAACCTTCCGTCTGATCAACGATCGCCAGTATGGATTCCGTCAGTGTCGATCCACTGGTGATATTCTGACTTATGTTACCCATTTATGGACTAATTCAATGGAAAGGTTCGGTGAAACACAAGTAGTTGCTCTTGACATCTCAAAGGCTCTTGATCGTGTTTGGGATAAAGGTCTTCTAAACAAGCTTCCATCTTATGGTTTGCCAACTGTTTTTAGTAATTTGTTATCCAATTTTCTCTCTGATCGCTCACTGAGGGTGATGGCTCTCTGTCTTCTAACTTCTCCACTAATGCCGGTGTCCCCCAAAGTTCAGTTCTTTTCCTCTTGTATATTAATGACCTCCTTCCATTGACTGGAAATCCCATCCATAGTTTTGCCGATGATAGCACATTGCATTCCACTTTCCATTTTGAGAAACCTTGCCCTGCTCAATCAGCTTCAATTTCTCGAATATCCTCTACTAATTCCTCAAATGCGATCGCCAGGTAATTCTCCAGTGAGGTAAAGACAACTTAGTTGATTTCAATCCTCCTAAAACTCAGTCTTTTCCTATATATAGCAAAAAGGATTCTTCTTCTCCTATGTTTATCTTTGGTGACACCGATTTCTAGGCAAGTCGATATATCTCTTTTGGTTATACCCTAATTCTAATCTCTCTTTCTCTTGGCACAAGCACATTACAAATATTGCTTCCTCTGCATCTAAAAAACTTGGTTTTCTTTTTCGCTCTCGGCGTTACTTTTTTTTCAAACAACTGTTCATTCTGTATAAATCGCAAATCCGACCTACCATGGAACATTGTTCCCACAGCTGGGGCGGTGCCCCCAAAACCTCTCTCAGGCTTCTAGATTCCATTCAGAAGAGGGCACTTGGCTCATCTTTAACAGTCTCTCCACTCGCTGTCTCATAGACGTACTGTTTTTGCTGCATGCCTCTTCTACAGATACTTCCATGGGCACTGTTCTTCTGAATTGGCGTCTATAATTCCCGCTCTCTCTTGCAAAACAGTCCAAACACATGCCGCCACTAGCCATTTACTGTCCAATTTCATACTTACAGAACCAACTTTTTATCTTCCTCGTTTATTCATTCAACTGCCGTTTTCTGGAACAACCTTCCTTCTTTCCTGAAAATACAGTCGACAGAAGTTCAAGTGTAATATCTTCCCTCGTCTTCTCAACCTCCAACCCAAGCACGGTACTAAGTACTATAGGTTCTAATACCTCTCGCGTTTGGGGTTTTCATAAAAAAAAAAAAAAATCCAAAAATGTTCTACATCAATGGTTCATTTAATTTTCAATATTTAAACGTGGGCATGAGGTTTGTATGCATATCTGCTATCTCCGCAAAGTTGCCTCTGTAAAATATTCACTGTATTTGGAACTACTAACATTCAATGCTTCAATCAGATGAAAAAAAAATTCACAAATAACTCGTTTGACAATCGCATTTGCCACTTTACAGCCATAATTTGGTAATTTGGTCAATTAATTACAAGGGTTAGAATTGTAGCACAAAGTAGTATAGTGGGTAACTGGGTTTCGTTGTCATTATTTGCTATACGTAATTAAACAATAAATATAAATGAGAAAATTTATCACTGGGAATGGTTTATAAATTAAATTAACCACTCACTGTGCTTTCAGGCTAATAACCGTTCCCACTTATAATACCGAAATTTCTGTGATATACTTGTCTTTTACATTTTTATAGGTATATTTCTGAAGATACTGTCTTTCCGGTTGATAACTGTACTGAGCAGACTGACCTTCTTTGCATATCTTATTCATGGCCCAGTTATTTGGGTCAGGTATGGCCTTATGAAAGAAAAGTTTGTACTTAGTAAATATAATCTGGTGAGTATCAATACTTATTTAAATCTTATTTCACCTAATTGTTAAAAAAAAAAAATCTCATGTTACCATATCTACTAAAATATTTCCTGATTTTTATTTTCTTCTCTTTACAGTTGTATGAATTTATTGGTCATACAGTACTGACGATGAATATAGCGTGTGTGTGTCATTTACTCGTAGAAGCACCTTTTGCAAATCTAGAGAGGCTAGCATTTTTTGGAAGAAACACTAGAGAAAAAATAAATAGAGGGCAATGGGTGGAAAAGGTAGATGGAACATCTCTGTCTGTTGTGCATATCTCAAGTGATCAAAAGTGCAAAAAACAAGAATTATCCATAGGTACATTTAAATATGCGAAGGAAAATGAACGAATATGATTTAGTAATAATAACGGCAATTATCAGCTCAAAAAAACAGCCCACCTCATATGTATTTTATTTCTTCCTTCCCAAAATGTATTCAAACTACCCATTTCCACATCAAATGTTACTTTGTTCCAACGCTTAAAATACATTGCAATTTGAGGAGCTGGTCTTCCTTGTTATAAAAAAGGTTACCTTTTTCTGCTAATCTTGTTGCTCTCTACTACATCTCTTCAAAAAGATCCACATTGCTCCTAAAATGAGGTTTCCAGACCAGCATGCAATACTCAAGATGTGATATAACTGCCACTGTATACAACAGGATAATCACCTCCTTTCCCTTGCTAGCAAAGTTCTCGTTTATCCTTGAATCCCATGAGCTGATCTAGCACTGTTTGGAGAAGTGCATGTCAGACTGCACAAGTGAATCCTAGCTCTTTCATTCTTCACTATCATGAGTGTGGTAGCACCCAATTGGTATGTTATTCTGGAATTACTGCTATTCAAAGGCAGTACCTTGAATTTATTGATTATTCCCAGCCATTCTGCATAATCTCCAAATCTATTATATCCTGCTGTCACTGCCTGCCAAATTCTGAATCGTCTGCAAACTTATGCTGAGGACAGCATGCTAAATTTACTGTTATTAAATACTAAAAACAGTAAAGGACTCAACAGTGTGCCCCAAGAAACTCCACCAACATTAACCCACGAAGAGCAGTAGCTATTTAATAATCACTTTCTCCTGCCATTTAACTATTCCTTTATCCATAGTGGAAACTGTTCCATAATGCCACACTGATCCAACCTATATTTTGTGTGGAACAGTAAAAGCTTTCAAGTTTATCACATAACCGCACAAATCAACTGAAACTAGAACTAGGCTGTTACTTGTCTTCTTGAATTAATTCAATGAAATTACAAAAGTAATAATTTTTAAGAACTGTAAAACAGTCATTATAGTCACACAAACCAATTTACAAAGACCAAAAACAAGAATTACATCTGATATGTCAAGTGCAAAAATTTTAGTAATGGAAATCATTTAAGTTACATAGAAAACGTAGATGTCAGGCAGGATTAGATTACAAAATTTTGTATATCAAGGCTTTCAAAAAGTTATCAACATCCAGCCGTGATGGTTACCTCAACGGTTTCACAGAACCAGAGATAATCATCACAGACGTTGAATGTGTAGCTACAGTCTATACATTATTTGCAGTTCAGAGCAGAGGTGGGACTCTGCAATGAACTTAGAGTATTCATCTTATTTGTAACTGGATGTTCAAGTGGTACTGAATCTGGATACACAAATTAATAAATTTTTCAAACTGTATATTCTAATTCCATGTGACAAGAATATAGTCCAACTTACTTCAAAACATAAATATGTTATCCTCCATTTAGTTGGTGAAAATAGTAATCTTAAGTGACACTAGGATATTATTATGTCATATGGTGCAAGGAAGCCTGAGGCTTATTCTGCACCAGTCAAAAAAAATTCCCAAGTTACCCTGAGAGAGAGAGAGGAATCACCAAGAAAGAGAAGAATGATGATATCCAGCTCAGAACCCTGGGTTTGCCATTTCTCCTGCCATTCTCACCAGATGTGAGCCCCTGGGGTTATATGCTAGTATACAATCAATGCAATACTTGTTAGACAAAGTGACTTACATATTTAGCATTAGCAACATGATGCAAGGTCCGCTGGTTGTCAGAGGGTTTTTAGGTGCATCAGCAACTTAGGCCATATTGTGCTGTATGCAATGTCTGTAAATTGCAGTTTTACGGTTGATATGCTGTTTTATAAATGAAATACCCACGTTTCCAGGAGATAAATCATGCAATCCTCACCTGACACTAACTTAGCCCGTTGTAAACGATACCCATAAAAATTCCTCACATCAGTCGAACTCGATTTTATCACTGTGTGTATGTGGGGGGGGATGGTGATTATACCAATTGTGGTAAACAATAGGGACATGACACAAAGAAACAAGCTTATACAGCTTCACCAAAATAAGCCAATTTCCTTTGCTGAATCATCTTTCAAATTTATTTGAAAGATTCATTCGTTTATTTGAGACCTACCAACTACACCAGCTGGAGGTTTACTACAAAAATCAATTAGTCTCTAGCTGAATTTCTATGCATAATGCAGCCATAGTTTTCCAATTTATGTTCCTGTGTTATCAAAGAGTAAGTTGGTCCTTAATCCATTTAACCAATTAAACACATGGCTTTGCAAATGGGGAGTGCATTGGTTGTGCTGCATCAGGACCCCAATCTAGGAGGCACCTATAATGAGAGCAATGTCTCAACATAAATAAACGAGGCCACTTAACCCCTTTTGCATCCGTGCCCCCAAATTCCTTTGCACGGCTCTTAAATGACTAGTTCCTAGTTCAGACCCTGCAATTTACAGAACTTTTTTCTTTGTAAGAACGCTTCTAATTTTGTAGCTCTCTGCACACAAAAAATTTAAATCCTTACAAAAATGAGCCTTCCAAATATGTGGGTAATGTTCAAGATGCAACCTAACGATTGCTTTATACAACAGAATAATCACCTTTATCCCCGATTGCAATATTCCTGTATATCACTTGTAAAACACAAGATGTCCTAGCAGCTTAACTGCACTGCTTAGAGAACATATCAGACTACAACTAACCTTGTCTTGTTGAAGTAGCATATCATTAACCACACTGCCCACTTTGTATCATCAGCACTTATACACCAAAAGGACAGAATTCATGGGATACCTGGTTCCTGGGCAACGCAACACTGTCACCCTTCTCACTAGTGGACGAACCCACCACTTCGCAGGTATATAGGTACACTGTATTCACGGAGATGATAACTTGATGTCAGTATGGATAAACGTCGTAAGTTAACTGACTTTGAAAAACAGATTATAGTGGGTGCCTGACGCATGGGTCACTATCACGGGCATGGTACAGAAATTGCACTATCCTCGTTTGACAGTATCAAGTGTATCGTAAATACGTCATTTCTGGAATAACATCTCATCATAGATAGTGCTGTGAGCAGAGAAAGGTGGTGGATGAACCTGGCTGTTGACATGTCTTGTATTGTTTCAGCCAACCAGAGTGGTACAAATCACCACACCCTTCAACAAGGGAGTTGCCAGAAATATCTCCATCAAGTGATCATTAGCCACAGGTTATGGGAGCCGCCAACCCACCAGAGTCCCATGACTATCACCATGACGACACTGGTCTCTGCCTCAACTGGGTGAAAGAACATCAGCACTGGACTTTATTGGAGACAGGTCTCCTGTACCAATGAGTCCCATTTCCAGTTATTTCAAGCAGATAGAAGGGTGTATTTGGCAGAAACCATACGAAGCTATGCACCTGTCATGTCAACAACTGGCACATCATAACCTTGACTGTTCAGCTCTGAACAGTCCAGGTTGTCCATCCTTGCAGACCAACTGCATCCCTTCATGGTCATCGTGCACCTACAGGGCAATGGACTTCCCAGAGAGCCGTGGTGACTAGAACATGGTTCAGAGAGCATTCCCCAGATTTTACTACAATGGAATGGCCTTCCTGTTCACCGGAAATGGACCCTGTGGAGCATCTTTGGTATGCTGTGAAAATCCATTTGAGCTTTGGCTTCTCCACCAAGCAATGCAACAGAATTATGGACAGTGGTGCAGAAGCATAGCTGGAAATACCTCCTATGGAACACTTTTGTGAACTAGTGGACTCTATGCCTTTCCACATGACTGTCCTTATCCAGGCCTACATAGTAGGTAGGTATCCCATGATTTCTGTCCACTCAGTGTATAGCTACTTCGGTATCATTAATAAAAAACAATAAGGGAGATTCCAATACAGAATCCTGAAGGACCCAACTCATACCCACAAAGAGCAATGGCTATTAACCACTCTGTATCCCTGCCACTCCACCATCCACTTATCTAAAGCAGGCATGTCTCCAAAGCCACTGTTCCAATTTGTACAGCATTCATTCATGTGGAGCAGTCAAAAGCCTTATCTAAGTACTGTATATGATGTCAAAACTATTTTTATATCCAACTGCTTTGTGCCTACCTCAGAGCAGTTAATCAAGTTGGTTCGGCAAGATCTCTTAACAAATCCATGCCGTGAATCTCATAACTGCATTCCTATCAGTGTTATTCTTTAACCATTGGCTTCACTTTTCTTGGCACAAAAGTCACACTTAATTGAAATTTGTGTACTTGCACACCTGCAGTATATGTATTAGCATTAAATGTGAAAAATGGCTTATAAAGCATCGGCCAAAAAAAATTCAAACCACCCACCTCCACAACAGATGGAAGTTTGCTCCAACACTCGACCTCTCACTGGCTGAAGGCAATATTCCACACATCTATCCTTCCTCAATTTGAATTTCATGTGCACAATCACAAGGGGAAGAATGCCATCATTTAGCTTAATCAATCCATTCAAGGCTTTAAACACCTCAATATCATTAATATTGAAAATAAATAGTGGGCCCAGCACTGATCTCTGGAGGACTCCACTAATAACATTAGTCCATGGAAAGCAATGCCCATTGTGTAGGGAGGACATCCCCTTAATTCCAAGGATCTAATTATGACTTATAGCTTGCTTACTCTTTTACTGATTCTATTGATATAACTGGATAGATTCATAAGCTGTAAGTACCTTATTTACTTTCAAGTCAACAACTTTGCTTCCGGGTTCCTTTCAGTTATCATAAATTCATTTAAAACCCAATTAAAACTGCGTATACTATTAGAATCCTGACATCCCTCTCTTTTTCTTGCACATGAATGTAGATGCAAGATATTTCTTCAATTTGCAGCCTATTCAGAATCAATAGTTATGCCATTAATATCCCATAGCACAATGTAGTTCTTTCCCCTTCCTTCTAGCATTAAAACAAGCAAATAAATCTTTGCATTCTTAGCCAGACATCTCATAATATATCTTAGTCTATCTTTTCCATTAGCAATTTGCCATTCGGTCAGTTATGTCTGTTAATAGAATAGAGGCAGTTAAGGCTAGGGAGGCACGAGTATAGTAATTTCTGTAAACTGCACATCCTGTAATTTCCTTGCATGTCTTGCTGCATGAAAATTTGAATTTTCAAGAATGGAGAATCCATACAGTGCTAACTAAATCACATTGAGAAGAGAGAGAAAGAAGAAAAACTGCCTGGAGGAGAAGTTGCAAACAAAGGCCTTTTCCACATGGGGACAGACAACAATTTTAGCTGTTTTGAGTAGAAGACCTATATTTTCAATGTCAGCCCTAAAATTGATGCTGGGTGTTTTGGAGCTCCAGCTCAGCACAAATTTCTATCCAGCTCGTTTTTGAATGTTTAATGATAGATTTGTTACTGAACGTTGTAACTGTAATACTACATTAGTATGAGAATAGTATTATCTGTATTTTGTAGTTTAATAAATTCTCATCTTGGTGAATAGATAAAGTTTAGCTTTAAGCTACAACCAAGGGGTTATGTTATTCATAACCAAGGAATAACATATAATGCATATTTTTTTATATCTTAAGGTGCTTATAAGGGCCTTTACCTTTGTAACATAAAAATTTATGACTTAAATAATTAGATGCCATTGGAAAATATTACCCTTTAACCAGTAATGTTTCAGGAATGTACATGATAACATGCAGTCTGAGACACCTGCCACTTTTTACTGTATAAGAACAAAAAATGTGCATATAAGGAGAACTGGAATTATTCACAGCACACAATGTTCATTTTTTGTTATCACACAAAAAATAAAACACAGTACTTTAGTATTTCAAAAAAATATATTTTAACTATACAAAAAGCATCTAATTGCAAAATGATCTAAAAAAATTAAAAATATTTAATTATTAAATAATTCTTTGGTTAAAAGACAAAAGAAAGGCTTATGTTACATTACAAGAAAAAAAAAAAAAAAGAAGAAAAATATGAAGATTCCTGAAATTTGTAATTGTCAAAGGTATGCCAAGTATTAGCCATTTTCCATACAGTTTTTGAAAATTTTCTTTGCTCTTAATCATTAGATAGTTAAAAAACCACTAAAATCTGTTTTCTAAAATTTGGAGAGGGTAAGCATATACATTTTGCAGACCCTGCTTTGGCTTCCATATTGAAGCTGGATTGCAAAAAACATCTCGTAACTGCTAATGTACTGGCTAAGAGGCAGTCTAACTTTTAAGATTGTGTGCATAAAGCAGTGCCAAATTGACAGCAACACAGATTATAGAAAACTGACTAATTTAGTCAGTTTTCTATAATCTGTACTTATAGGGACCTATAGAAAACTGATCAGTTTTCTATAGGTCCCTAGTGCCTAATTTTAATTCATAGTACATAGGTGCCAGTTACTGTGGCACATATGTACTATTCAGTCAACTCCATCTCGCAGATTGGAGCATCATGCATTAGTGATTAAGAGTTAAATAGGCACAATATTATGTAATGCAGAGGTGTCAAACGCCCCCTCCACACAGGCCGCATGCAGCCCACAGCACTCCCAAGTACAGCCCGAATCAAATTAAAATTTAACTGGGAAATATTCAACAAAATAATAAAATACAATCAAACATGGATAATATTTCACTTTATTAATGCTTATTTGTTTCTTTTTATCTATAGTTCCTATCCGATTTGTATGCATGTATGTGTTAATAAATAAATAAATATATATATATATATATTGAAAACCAATGCGTTTTCAAGTCAAGTCAAATGCAGCCCTAAACTTTATATGATCCTTGTATAAGGTTTAGTGGCCCCTGTTCCTATTTGAGTTTGACACTTATGATGTAATGCATCTAGTCCTTGAATGAAGATGTTCTGCAATCTACTAGTCATTTCTGACTAGATATTTCACTGGGAAAAGAGAAAAAAAAAAAAAAAAAAATTGATTCATTATAGTATAAACAAGTCAAAAATTTCTTGAAAGTACTTATGTATAACCTGTTTATGGAACATCTTAAACTTGTTTTACTTAAATATGCTCAGCACATTTTTAAAGAACAAGTACAAGCATTTAAAAAACCAAAATGAAATGTTTTACTTCTCCATTTAACAATCATAATACAAATATGAAGGACTCTGCTAGGAATGGTAGCTATAGTAAAAATTTAAAAATTACATTTTTTTTAGTTCTATTTTTTTACATAATTTTCAGCTTGCTGAAAGATAGCTACAAAGAAATGCTGGCCATCAGCTATCAGATCAGACAGAGATTAACAGACCTCTTATGATTTAATAGAACAGTCCATTCTTGTTGACTAAAGCTTTCACATTAAAAGAGTATTCTACATGAGATTTTTTTTTTATTGAAGACCAGCTTCAAAGTTTATCTTAAGGCATCATCATATACAAAAAAAAAAAAAAAGAAAAAAAGTTGCCTATTATTTAAAACACTGCAAGATATCTGGGATTGTTTTCATACTGAAAACTTATTTTCTCAGTATTTATTTATTTACTATACTCAACCAATCTACTTTGGCACTCAAGATATAATTAACCAAGAAAAACAAGTCTCCTAAGCTATAAATTTTTAGCTTCTGTCTTGATTACAGAAACCATAGTTTAAATCAAACTCCCTTCCAAAATGAAAAAAATAATAATAATAAACAAAGTTCCAGAACAAAATCTGAAATCTTTTTTCTATGCACATGATTCTTAATATGGATTGTCTACCAAAAATTAATGGCACACTACAGGGTGGACAAGAGTAAGCCCATTTATTGAATTTTTAATAAATATGCTTCACTGGCTGAGTCCTGACTGATAAAGTTCAAGTACTGGATGCATTAGGAGAGGTTTAAACCTCTAGACAGCCCCCGGATCCAAATGGATTGAAAACTTTCCATAACTAAGGCTGAAATTCTACAGCTATCTACCAGTAGTCAGGATATCTGAACCAATGAGTTACATTTACTTCTGCTACATATCTATTCAAATTTATTTTAAGTATGGAATAAATTTATTTTTTTTTTTTATTATTATTATTATTGACAATTGTGCAATAGAAAGATATGTTGTCTGAAGCTAAAATATGGCTTATGGTTGGTCCAAAAGACATTTCATCCCAATTTAATATTACAAAGATTTGAGGGGCATTCTATACAGCAATTTAAACATTTCAATATATTTTACATTAAACATGTACGATACCATACTGAAGCCTTATAAGTATAGTAATATATTGCTATGCATCCTATAAAAATTACTTATTCCACACAACAGCACTACTCTTCTCTAGGTCGACAATACAAGATTACAACATAGTGGTGGGGGGGAGAGAAACATTTAGCACCATTAGTTCAATGTTCAGCATGTCATCTAAAGAAAATAAAATCTGACAAAATCTCAATTTAACAAAATGGTTACCTAAAATATGAGAAAAGCAACACATTTCTCATTATTTTCAAGAGTTTCACACAGACATTAAGTCTAATATCTCCTTCTCCTATTACATAACTTTAAGCTCAGAAACAAGTTCATGATAACCTCTTATTCAAACTTATATTCCTATTCTAAAAATAGATATTATCATTGCACTAAAATTATATTTAAATCAATAATGTATGTTTACACTTTTTTTAAATCAGTACCTGACTGTTTTAAAACTAATACTTATAAAAGGAAAGTCCTTGAAAATAGGAAAACAGTAATGTGTTTGATGAATAGTTCATTTTGTACACATTGATTGATTTCATCAATCAAAATATGTAACATAATGTTACTGTAGTTGGATATGCATATTTATTATCCACCAACATGTACTGACACTGAGTGAAACAGATTACATTCTAAGAAAAACAATTTCCATCTATTTAACATCCATATCATGGACTTTAATGACTGTAGCAGTCTGAGGCTACACTTGACAAGATTTCTGTGAGTAAACATAATTTTGCATCAGTCATTTCTCAAGACAACAGCTGGTTCATTCACACAAAAGCTGGGCAGCTTGGTCTTAAACATTTCAGTGACATTCAAATTGGATTAAGATGAAAGCCTACCCTAATGACAGTACTTTCCTTAAACCACTCAGCTTTCATCCAATGGAGATTCCAATAGGTAAACATCAAAATGCTGTTCCCACTAAACTTCTCCATTGATACAATACAGTCTGCATGAAAATATTCCTTGGACATAAGCCATACCTAGGTGCAACCATCTTACATAATGCAACCCATCACTCAACAATATCCTCTGCCACTGTTAAAAGACCTACTGTTTTTTTTTTTTTTTCCTGTAGACTAAAGATGTTGGCTGAAATTGCAGTGAGAGCTTAGGCTTCTGAGCAGCTGCATAGCTATCAGACTATGCAGTTGGTTCATCAGATAATCCGTGCTCTCATATGCATCTTTCATAAGTGCTGAACAAGGGTGTTTTAGGAATTTTCTGTTGCAATGCATTAATTTTCAATGGTCTCTGCAAGCCACTAAAAATATAAACATCAAACACAGTGATAACTACACACTACATAAAGCTTTGGAACAACTACAGACATCAAGGGATGATATTAAACAGTTCAGCTGACATAAAAAAAAAAAGTAATAATTAAACTTTAAATAACAAATGCAAAATCCTGCACTGAAACTATTTAATATCAGTTTAATAAAACTGTTTGCTATTCTGACATGTTCAACCATAAGCCTGGATGATGCTTCCATTTGTATACTGAGATAGAAGTGAAAAACATTTACTATTCGTTTAACAGTTTGTCCAAATGAACTCATAGTATAAAGTTCATGTTTCAATATTTTATTGCTCATTTTAAGGACACGAAGGATGTAACATGGGGATTGAAAATATTTTCAATCCAAATGTTACATCCTTCATGTCCTTAAAAGTGAACAATAAAATATCCATAATTTATGTTTTCTTGGAGGTTTTACAGCAAATTGTTCTAGTGAGTCACATTTATGGTAGTATTACTTTGTCTTCCATTGCCACAGATTTCCAACAGTTTATTTTTAGTGACTCACTGGCTCTGAAATCTAACATATGGCCATATCTGCAATGTAGTATCCTACTACAACACCTTTCTGGAAATGTTTTGGCTGTTCCTCTTAACATCCTACATCCAGCTGCCAAGTCTGCTTCCATTTCTGTGCCTCTCAAAACCAGGACAGTCATTCTTTGGCCACAGACTATGGAATGGGGCAAACTTTACGTTCAAATTCAAAATTTCAACAGAATTACTGACGTTGACTTTAAACATTTTCTAACCTAACGTTACTTCCATTTAAAAAGCAACTGAAATGTTTTTTTTTTTTTTTTTTTGTTTAAAATGAAGCAATTTAAATATAACGCAAATGATATTTGATTAATTTTTCAAACAGTATGGCCTTCTATATATTCTTGGAAGGCATGTCTAAAAATATATAATTTAGGCATTCAAAAAAAAAAAAAAAAACTAATGGTCAATATAATGGAGGTTACAAGAATATTTCAATGCTTCTTGTTACATTTTGATGCAATATCATTATCAAGAAATATTAATATGTAAAAAAAGATGTAATTTGTCATAATTAATTGATAATTTCATAATATTATAGTTGTATTTTAGTTTACTCAAGCTTATTCACTCAACTTGAAGTCACTTGTCTTTCTAATTCAACTATAGTTTAAAAAAATAAGAGCCTCATTAAAAGCAATTATCTCACCAACGTGAACCTAAAAGCATTATATGAGAATGCTTTCTTCAGACTGCTAAACCTCTTAATATCTAGTCTATTAGAAATCAAGAAAAGGGTTTTTCCCCACCTATCATTCTCTGCATATACTAATTACAATGAAAAGACTACTGCTACAGAACTGAGAAAAGTTTGTTTAATATAACATTACTAATTCTATAAAAATATCAATAATTTTTATTCTTCTAAAATTCTTGATGAGACAAACAAAGGTGAAAGTTATTATTTTAATTTTATGCCAAAAATACTTTATTTTTGGCATAAAATAATAACCAATTTTGTGGGAATAATTGCGAAACATAAAATGAATAACAAAAAAGAAAAAACAGTGTAATGTAATTATCATGCCATAATAGTGTAATTATCACACTACATGAAGATTTAAGATTAAAGAACTTAAGTACTCTTAACTTATTCTAAAAAAATGTAGAATATTATACTGATTATAAAACGCTATCATGATTAACACTTTCAGGAGTGAATACATTGAGCTATGGATTTCATGTGTGGGCTCTGAAATCTTGAAATCATTCTATAATTTGGTACCATCTCTTATCTGCATTTTCAGCTGATAACAGACATTGTTTTAATAGATAGTAGCCTGAAAATTTCACAAAGTCATCACCAAAATACAGCTCAGAAAAGCTGCCAAAGTTCTCTGAAATTTGATAAACTGAATTTTATCAAGTTGATAAAATTGAATTAAGTGATACTAAATAGATGAAGATATTATTTCTTCAAAAAAAAAATGTAATTGGTTTTTTTATATTTTTTTGATTTTTTTTATAATTCTGGTTTGATTTTTGATGATAATTTTAATGATTTAAATCAATGAAATCAAAATAAGAAGAAAATTAACATTTAAAAGCTATATGTACAAAGTTTTCATTTTTTAAAAAATATCTAAATATAATAAACTCTCTCCACAAAGCTCACTTCTATCAAAAACTCATTATAGGAATCCAACAGACTTCAGAAAACTCACTATCCGAAGGGTTAAAAGCCAAATTATGACAGTTAAACAGGTGTGTACTTTTGTGTGTGTGTAATATTTTCACTTCAAGTAACCAGTATCTAGTATTACCTGTGCCTACTGTACCTGTAGCTGCTTGTTTTTGGCTGTCCAAGAACCTGGTGAGGACATTTGCTACTATACCCCCCCCCCATCCATGGCAAGGTCCAACATATTATGCATTCTTATATACTCCTTTGCACACTATTGTTATTCTGTGCTTTGTTATCATTTGACCAACTGTGGTCTACCTGTTACACTGCATGATTCTTTTCATCCTACACTGGCCTCTCACATCCACAAGCTATCTCCAACCAGAGGACCACCATTAGCTAGATGTTTTCTGGCTGCTAGACCATCACATAAACTTAGTGTTGTGAGCAAACACAAAGTATCAGAGACCAAGCAGGGTTCGTGATACTTTCAACAGCACGGCTTGCACTGACTATTATAACATGCTTAAAGTCTTAGACTATGCTCTTAGGTCCATTTTCTCACTAAATTATATACATGATATCTGTTGGTAACTGACTACCTGCTTTATATAGCCTGGTATGAACATGTGACACCATTTCTGACAAATGGTTAATTCCTTTGATGATGATGAAGGGTATCTAATAAACTGGCCACTCAGCTTATTTATTGATATTATTTCTGCAATAAATTGACTGTCGCTGAACTATTCTCACCCGAAGTATACTTTATGAGAGTGATTTTTGATGTGAAAACATCTTTGGCAGAACTTAATGCAATGTAATGGAAATGTGAAATGGATGTGTATTGTTGTGGATAAATATTTTACCCCAAAAATACACCTTGAAATCGTATACTTCATTACAATCATACTTCCTGCAGTAGTAACAGCAGGAAATATGATTGTGATGTCATGCTAAGGAAGTATAACATCACAAAAGAACCATAATAATTATTCTTTAGCGGCACATCATACTGTTCTACAAATGGATTTCGCTAACCTCTTCCAAGCCAAGGATGTTTTCACATAAAACATCTTTTGTGTGTACAGGGTACACACGTAATTTTGTTTTTAAGAACTCAAAGTTCTCAGTAGCATCACTAGTTTATTTTATTATTCTTTTAAGGATAGGGATAGGGTGACATTTGTCAATACAATACCAGGAGAAAGGGAAAAAATACACATTCCTACTAAACTAAGGGTAAAAAACAAAAAGTTCCATGCTTATCAGATTCTATTTCCTTGTTTTGTTTCATGTGCAAAATGCTTTCCAGGAACAAATAGCTGTCTGATTAGGAATATCTTATATACAGGGTGTTTCAAAAATGGTCAATAATTTAAAAGTGAAAAAAAAAAAAAAAAAAAAGTACATACTAAAATAAGCAAAAAAGTCCCAGTGAACATCGGGCCACAAATAAACCATTTGAGATAATGCACATTTTCTGTTAAGATCCACCACTGACTATTGGAGCACTAGTTTAGCAAAAAACTGCGAATCCTTTAAGGGTGGTTTGATTAAACATAAGATACATTCTTAATTTTTGATTTCAACACCTCAGATTTTATAGATGTTATGTGTTACAGGATGTTCTTTCTAACATGCTTTCCTCAACATCAGGTGTTATGCTTCTGGGCCTACCTGCTCGTACTCCATGTGCAAAGTGTCCATGTTCTCTAAGGCACTGATATACCCTGATGAATGTGCGCCTGTTGTGTTGCCTTTGGCAGGGAAATGCTTCTTGGTACAATACAAACGTGCAGCCTCGAGTGCACCGCCATTGGCTTTACCATACATGAAGTTCATGTCCACATACTCTTTGTTGCTGTAACCTCTTTCCATGTTGACTATCCTTTGACAAGTACTAGTATGCCTGTTACATCTCAGAGCATTGAGAAAGGGAGAGAATGGGCATAACCTAACCTAAACAAAAAAGTCGGTGGTGGATCCCAACTAGAAATGTGCAATATCTAGAAAACGATTCACTTAAGGACCCATGTTTACCAGGCTTTTTTTGCATATTGTAGTCTGTACAGTTCACCTTTAAATTATTGACCATCACTTTTTGAAACACCCTGTATAAAAATATGAAAATCTATAAAAATTATACTACAAATGAAATTAAGTTTTTAAAAATTTAATTAATAAATTAAATGTTTGTTTGTTATTAGGTTTTTAGGAGCATTAGCAACTAAGGTCATACTGCTCTGGGGATATGCGGTGGTCATTCTCTGCCCTTTCCGCATCCTCCATATTTGGTGGTCATGGGCTCGAACCCCGGTCTAATCAAGAAGTGTGTGCTACACACTGCTGCTCCTGCCCATCTGGCTACAGAGGCACCAATAAATTAAATGGTTCACCTCTTAATTAAACTATTCATTATATAGCAAACATATACGACATTGCTGCTATGTATTAATAGGGAAACCATGTATATATCATCAAGTTCATCTCTTGTTTCAATATTGCTAAAGATCAGCTTATCTATCTGAGTCACCTTAAAATGTAATCAGATGTGCGTGCAATAATTTTCATAATTTCATGAACTGAAATTATATAAAGTACAGAAAAAGAAATATTTACCTCATCTCCTAAAATAGATCTTTTTTGAAATCCTTTGACCAGCAAATAAAATTTACAATTCATGTTTCTCAGCTGGCATTTCAAAGTAAGAAAACAATTTATACACATCCCTAGATGAAGGCTTCCACAAAACACACCAGAAAAAAAAATTAACTATTTTAATTTTGATAATAAGATCTTATAAATATAATTAACGCCATTTTCAGTACAATATACTTTTTATTCTTATTCATAAAACAAATTTCATAATCTTCAGCCCACTGCTTGATAATAACAATGGACAATTGCTATCGACTATTCTTATTGAAGTTCCTAAATAATCTGTTCCACTATATTTTATTTTTACTATACTTAAAACTGGTTTTAGATTATATAAGCAGAACTAATATTAATAAATCAATTCAGCATGTCACCCAAGGACTGACTACAAAACCACAGTTCTAGTTACATATAATAATACTGCCATGTCAGTTTTATTTATATTACACATATCTAAAAACCTATTCAATTCTATTGCTTCATATAACATTCATTTTAAGCAATCTCTGTGTATTTTATATCTTTCAAGTTGCATTTAAAATATTTTCTTTCCCCAGAGAATTTAAAGTATATCTATACAATACACAAAATTAAGTACTTAAATTTTTCAGTTTATTGGGCATGATATGAAAAGTATTGCTGGTCTAAAAATGATAGATAAAATTATAACATTTGGTAATCAATCAGTCATCAGATGTGATTTATAATCAATGAATAACTGAGTAACATGTGTAATGTAGGTAATAATAGATCTCTAAGAATAAGAGTACAACAGCTATAGATATGACTGCAACATGTAAATTTTTAGACAATTAGATGACGACAGTCTATATACTGCAATTAGAAAGTAAAATGTTGGTATAACAAATACCAGAGTAACAAAATATTCAGTATAATGAAATCATTTCCCATACCCTGCCAGTTTAGCATATATTTAAATAAAAATTTTTCATTTTAATAAATATCATTGTAACAAAAATATCAGTTTAGCACAATAAAAATTCATACAACTATGAAACGATATATTCATTATAACAAAATTTGCAAAAATAAAATCCTTAAACAATACAATGACTACTTTTTGATCTTTAACATCTGGCAATGCTACAATGATTTAATGGGTAATTTTGGTAGTGACAGGGGTTGTTTATATAGTTACATATTTAGTGACATGTGTTGATGTACCAGTGCTGAAATTATGTTTGTTGAAATTAAATTGAAATTATGTTCTTTGCAGTTTTGTATGAATTACGGTTTACATTATATCATCTGACAATTGCACTTATTATGATTTCATAAATGCAAATATGGAAGAGACTATAGTTGTTTTTCAAAGTTTTGTTTCATTAAAATAAGAATGTAAAAAACACATTTTTGTTTTTGAATTTTTCATTAAAAAATATAAAACTGCATTTAGTAAGTTTTCTCCATTTACTAAGTTTACTGAATTTCATGTAACAAAATTTCATTATAATAAATATATCTTGTTCTACCACACAAATTCACTATACTGACATTTTACTGTATGTAATGTTGATTCTTATATACTTAAGAAAACAATCTAGTTACATTAGACAAAAACAATTACAATTTAAAGCTAAATATGATCAAAAGTTTTTGGATTATGTATATGTCCTCAGGCATTTCTAAACAAAATTCTTAAAGAGCTGTTGAGAATTTTTATATGACTGTACACAGTTATAAATTAACAGCTAAGTGAGTTCAAGTGCTACATATTATAATAACTCACATATTATTCACCCTTCACTCATTTTTAATACTTTAAAATATTAATGTACTTTTGCAAAATGGAACTGACAATATGAAAAAACGCTATGAATATATTTATGTAAGAAAAAATTTATGCAAAAAAAAAATAATAATTTTCCTTAATTATCTTCAAAACCAAGTATGAAATATTACATGACAAAAAACTCTATAGATAAATATCATATATTTTAATACTATTATTAGTTGTGCTATGAAGACTTGGTTTAAGTTTTATATATGAAGATTCCTCTAAACACCTGCACAATTCTTTATATAAAACTTGGAAATGGCTCATATTTATAATTAGCATTAAATTTCTCTCAAGTACTCTATTCAGATCATTACAGTCTATCAGTTAACTTCCATCAATGTTCACTCAAGTTTTTCTCAAAATTAATAAAAAAAAAAAAAAAAAAACGAGGCTTAAATGAGGTATATTACGTTCAATCATCAAATAGAATGATATACACATATATACAGGTGAGAGAGAGAAATATGACAAATACAAAGAGCAGTGATGTCAAACTGAATTCTATTACACTTAATTTTATAAACTTAATAATGTTCAGTGTTTGTTTCTATCATACAAGGTATGATTCACCTAAACTCAATCATTATTTTATTCAACTACGATCTCTTTTCATTAATTATTACTTGGCCTAACAATGACTGATATGATGCCCCCAATTTCCAAATTGACTTTATGCTAAATTTAATTTTAACCTAACTTAATGGAAATAAGTTTAATTTTATAATTCAGCTGCAACAGTCACAGGAGATATTTGGTAACTATTAATTCTTTATAACAAAGCCACAAATAAATGTTAGGACTCAGTTCTCTGTATAGATTTGAATTTCTGTTTAAGATAACTAAATTTTAAGCTCAGAATAGCATGTGTTTATGCTATTATAAGCAAAATTCTGTTAATAAGCAGAAACCAAATGTATGCAGGGAAGTGTCATTTACTGCGACTGTCCTGCAAAACAGTAGCTTTTACATTTCATGTTAGTGAGTGCCACAAAGGGATATCCATAAATTTTAGGATTAAAATATTTTTATAACTTTTGACCCTGATAAATTGTGAAAATAACAAGACATAGGCACAAACATTGCAAATATATAAATGCTTAATCAACTGTCTGAGCAAAGAATACTGAAATTACATGGTAAAAATGCATTGGCACTATCTACCATATAGTTACTAGCCAGTTCAACAAGTACTAAGGTTGCCATTACCAGATAGTAACCATATCTTATGCACTACCGATAACAAATTCTGATTAGGATACCTTGCATTGATTAAACATTTACATTTTTCCACAATGAAGTATTTGCATGAAAAGTTTGATTTTCAGCTTTTACAATTCTTGGATATTGTGTATATTACCTTATATATTCTGACATAGGGGGGGGGGAACTGTACCAATGTAGGAGACAGTGTAAAATTGGCTATAAGCAGTGAAATCAATAACGGGAAAGAGAAGAAAATTAACATATGGAATAGATGGATAGATAGACGAGATATATAATGTGTCCTCACCAAACGGGGAAATGAACTGATCTATTAATGATGACAGTTTGCTCCTTTAACAATAATAAACTGAAACTAATTTATAAAAAATGCCTATGTGCAGTAATAAAGCAGAATGAATCATGTAGTAAAGTTAAACGGAACTTTTAAAACATCCAAAGACATAGTACCTTTCATGTCTGTTGGATATGTTTGAACAGTTATGGATATACACAGAGAATGATTTACGCGGCTCAAAAAACCATACATGTTTGTTCTCCAGGGTGAGACTGTCTTGCAAGTTTCCAGATGCACAAAAACTGATGTTTGTCCACTATACAAGCTGCAATCATCCTGATGTGTAATATGAATACAACTCAGTTTGAGAGAGCATGCACATACTCCTCATATTTTCTGGCCTCCACAAAATTACTGAGCACAATGCCCAAATTAATCATTATCTACACATGCATCCCTGCACACATACATTGCATCCTTTGGCACACTGTTTCCAAAGCTCCTAAACTTTTTTACTCTGTTATGCAGACATTTAAATGGAATTTAAGTATTCATTTAAATTACAAAAAAATAAAACCTAACCAGGAAAAAAGTTAAGCAGCAGCATACACATACTGTATTATAAGTAGTGAATTTTGTAATTGTGACTTGATACTTTAAGTGGATCATGTTCAGAAGGTCAATCACTCATTACAGACTTAATGTGAGATACATTAAAAGAATTAAAAAAATAAAGAAAATGATTTTCTACAATTTTGGTTTTAAAGACAAAAATAATTGGCTTCTGTGGTTGATACATCTGTCTTACAAACTATATTATTTAATTCTTTTTTTTTTTTTTTTTTAATTTGAACTTGTAAAATTTCAAATGTTTTGTATGGTATAATTAGTACAGGTAACAATGAGGAATGCCAAAAATCAAACAACTGGATGAGTTTGCTCAATGCATATACAATCACATTTGCTTTATATAAAAGTTGAATTTGAAACTTGCCAAATTAGCAAATATTTACATTCTAAACCAAGACCTTTCAAAGAACTACTCTTGATAACTCTACAAAGAAGAAAATTTTCAACATTCATGTGTATAAATATTTATTTAATTTTTTCTAAGGTCTTGTTCTTACTCAGAAGTGTACTCAATACTTAATTTTTCATTTAAACAACAGTTTAAAACATAAACGTTTACTAATCCGGAAGAGGTATGTCATTTGAAATCCTGATTAAGTATAACCATGCCATATGGCATGCTGAGTCAGGTCTAAAGCTTCTGACTGGCAATTATCAGCAGATTTTTTTTTTTTTTTTTTTAAGTTCTATCCATGAGGATACAGCAGGTTGAACTCTGATATGAAAAAAATGCACCTTGAGCTCTCTATATTGTATACTACAACATGTATTAACCCAACCAGAGTAGTTTAGCCCTTGGATGGATAAATGCATGCTATACTGACAATGGTTCGAAAAGTTAGTCTCACTTTGGGGAAAATTTTAAATTTTTATTCCCATTTTGTTGGATGTCTTCAATAGTAAAAGTCCTCCCCAGATTTGTGTTATCATAAATATCTGTACTAACTTCCCTACCCAAAGTCACAAGCAAGCTGTTCTTAATTGAAAATGTTCTGTTTAAACTGAGACCAGCTTTGTGCATATTAATTTAAAATATGTTAAATTAATTAAGGCAAGGAAAATATCTCTATCAATTACTGTATGGTTCTAGTATTCAGTTTGATAAAATTTTGTAATTTCATTTTCCTTGATATATATAAAATATATTAAAGGTAAAATAAGGTTAATCTTGTATTAAATTTGTTAACTATTCATCACATGGCATGTAAATAAAATATCTGAGTAAAGAGCTAAAGTGATTGAATGAGATTTACTCACTTTCCCCCTTAAGGAGTGTCTTGACTAGCATACAATGTTTTAAAAAATACACAAATATGACATTTGTTTCATAATCTTAAAATACAAACTATATATGCACAATCCCCTTAGTCAACATGATATTGAGGGAATCTTATTTTCATGCAAATTTATCATTTAAAAATAAAAAATTATCAAATTAATGACAATATGGAGACGATATTATCCTAATCTGTTGAAAACAGGATTCTTAGCATGATAATAACAACATCTTAAATAATGAAGAAATGAAGAAAAGATAGGATAATATCCATCATCTGAATTAGCTTCTTAACATTTCCATTCCAAGCAACACAATTTACTACTAAATTACAAGGTAAACAACTTTACTACACATGCTTAGAAAATACTGACGAATAATACTATTTCCCAAGTATATAAAATACTACAATTAGTAATGATAAACTTAATGGGCTAAAAAAAAAAAAGGAAGAGTTACTTTTGAAACAAGACATCCATCTAGTTGCACTAATCCCAGTCTCCAGCAGCAAAAAGGTAAAAAAGGCTGTACAAGTCTTGTTGGGGTTTTTTTTTTTTTTTTCCCACATGCAGAACTACTTAATTTCTTCATTTCTAAGCATATTAAACAATTCTTTGACAACAGCTGGATGCCGAGTCAGAATTGTATTTGTAACATAGGGCTGTAAACGCTGTCTTGTTCGTGCATGGTAAACCATTTTGTAAATAAAAGGTTACCTTTATATTTAATAACAGATGGCCCATACAAACATGACTGGGGCCACTGCCAGAAAAAACAAGTTTATGTATGTATACAAATAGAAACACATATATACACTAACACCACTATTTCTGGCCAGTTGCAGCTCTCCAGAAAGATGCAACAGATGCAGCAGCAGATGATACGAGTCCCCCAGCTAGACTTGTTGTGTTAGTAGCACCTCTGCGAAGCTAGGAGAGAAAAAAATAAGATTTATGACAACTGTATATTTCATAACTATATTTTATACTGTCCATTAAAGTCATGATTTAGGCAGACAATGGAATTCTGAGGCAACCACAGAGGGAGGAAAAAATTCTGGGAAATAATAAAAAGATAGCTACTGACACAACCTGAATGTGACTGAAATGCTACATTTTTAAATGAATCAAATATTACATACAATTGCTATTGATAATTAAATACTTTAAATAATGCACATAGAACAGTGACTTTTCTATGTTTTTGAGTATACAGTCAGTCCTCGTATAACACGTGTTTACACTACACGAATTCGATCATACACGATTTATAAATAGGGAAACGATATCTTATATAACACGAATTTGCGTATGCACGATTCGCCTTTGCGTTTACAAGAAATGGCAGTCAAATGCAGAATCACCCCAACTGAACACAATACGATAGGAATGAAGAGAAGATTCTGAAAATGTATTTGTTTTTTATATCAGTTTATAACAGATTCCACTAGCAGAAACGCAACTGGAAATTGTTTTTATTGTTTTATGGTAGTAACCCCTAGAAATGTGCTTTAGTAAAATGTAAGGTGTTAATAGTGTATCTCTGCCTTTACGGTGTTGTTTATTCAGTTGCTACACGCGCGCAGCTTTGTTTATGTGTATCAAGCATGCCTCCTCCTTTTGTAATTGTGCTTTATTCCCTAAAAATGAGTAAAATACTTAAAAGGTGTGAAAAGGAAGCGTCCTGGTGAAGACACTACAGATTCAAAGAGAGAGAAAAAGAAAAGCAATATTGATAAACAGAGGCGGACTGGGTCAAAAATTCTTACCCAGGAAAATTTATAGTGGCCTCATACTATGGTTTATGGCCAAACTCCCTCCGGCCCACAGGGGTTTCCCTGGTAAGGCTTATGGCCAGTCCGCCTCTGTCGATAGAGGAAAAATATGAAATTGTGAAACGTTTTGAGCGGAATGAAAGACCATGTGATATTGCACATGCTGCAGACCTAAATGAGGCAACGCCGAGAATTACAAAGAATGAAGAGAAAATAAAAACAACTTTCATAGCAGGAACAACTCAAAGTGTAATTAAAATCCATTAGATTACACACAAAGAATTGGAAGAGATGGAATGGCTGTCATTTGTTTGGACAGAAAATCAAACTAAAAACAAGTTTGCTTACGATAGAAGCAAAAGCAGTAGCAATATTTTATTATGTAATAGTCGTAATAAAATACGTAAGTATTTTATTACGATTATTTGTTGTGTTTGGTAATGTTTTGGTTACAAATGTGTGTTCAATCTTGGGTGGTCGGCACCTAACCCTATTTTTCCCATAGGGCCTGTTATTTATATTGCACGATTTTGCATTGCGCAAGGGTTTCTAGGAACACAACTATCGTGCTATACGAGGACTGACTGTATTTGACATATATAAAAAAAAAAAGTATGGGAATAAGACTACCTGGATTAACTCATTTATTTAAACTGAACAACTGCTAAGTACTTTACATTTAAATGACTACTTTATAAATTATTTGGTTAATATACTGAATGAGTTTAGAGGCATTCAGTATATAATTTTAGGATTAGCAGCCTTACATTACAATTCATTACTATTGGTGATAAGCAACATGTTCTGCTGGAAACCACATTCAGATTTTCATAGAGACCTATGGACCACATTATCTAAGCCATATAAAATATGAAACAAAAAAAAAAAAAAAAAAAAAAAGTGGCAAATTGTTAAATTTCTGAAAAATAAAACAAATATCTTTTAAAAAGCCATATGGGCTGAATCTAAAAACCTGAATACCAATTTGCTATTAAGCCTACTCTGAAAATTCATCAGTTTTTCTTTTTCATTATGGTTCTGTATTCTTTTAATTAGTGGCATATTAAATAGTGGTCTGAGAGTTAACCCTCAGTCTTAACTGGAACTACCAATGGTAACTTCAGTTAAGTTTCTGTTATAAATATTTTAGGTTTTCTTTTAAACTGAATTATAACTTTAAATCCTCCATTACAAAATTATTTACAGTAATAACATCTTTTTTCTCTAAAAAACTCAACTTTATAATACATGTTAATTATAAATTAAGTAGACCCTGTTTACTAAATTATGCTGCTTTTAGTTATCCCAATATCAGATTCATTACATTATATTTTCCCTTGTTTTTTCTTGATTTTAATAGGTTCTTACTATTCGCAATATTAATTTTTAAAATATCCCCATTAAAAGTCAATTGTCTTTCAAAAACCCACACAGTTGTTCCAGACTCTATTTTGAGGCTAAGATGATTACAGTTCAAAAGCTTAAATTTACACATCCCATGGCTTTGGTTCACCTAGTGTTGTGCCATGGAGTCCCTACTCTTCTGCTTTATGGAGGGGATGGGTGGGAGGGAGGGGGGGGGAGAGAGAGAGAGAGAGAGAGAGAGAGAAAATCTTTTATTCACATATTCACATATATAGTGCCATATCAAAAGAACAGAGGTAACAAGTAAATTTAATCTTTCAGACCATAACTACTTTAGCTTCAAAAGAGGGCTCAGAAGACAATATATATCTAATTCATTATAATTTAATGTAATCTAAGGCCACTAAATTATATGCTAATTTTTCTAAATCCATTTGATTTATTAACCAAAATCAGTCATTTTGATTAAAATGACTAATTTTAGTTAAATTTCTCAATTATTCAATTAAATTAACTCCTTCAAGTAGTTACAACTACTTGAAGGAATTAATTTAATGGTTTATTAAAATTACAATTTTAATTTTTTAGCAAACATCATAGGCATTAAGTTACAATATTAAACTGCTGTGCTAACTACACTGCCAGAAACAACTGAAGAAAGAAAATTATTTTTTAAAAAAATGCTTAGCAGCCTTTATATGCGATTCATGTGTAAGTGATCAATTATACATGCAAGAGTAAAAATCACAAGCTTGCTTCACCACAATCCTTAGATACATTACATAACACTATAAGAGAAGATCAACTGCTGCCATCGTAAATCTCAGCACTGCAAAGCAATGATACTATAAAGAAGTTCACATTTGGCAAAATATATATGTTTCAGGTGAGTATATTCAGAAAGTGAAGATAATTTCATATTTCTGGAGACCCCTCCCAACTAGTATATTAAAATTCCATAGCTTTGCACACTCACCTGTGGTGATGCCAATGTGGAGGCACTGTACGTTCCTTTTACATGGGTGGGTCCATATTCAATGGAAGGGAGATTTGACACAGTTTCCCACTCTCCTGTCAGATCTGTTTCATCATCATCTGAGTCTCTGCCATCTTCATCTACTAGTAACAAATCCTTCAATAAGGATTCTTCCATGGAATTTACTAAACTAGGACTAATTTCGAAAGAAGAACATCTAAAGAAAACAGTATATAATTGAACACAGAATTTCTTTCCAAAAAAGCTTGTAGAATTTTGAGTTTATTAAAAGATGATTTAATATTTATAGTATTTTGTAAAATGTATTTCACAATATAAATAAAAATATAACAGTATAACTATATGTATTATTACTTACCTCTTAATGACTACTTTCATAAATAACTACACTTATAATACAAAAATCAAATGTATTTTATGGAAGCAAGATATTACTAAAATGTTATATTTCTAACAAATAATTATTTGAATTTTATACATAGGATCTTTCTTCATAACTTGCAACAAGCAATGAAAACCAAATAAAAGTAATTACATACAAGTTTACCTTCAATAAAAAAATATATTTTTCATCCTTTAAAATTAATTATTTTTTCCAAAAAGTCTAGGGTCTTCAAAACTATATAAAGTCATTGTACATATAGGATATAGCCTCTTTCTGCACACAGCTATGAGCAAACTGGGCAAAATATTTCGCATACTGTACCATCTCATTGCTGGATTGTCCAGGTCTTCACAATGTCTACTTGCCACTGATTAAATTGCAAAAAGGTCTGGGAAGTGCATACGCTTTAAATAATAAAACAATATGTCTCCACTGGAGCAGTGACCTTTATTTAGAATAGTGCAATACCCTGGCAACTCATAGCAAAGTGATCCACAATTGATAAAGTAGCAACCCTAGTTTGCTCCAGTTATGTATAGAAGGAAGCTATGCCTGATATGTACAATGGCTATTTTTAAAATTAACTTCATAACGGGAACACATGATAATGTGTTCCCGTTATGATAAAGTCTAATTGTTCAACATAATGTAATACAGGAACTCCCCGACTTACACGAATTCGACTACACCCAAGTTTTTGCTGGCCAGTGCATACAGAAATAAAATATGGAAATGTATTTTGCATCTGTAGGGATAAGTGGAGATATTGTGAAAATATCATAATGTGAACTCAATAAGATGGGTTTTTTTTTTTTTTTTTTTTTTTTTTTTGTAATTCGTTCCAAGTCCTTGGAAGTTGAAAATTTTGCTATATTACTAAGCTATTTATCTCTCTAAAAGGTCATATTTATAATGGAAATTGCACTACTCTTTCATTATTATCATGTGTTCCCGTTATAAGAATCAATTTTGAATCATTTGTGATATTTTTCTAAAGCACGTTTCTGGAGGTTATGAAAAATTAATGGAGGCACTGGTTAAAGAAGCACTGCAGGATCATCTAGACAAGACTTCAGTTACAGCTCAGACACAGCGTGGCTTTGTTAAGGGGAAGTCTCGCCTGACCAATTTGATTGGATACTATGATGCAGTCACAAAAGAACTGGATGCAGGGAATAACTTTGATATTATATACTTGGATCTTAGAAAGGCTTTTGATACTGTTGCACATGGAAGATTGCTGCACAAATTGGAGCAGAGTGGCATTGGAGGCAAATTGCTGCTATGGATAAAGGGGTGGTTGAGGGGGAGAAGACAGTAGTAATCAATGGACACTGCTCATCGTGGACTAATGTTATTAGTGGAGTCCCTCAGGGTTCAGTATTGGGTCCATTATTGTTTTCTGTATTTATAAATAGTAGTAGTAGTAGTGGCATTTGATGCAAGAAAGCAAGTGTATGAGCTTATGCAGCATCAGCCAAAAAAAAAAATATATCACACCATTCCCTCCAAATGCCTGTCCAGTTCCTCAAATTTATTCAACCTATCAACTTCCACAACGACAGATGGAAGTTTGTTCCAGCAATTAACCACCCGCTGGCTAAAGGCAAATTTCTGCACATCTAATCAACATCTGTCTTTTCTTAATTTGAATTTATGCCCCCTTAGGTTCGTAATCTGAACAAGTGGAAGGATCCCATCAGAATTCAGCGTGCTCAACCCATTCAAATGATATTGATGATGGTATATCAAGCTTAATGTCCAAGTCTGCAGACGATACGAAGGTTGGCAGGGTTGGCAAGGACACTACTGACACTATGCTACTGCAACAGGATCTGGAAAGGTTGAGCAGATGGGCTGAGAGGTGGCAAATGAAGTTTAACATTGACAAATGTAAAGTACTACATATGGGAAACAGCAACCCCAGAGCAACGTATCAACTCTGTGGTACTACACTGACAGTGGTAGAGAATGAAAGGGACCTGGGGGTGGTTGTGCAGGCAGATATGAAGTTTTCTGAGCAGTGCAGATGGGCTGCAAGAGTAGCTCATGGTGTATTGTGATATGATATATAGGAATTTTTCTAGCAGGGATAAGGAGGTGATTATTCCCTTGTATAAGGCAATGGTCAGGCCACACCTAGAATACTGTATACAGGTCTGGAGGCCTCATTTCAAGAAGGATGTAGAGATGCTGGAACGAGTACAGAGAAGGGCAACAAGATTAGTGAATGGAACAAAGGGGTGCTCTTACGAAGAAAGGCTTAAGTTTTGCAAATTACAGTGTCTGGGGACTAGGCACCAGCGAGGTGATCTGATAGAGGTGTATAAAGCCTTGAATGGTTTGAGCATGCTCAATGCTGATGGGATTCTTCCTCTTGCTCAGAATAATCACCTGAGAGAGCATAAATTCAAATTGAGGAAAGACAGATGTAGGATAGACGTGAGGAAATTTGCCTTTAGCCAGCAGGTGGTTGGTTGGTGGAACAGACTTCCATCCCTTGTCGTGGAAGTTGATAGCCTAAATAAGTTTAAGGCTCAGCTGGGCAGGTATTTTGAATGAACAGAGGGGTGAAGTGGAAGTGGTTATTTTTATTTATTTATTTTTTTTTTTTTTGGCTGATGCTGCATAAGCTTGCTTTCTTGCATCAAATGCCTCTACTAATGCTAAGTATGGATATCATCATTCTTCTCTTTCTTGGTGATTCCCTTCTATTCTCTCTCTCTCTCTCTCTCAAATTTTTTTAGCTAGTGCAAACGCCTCAGGCTTCCTTGCACCATACAGTTAATAATAATAAATTAACTAATTACATGTATCTTCAATAAATTTATTTTCTTCAGTCCACTTCTCCAAATTACTTTACTTAATGTACAATAAATCAAAATTATTTACTGCATACTACATACAGTCTACAACAAAATCAATTAGTAATGTAACAACCACTTGTAAACAAAAACCTTTATCTCATCACTCTTCTGTTTTTCTCTACTTCGCCATAAGCTTTAATCATTATAAACCCAAACAATAGTTACATCATCCATGTAAAGTGTCCCATGATGATATTTCATGAATTATAAGTAATATTTAAAGGAACTAAAAGAGGTCTAATTTTACAAAAAAATGCAAACCTTATTCTTTTATATGTCTGCATAACACATATACATACATCATCACAGATCAAGGACTGATGGCACTGCTGGCCTGTTCCAGTTTCATACTGGATTTAATCTCTATCACTTCAGTGATCCAACCACAAATGGTCAATCTATTTTTGTCACAATCCATTACTTTCTTTATCACTAGGGCTACTTTCAATTATTACAAAATTTCTTCAATCTACTTTCTAACAAACAATATATGGTTTGGTGTACTCCTCTATAACCACAAAATATTTATGCACATATTTTTGACACATACTTCAAAATAAAGTAAAAGTTTCCCTGACAGTTGAGAAAATAACATGGAGCGCAAGTTCAATTCATAGAAATGAAGATATGTACATTAATGGAAACTAAGAAGAAAGGGTAAGGTGTAATAAATATGGAAAATTATATATTAACATATAGTGGGATGCAGAAGGTTGAAAGAGCTGTTAAAGAGGTAGAGATTTCAATACAAGAATCACTGAAACAAAATAGAACAATATAATCTAAAATCAGGAACAACATTTTTTCATGTAAAACTGAAATTGGAAAACATTAAACATATTAAGCATATATGACCCAGAAGAAGGAAAACCTAAGAAGGAAAGAAGAAATTAATAAATTGTATACTCAATTACAAGATTCAATCAATTAGATTAATAGCAAGAGATTTAATGCCTGAATAGGAAATAAAATACCAGGAATCTGTCAGCAGTTTAATGAAAACAGTGAACCAAAACGGAAATAACAATTTTGTACAGATTGTTAATAAATAATTAACAATGCTTTTTTTTTTAACATGAAAAACAATATAAAATTACATGGACAAATAACAGAGATAGTAAATCAGCAAGTGATTATATAATCACTAATAAAAATATAAACCTAGAAAATATAAAGGATGTACAATATTACTGCTACTGTTGTTGGTTTTACAAATTGGTACAGTATGGCATTAAGGGCAAGTTGCTACAATGGATAAAAGGATGGTTGAGTGGGAGAAGACAGAGTGGTAATCAACACTGCACCTCGTGGACTAATGTTATTAGTGATGTTTCCCAGGGTTCGGTGTTGAGCCCATTGTTGTTTTGTATATTTATCAATGATATTGATGAAGATATATCAAGCTTGATGAAGATATATCAAGTCAAAGTTTTCAAGATGATACAAAGGTTGGCAGGGTTGTTAATAACAGTAATGACAGTATGCTGCTGCAACAGGATATGGAAAAGTTGCGTAGATGGGCTGAGAAGTGGAAACTGTAGTTTAACATTGACAAAAGCAAAGTACTGCATATAGGTAGCAGTAAACCCAGAGTAACATACCAACTTGGTAGCCGACCGGGCTAGCCGGGTGGGTAAAGTGCCTACCTAGCAACCCAAAGGTGGCGGGTTCGATTCCCGCCTCGGGCTTGGATCAAAGTACTGCAAAAAACCTTGGGAGGTGCATTATGGCCACAGAAGCCTATGCGCCAACAACTACCCAAAAAAAAAAACACCAACTTGGTGATGTTACACTCAGGGTATTGGAGAATAAAAGAGACCTGGGGGTAATTGTGCAGTCAGATATGAAGTTTTCTGAACAGTGTAGACAGGGTGCCAGAGTAGGTCATGGAGTTTTATCAATGATATACAGGAATTATGAGGAGGTGATTATGAGGGGATAAGGAGGTGATTATTCCCTTATATAAGGCAATGGTCAGGCTCTTATTCCCTTATATAAGGATCTGGAAGCCTCGTTTTAGGAAGGATCTAGAGTTGCTAGAACTAGTACAGAGAAGGGCAACAAGACTGTGAGGGGTGCTCTTACAAAGAAAGGCTTAAGTTCTGCAAACTGCAGCATCTGAAGACAAGGTACCTAAGAGGTGATCTGATTGAGGTATATAAGGCCTTGAACGGATTGAGCAGGCTCAATGCTGATAGAATTCTTCCTCTTGCTCAGATTACAAATCTGAGGGGGCATAAACTGAAATTGAGGAAAGACTGTTGTCGAATAAATGTGCAGAAATTTGCCTTTAGCCAGCAGGTAGTTGATTGCTGGAACAAACTTCCATCTGTCGCTGTGGAAGTTGATAGCTTTAATAAATTCAAGGCAGAACTAGACAAGCATTTGAAATGAATGGATGGGTGAAACGGGAAGGTGTTTTTTTTGGCTAATGCTGTATAAGCTTGTTTTCTTGTATTGTAACGCCTCTACTAATGCTAAAGAATGATTCCAGATTTTTTTTTTCCCCCCCTGTATTTTTTCACATAAAATTGTGTCTTAGCATTTAGTATGTCTTTAACTTCATGTTTAACATTTTCTGCACAACAATGAAGACATCATTCTCAGAAAAATATTCAAATGCTTGGATTTTTTTTTTCCCCCCCCAAATACAGGGATCCCCTGTATATATAAAAAAAAATAAAAAAATGGACACTATGGTAGTATACAGAAGAAGTTTGTTTGTTATTTGGTTTTTAGGAGCATTAGCAATTAAGGCCATACTGCTCCGGGGATATGCGGCGGTCATTCCCTGACCTTTCCGCATCCTCTGTATTTGGTGGTCATGGGCTCAAACCCCGGTCTAATCAAGAAGAGTGTGCTATGCACTGCTCCTCCTGCCCATCTGGCTACAGAGGCATCTACAGAAGAAGTAAAAGATTTGATCAGAGAAAAAGCTTTTCAGAAACATTTATCAAATTAACACCTTTTCTGCTGGCTTTCCGATGACCTTTTTGACCTAGGATTGATTCAATCTGGATTGGAAAGGGCAGAGACATTTTTGGGGTTTCATCTTACTATTGCCTGAATTAATCAGCCTCCAATGAAGGTTGCTTGACAAAAATCAGATTTTATTTTGTCAAATTGGAAGAAAAAGTTCCAAATGTAAGGTGGTTTTCCCTCCAAGTGGATTAAAAACTCAATGTTTGCATAAGGAAGCAGTGAACATATTAAACAGATGTGCAGGTACCAAAACAAGGAGATTTGAAACAGAATTAGGCAGAAACAACAAAAAATAAAACAGGTATTGGTAAAGATTAGAACGATTTTTTATAGAGCACAAAAAAAAAAAAAAAAAAAACTGGCAAATAATACAGAATCAAAGAAAATAATTAAATGGATATGTTAAAATAATAAATAGATTCAGTTACATGAATAAATTATATACAAGTGAAAAACAGAAAATATTAAAAACAAAGAAAAATAATAATAATGAAGAAATAATTAGAAGAATTAAAGAAATAATAGAAAAATTTTAAAAATTGGAAAGTGCTGATATAGATAAAATGAGTTGATAAAATATGAAGGGAAAAAGTTAACTATAGAATTAATTGAAATATTAATTCTACAGTTAACTTCTAAATTCTACAGTTAAGCAAATTTTTAAAGAAAAGAACATATCAAGTGATGGCAAAAAAAAAAACAACAATATTAACGCATAAAAAAAGGAGATAAACAATTTCCAGAAAAATAATAGGGGTACAGTAAACTCTCAATTTTATGGATAATTATTGCTGAACATTAATTAAAGTTTTTTTCAAGATCATGCATATCCCATATAACTGACAATTTAAACAGTTATTCTGTTACATAATAAAAAACAAGCTTTTATTTACCTTGATTTTACTGAAGATATAATAATTGCATATAATAATCATAGTAGATAATTTTCTGTGGCTATATAGAAGGGCTTGAAAAAAAACTTTATTCAGATTTGGAACTAAGAAGCCAAAGTTGAGACAGCAATGAATCTTTAGAGTCAGACTCCTTATTCTTCACAGACAAGGGAAACAGAAACACTAGAGTAAATTCTCTAACAGCTTTAATTTCTGTGCAACACTCAGATGCACATGCTTTTTTTTTTTTTAACCACTTTCCTTAAGGGCCAGGATGATATACTGTGCATGAGGTTATAATAAAGAAACAGGGCACAAACTAGCACTTAATGATATAATAGAAAAGGTATCCATAAACAGATAGATGCTTGCTGGCAGCCATTATAATCCATGAGTTCCCTTTTCCATCTCATGAGCACTTCAGAATAGTGTGATGCCAAGATATTTTTTTGTATGTTAAGTTGTGGTACATAAAATCAAGGGTTTACTGTATTAATTTATTAATACATGCCAATGAAACTGTATACTAAGGAAATATAAAAAAAAGTGAGAAAAAAAAAATAAAGACAAAAAGAAAGAAAATTATAGAATTTAGCAATGAACAGCAAGGATTTAGGAAATATATATCATGCATAGATGCAATATTATAATAAAGCAGATAACAAAAAAAAAAAAAAAAAATCGTTAGATTATAATTTCATATAAATAGGTTTATGTGTTTCATAGAATTAACAAAAGCTTTTTATAGAGTAAAAATAAAAGATGAAATAAAATAATAAAATGAAATAAGAAAACTAGCCATTTTTATATGTAAACTATTACTGTTTGTTTCTTTGCCAAGAGTGAGGAAAAAAAAAAAAAAAAGTATGTTATTTAAGTCTGCTCCACATGGTGTAAAAAATACCATTCACTTTAGAGCAATTCATACAAAGCATTTTAATGTTGCATATAATACCAATTATTCAAATTGAATACACTTGAATTTCATATAATAGGGAGAAAAACAAAAGTCTTAATCCACATTAATACCATAATAAAAACAAGAGAATTACTGATATATGTACTGCAGTACCTATTCAAAAAAATAAAATAAAAAAGAAATAAAAACAGCTGCACACAGTCTTTGGAACAAATATTTTCAAAATTTTCAATTATACTACATTCAATTAAGTTATAATTCATAAAAATATATTTTTTGACCCTCAATTATAAGTTTATTTTAGTGATATTAAGCTTACCTTCCTAAGTCACTTGTTGCAGGGTTCAAAAGTAATAGTAAATTAGGAATGGAATACTGTGGCCGGATGATTTTTGGGTCCACATTTTGAGAGAGGCACAAGTGAACAATATTGGCATTGAGCTTGGCAACATTGTGCAAGAACTGTTGTTCTGTCAGTTCACGTGCACAGAAATCCCTGAAAGAATTAGCCTCTGCATTATTTTGAAATCTTTAAATTAAAACATGCAAGTACATAATTTTTGCAGATAAAAGTACCCCTACTATGAAGATTAAACTAAGACTTACAATCAAATACAATATATATAATAATATGCAGAAAGGCTATAATTAAAGTGCATTACTTAAAACTTGTTTACAAGTTTTAGTGATATTGAGCTTGCCTTCCTAAGTCACTTGTTGCTGGGTTCAAAAGTAACAGTAAATTAGGAATGTAATACCATGGCAAATACAAATACAGGCTGGCCGCAATTAACATGCTTAATTCATCCCGCGAGCACAACACACAAAACAGAAACACGTTAACTGAATATAATAATCAATAGGAAAAATTATAATTGGTCCGTGACCTTCAGAAATGTCCATTAAGAATTTTAAAAATACCTCTTAAATAACTTTTTAACTATATACCATGTAAAAGATAATGAAAATAATTATAGAATTAAAATATTTATTGCATAAAATACACAATAAACAAACAATTTGTTACAGAAATATTTGAACAGTGTTGGCTTTTTATTTCGCCAATCAATTTCCGATAGCCTGCAACAATCTTCTCTAGGCACTGGCGAAATAAATATTGCAGAGAACCTCAAATCTTGTTTGAGGTTTTCTGAGATATTGCATCTAGTTCTTTAACCGGTATCTCCTTTGCGGTAACATTTTCATCTGGCTCATTTAAAAATTCGAATTTTTTTTTTTTTTTTTTTTTGCATTTAAAAATTTAATTTTTAAATGCAAGTCAGCACATGACTTTATTAGTAGGAGATAAACAAGTAACATGTCTGCTTCCGATGGTTCATGGAACACACTGAGGCAGGCAAACGCTGTTTATTGCCCATCCAACGAGTGATAAATCTTTTTCAACTATCACATAAACAAGTAATATAAAAAAAAAAAAATTTTAAAGTCAATTCCTACTTAGGTCAACAACGAACTTTCGACTTCAAAAATTTATCAAAAAATTATTGATTTTCGCAAGAATTGAACTCGCATTCTTCACCTTCACGTGAAAAATACTGAAATCCTTGCATTTTACCGATTGAGCTACTGCCTGTTGATTTCAATTTTATTCCTAAATTTATATCCTGCTAAATATCTTATATAAGAGAAATTTTTTTCTCCCATATAAAACTAAAATTAATTAATGAATTAATATTTGAAAAAACTGTATTAACATCAAGTGCCATCCACTACAAGTTTAAAAAAATGTATTTGAACTTGAGTGGATGAATAAAAAGTATTTTATTAACGATTGAAAATTTGAACAAGATATATAAATATATATAGGGAGAGTGTGAACTAATAGTAGGAATTGAAAAAGATCGTGTTAATTGGAAATTTGCATCGTGTAAAGTGGTATAATTTTTTTCAAATAGCGGTAACTGAAAAACGCTTAAATCGAACTCGCACTATGCAAGGCATGGCTGTACATTTCACGATGGTTTGAATTTTTGAATGAGAGATATCCAAATTTGTTTCTGCAAAATGGAATTAGGTCTCCCTAATCCCCAAAACAAAAGTAGCATATATCACTGACAAAAGAATGTTAGTGATATATACTAGTGGTATATATGTGCAGAGGTGCAGAAATTTTCCTAGGAAAATTTCTAGCACCTCTGCTTGAGTCCAGCTGTCTCAGCTCCACTGAAGAATCTCAAATAAGTTCTTCACTAAAAGGAAAGGATGATAAAGTAAAATGAGTTTTGAGCAAATGGGTATTGTAAGTAATAGTATTAATTAAAGCAAATCAATGCAAAAAGCAAGTATTATTCAGGTTCAGGCAAAAAAAAGTCCTGCAATTTATGAAGGAACATGCTCCAATGTGAGATGGAGAATAGCTTTATAAACAATGCATTAAACATTAAAACAAAAAAATTCTAAAAAAATTTTAAAAATTCACTTGGCTTCTAAGTTATAGTTCACACAATGTCTCCATTTCTAATGATCAACCTGATACTGATCAAGGGGGAACAGTAAACAAGACAGAATTTATAATTTATAAATGTAAGGAATTAAATACTTATAAGTGATACTTACTGATAGCATAATTTCTTTGGCATATGAACATCTAAATAGAAAGCTGATACTGACATTAATTGAGCTGTATAGGTTAGGGCAGCACTAATACTGTATACAGGATTTCTTTGTCCTAATTCAGCTTGCGTGGCAGGGACAGAATCTTTATGTGCTGTAACTAGAGAACAAAAACAAGTTAGTCAATGTATGCAAAAAAAAAAAAAAAAAAAAAAAACACACTTCGGGTGCATTTGATTTTATTTCTTAAATTAATTGAATTTTTTATTTTTCTTTAAAGAATTGAAAAAGCAAAAACTAATTACCTTGTTAGCAATTAATTACAACTACTTAACTAATAATATATAAAAGTAACTGTTTTCACTTCTCTGCACATAAATACCTCATAATATTCACTCCATGTTTTCTAATATCGTGTAATCACAGCATGTGAAATGCATATAATTCAGGTTCTGTAATTTAATACATTAAGCAATTGTAATATGCAGTCAGTGCTTTTGTACTGCAGTTTATTTCTTCCTGGAGTTTAATAACAATTGAAATATAACACTTATTTAGCATTTCTGCTGTAATTAATATAATAAGCAAATAGGGACTATGTATATATAAAGTGCTTTAGCATCATAATATACAGCCATTTCTGAATAAACAGAAAATTTTAAGGCGGCATCGTTTTAGGTTATATCTCATATTGTGAATACCTTCACAATGAGTTACCATGATATTGCACTACTTCGAATAAGTAACGCTTCACTTAAGGAGAAGACTAATGTTACTTATTCTCAGATAGGTACCACCACCCAGACAGCACCGTTTCAGGGCTATTTGGTCCTTCTTCAGTGAGTGGGTAGGTACCCAAGTGATGCAATGATGGCAAAAACAGTTATGAAGTATAACTCCACAATATGAGAGATGCCTGATGGTGTGTGATGTATTTAGAGATATAACCTAAAACGATGCCGCCTTAATTTTCTGTTTATTCAGAAATGGCTGTGTATTATGATGCTAAAGCACTTTATATATACATAGTCCAAATTTGTTCGCAGCTTGAGGCTCTAGCCCTAAATGCGCCTTAGTCTAAATAAGCAAATAGTTAATAATTCATGATTTATGTATTTGGTACACTGGTAACAAGTAACAAAAAGCAATTATTTTTGTGCACAAACTAAAAACATTTCATTTCTGCACATCTGCCATATTGCCTATTCATTTCTACAATCAGCTCACGGAAATAAACATAATATTCTGTGCTTCAATTAAAATTGGTATATGGCAGAAGTTCCCAAACTTTTTCAGCTCACAGCACCCTTAGTGTCTCTAATTTTTTCACGGTGCCTCTAGGCCAAAAGAAATATCTAACAGCTCCGTTTATTAAGTAGTTAGGTCCAAACAACTAAATAAGTAATGTTGAATCTGTGAATTACCTCAAGCTAGTAGTTTGTGCGGTGTCCAATAGATGTCAAGTATTGCTGTGTTTCCCTCAAAAATTTAAAATATCCCGCGGCACACAGTTTGGGAACCGCTGGTATATATGGATTACCTATTATATATGAAGGAAAAAAAATAGTAATTACCAAATTCCTAATTTTTGGGTTTTAATGAATTTGGGATGACTCAACAATTCTTTCTAAAAGAGCTGGATATAAAATTTCATGAAAATCTGTCCAGTGCTTTAGCTACAATTACAGCATACGGATAGCCTATATGATTTTTATGAAAAAAAAAAATAATAATAAAATAAAATAATTATAACTGCTACATTTCTATTTGTCCAAATTTAATAAAATTTGGAATGGCTTGATAAATCTTCCTAAAAGACCCAAATATAAAATTACACAAAAATCTCTTCACTGGGAGTAATTATTACATGCAAATGGATGGATGGACAGCCACAGACACTTATGCATATATATACACACTCCCACCTAAAAGTTCAGAATCACAACATATGGCAATAGTTTATCAATTTTTTTTGATAACGTGGCCTCGACAATGCTCCCCGCATACACACTACTTGGACTCCCTCCAGTCACTATCTGGCAGAGTAGAGGTAGCAAGATTATACACTAGCTGATCCGGAAGCCTCCTAGAGAGTTACCAATAGGTTTGGTCCGGTGTACTAACTAGCGGGCAGCCTGTGAACACCGTTTTAGAGCTGTACCCTCGAAATGTAAGGAATATTGGATCTCGCCACGACGTTCATCATAACCTCAAAAGTCAATCATACTGCCTGATGGAAGAGATAGGGAAGGGTTGACCAGAACTTAGCTCTAGAGACTAAACATGGGTTCCACCAATTCAAGCCTCCAATAAGCAAAGTGGTCATATTGCACCTGTTGATGAGAGTCATCTACCACCTAGTAATACTGATTTTTCATCAAAATCTCATCCACGAGATTTTATCACTGCCTTGCACAGACATGTCATTCTGGCGATTAATTTTATGTCTCTTAACTAACATTATTCCAAGCAATATGCAAGGTTTCCCATAAATTTTGGGAAGATCAGCAGACTCCAATCACCAAATCAAGTGATTGGAGTGGCCACATCATAATTTGCAATACCCCCCCTCTTGTTGTTTAGTTGCTACAAAATCCCTGCACAGCTCCGAGTTATGCTTTGGGTCATTGTCTTATTGTAATATAAAAATTTCTTTCACAAAGTCCAGAGGATATTGCATTATGCTCAAAAATGTTTTTACAGTCTTCTTTTCTTAAAACTCCTTCAATTCTGACAATGTCACCAACTCCAGAAAAACCAAAGCAACCCCCAGATCATGATGGAACCACAACTGTGCTTGACTGTAGGCATTAAATAATGTGGCACCATTTTTTAACCAGTTGATTACCTCACATAAACTATGCTTGGATCCAAAAATTTCAAATTTGAATTCATCTGTCCACAGTATGTTTTTTCCACTTTTCAAATGTCCAATATTGATGGCTCTTAACCAAGCCAACTGATACATTCGAGTATCTGATTTTAATAAAGGTTTTCGGACCACTACATGACAATGAAATCCTGCTTGTTTAAGATGTACAGTGGAGGAAGACATGGGAGTTTCCCCTGTTCCTATTGAACTCAGCTGAGATTTCAGGTAGAGTAAGTTGTCGATTGCATTTAGAAATCAGTGTTATAGTCTTATCTTGTGCTTCCATTGTTGTTATACACAGTCGTCCTGATTGTGGTTTATCCTTTAAACTGCCAGTCTCTTTGAATTGTCGAATGGTAGTTTGTGCTCCTTTAAATGAAACGACCAGTTTTTTGCCAATACTTCTCATGAAATAATTTTCTTTATATAGAGTTATAACAGTACTTTTTTTTTTTCCAATACTCAGTTCCTTATTTCTTGCCATTTATCACCTTTGATTCGAGGGTTGGCATTTGAGGTGAGCGGACATGCTTCGTTCAGGGCTCCTCAGTTAAGTGGATTCGATTACTGTTGATTATTGAATATTTTAAATATTAAAATAATCTTATTAAATAATTATTAAATATTTGATATTAAAATATTTAATAATTATTTATTAAAATATTTGATTTATTTAGTATATCGGTGGATTATTTTGTTATAGGTTGTCCTGTAACAGTTTGATTTTTATAATATTATAGATATAATTTTTTAAAGTTAATTTTCATTGATATTTAGCTAATTTTATAATGGTAATTAAGAGATCTGCCTTAAACACGTCATAGGGTATCGTGACTCACACGGAAATATCCGATGGCAATTTACAGGTGAGTCATGATTTAATCCGTTGTGGAACCTGTAGAATGTTTTCCAAGGTCGACCAGGTGACTAATCATAGCTCACCCAGGGATTCTTTTCTTTGTGATCAATGTAAGGAGTGCACCGATCTTAAATTACAATTTGGTGCACTGATGGAATATTTTGAGTCACTGAAAAAAACGGGTGCTTGTCCTCGAGAATAATGCATCTGGGAGCTTGTCAGGGACTCAAGACTCCAGCAATTTACCAAGTGATGCACTCCCAATTCGGGCCTCAAAACAGAAAAACCAAGTGCAAACTACTCTGGTTCAAAAGGACTTTTTCTATTAGGAGACTCTACTGTCAATGAAACGGGGAATATTTTTTGTAATAAGAATAGGTGGAGTAGAACCAGAGTATGTCTGCCAGGAGCAACTATTAATGATGTCACCAACAGATTGTTAGATTTTAAGGGGGATAAAGAGAATATTATTATTCATGTGGGGACTAATGACATTAAACGTACACGATCTGACAATTTGTTGGAAAAATACAGGACCATGCTGAGGAAATGCCACGAGCTAGGCCACAATGTCTGTGTCTGCAATTCTGCCCAGACAGGATAGGAGGGATTATATGTTAAAGCCTTGTGGATTAACTCAAGACTTGAAGGACTCTGAAAAGCTTTTGGAGGGAAATTTCTGTCAGCATGGCCCACACTTGTAGGTAGAAGGAATTTGTTTTGTAGAGACGGGATATACTTAAACAAAGGTTGTGCAAAGGTTTTTGCCAGTATTATTGAGGATACCTTAAAGATTCAGGGAAACTGCTAGTTAGGGGATGTGTGGGTAATACTGACATGTGTTTATCTGATAATTTTGGTCAAAGTAACTCTTGCACATACCTCAAGAGTTCTTATCTGTTACCCCCAACTGGACATATTATTTAGATGTTCTGGGGGCAGAAACGTTTCAAGTGGGTGGTAGCTAATGCTAGGGAAGAGAGCCTAAAAACTTCAAGGGTTGTGTTAGGGTTGTTAAATATACAAGAACAGTAAGTCTTATTTGGTTATATAGTAAAGTTAGAAGTGTCATCAATAAAATGAGCGAATTCAAACTGCTGGTTAAAACAAGTAACGCAGACATAATAGGGCTTACGGAGACATGGTGCCACCCGGAAATAGGAGATGATGAGTTTCAGTATGGCTTGTATAATGTATTTAAGAAGGATAGGGTAGTAGAAAGGATGGTGGGGTAATGCTTCTTATCAGAAGCAGCCTAAGTGCGACGATAGCTTTCCCGGATTCAGACGTTTCACATGCTAGTATAGAATCTGTAAGGTGTAAGATAGTTGGAAACAAAGGTATAATGCGAGTAGGAGTAATCTACAGACCAGGTGATTGTGAAGATTATGACGAAAGCCTCTACATGCAAATAGAATGGGCAAGTAAGCATCAATGTCTTATTATGGGTGATCTCAATTTGCCTCTAATTGATTGGAGTAAACGGGAAGGAAACTCGACATGGGGAACAAAATTTTTAAATCAGCTAGATGACTGTTATTTGTATCAACATGTCAGGGAAAGTACTAGAGAAAAGAATATCCTAGATCTCATCATCACCCATGAATCAGATGACATAACAGGGCTGACAGTAGAGGAACCAGTAGCAGGAAGTGATCAGAGTTCTACGGTGGATGATGAAGAGAGGTAGCAGTAGTAAAAGGCAAAGGAATGGGTTATAATTTCAGAAAAGGAAATTACGATACCTTAAGGTGCTAACATGGCCTCTATTAACTGGGTAAATATCGCTCAGAGAACGAATACAATTGAACTGTGGTATGCTTTTAAAACATTAATCACAGACACCTTGAATGCATATTTACCATTAAAAATATACTCTGAGGAGAGTTCCAAGTTGGATGAATAGTGAAGTTGCCACATTACTTGAGCCGAAAAAGGTGGCATGGAAAAGTTACAAAGCAATAAGTACTGAAGCCTATAACAGCTACAAGATGATCTGTAATAGAGCCACAGAAAAGGTTCGAAAGACATAAGCAGTTTATGAGAAATCGCTAGCAAACAGAGCAAAGAGGGGGGGGGGGGGGAGGATAAGGAATTCTTCACATATATAAATGCTAAGAAGAGCAGGACAAACTAGATCGGACCTTTACGTAAGGGAAAGATAGTATTAAATACACCAGCTACCACTGCAGATGAACTCAGTTATTTTGCATTGATATTTACAGATGAAAAACCTCTTGTGGCAATGGGAAATTGTGGGAGCGAATTTGAAAAATATGTAATTAATGATATTGAAATTTCAAAGATTATTTAATGAAAAAACTTTCGAGCCTACGGGCCAGTAAGGCTCCTGGAGTTGATGGAATATACCCTATAATCTTAAGGGAGGTGGCAAGTGAGTGCATTGAACCATTGAGGCTAATTATGCGAGCATCACTAGTCTCTGGAGAGATTCCATTGGATTGGAAAAGTGCCAATGTATCTCCCATACACTTCTAAGAGTGAAGTGGAAAATTATCGACCTGTCAGTCTGACTTCAGTGGTAGGGAAAAATCACAGAGGCAATGATCAAGGGTGGAATTCAGGATCATTTGGATAGAACTGAAATTCTCAAGGATACTCAGCATGGTGAGTTTACTGGAATAAGTTGCCTACATGGGTGGTAGAGGCAGACAGTTTGGGGAAATTCAAAGGACATCTGGACTTCGGGTGAGGGAAACACATAGGATGATAGGTTTAATTTCCTTTTCTTTTATTAATAATTAATTAGTTTTTTTTATATATATAGTTTTTTTTTTTTGGCTGGTGCATCATAAGCCATAGGCTTTCTTGCACCATGCGGCCATTACTAATACTAATGCTTTTTAAACATTAAATATTTCTGACAGTGGATTCCGGTTATTTGGGCCACTGGTTAATCGAGGCAGCTGTTTATTTGGGGCAAATCTTAAAAAACAGAACCAATCGAGAAAATAGCCAGGGTTTACTTCACTTAATTGGGACAACATGCTGTTTAATTAGGGCAGGAGACCGATTGTCTCCAACCGTATTCATGTGGTTCGGTCAGATTTCTGAAGGTCACAACCATAAAACAATTAGCAGTCACCTGTTTATTGGGCTTTTCTGTTAGTGTAATCTATCATAACCGGATAGTAAACTCAATCTGATTGAATTTGCGATAATACAGACAGCTGGAATTCTGCAGATTTTTATGGTGAAATGTGTTTACACTTCCATGGAATCTTCAATCATATAAAAAAATAAATTTTCAGAATCTTCTCTTCATTCCTATTTTTAAAGCTTCATAACTTGTTACTCCATTCTCACTTACATGATTTGATTGTACAGTGAACCAATTGTAAAGCAGGGGTTCATTGTATTTTTAACTATTTATGTGAAACTTCGGATAACTGGGGCAGCCGCTTAATCGGGCCAAAATGCACTAGCCCGATGTGTCCCAAATAACTGGAATCGACTGCATTATGTTTCAATTTTTTAAATGATTTTTACCACAAATGTCATTACTGATTCTTCTCATTCTTTTAGTCCTGAAACTTTGACTAGGGCTGCTACTTCAACTGCCAGAAAAATTAAAATACTAAATGTCGGGACTGTCTTACTTTCAGATCTTTCCATTGTCCATGCACTTACTTTCCTGCGAGAAGAAATTGAAACTTACCTATTAAACAACAATAGTAAGGTCACAAAAACTGCCATCAAAGCTATTCTTCATTCTTGGAGCAGCCTTGAATTAGTTGTGAATGGCTTGATTACAGAAAATAAGATGAAAATTAAGTTGCAGCAGATAAGTGATGATGACTCAAACAATGCCCACGCCTCTCTCATATGCTTCTGTGCCAAAATCTTCAACTTCTACAGAATTAGTTGATACTTCTTTGAACATAGTTTCTCCTGAAAACTTCTGAGGCTACTGCACAATCCCTTGCAAAAATTTCAACTAACCAAACAGTCAGTCTGCAATCCGCTAATGTTAAAACTACTTCAACCAGAAAAACCGCATTTATTACTCCTAAAGGCATCTGAGAGTTCTATTCTTACTACGAGCACTGATCTTAAAGAATGTGTAGTCAAACCTTAAAGCAAGACTTTAAAGAAGTCAAAGTTAAAGCTCTCCGTCTCATTAAAAACAAAGGCATAATTTTAGAAACTAATTCCTGTAAAGATTTGGATACAATCTCTTCCTCAAAAATCCTGTCTGATGTTGGAATCACCCCTGAGATACATAATAAATTGAATCTAACCTTATTGGTATACAATATTGATAATGATTTAACCAAAGAGGAAATACTTGATGATTTCTACTTCAAAAATCTGAAAGAATTTGATTTCACACGTGAAGAAATCTCACAAGAGAACACTTTCCGATTTAAAATTAGCTCCAAAATCAAAGAACACTTCTAATTGGATGTTTGATTTTACCCCACATATTTTTTCAGCTATTTCTACTTTAGACAGGTCATTTATTGGGTGGACCTCTCACCTTTCATTGTGACAAAGTGCTATTGTTGTCTTGCTTTCGGACACACTTCAAGTACGTGTAAACAAGAAAGACCTTATTGTGGACATTGTGGCAAACAAGGCCATATCTTTGCTGAGTGCCCCAGCAAGGATCAACTGCCTATCTGCATTAATTGCAAGAGGCACAAACATGATGCTAATCATTCGGTCAGAGATACCAACTCATCCAGTTCCTAAGGTAGCCATCGTAATATTTAATAAAAATGTTGACGTTTTACTCTTGTCCTGTTTAACATCACAGCATGCCATTTGCATTCAAGTCTTGAGCCCTAATCACTCTACTTATGTTATCTCAATGTATTGCCCTCCGTCATCTGACATGATTCCTCACTTACACTATATCGATTCTGTATTCAGTTTATTAGGCCCTATTCCTCTGTTAATTTTACTTGACTCAAACTCAAAGTCTGCATTGTGGCATAGTTCTTTCACAGATGGTCGGGGATTACTCCTTGAGGATACTATCTTCTCCCATCAACTTACTCTTGAATCAACCAAACCTGTCATGTACCTTTTCTAATTCCCTGGGTGAATTAAACAGACATTTCTCTGGCCACAGCCCATATTGCTCCTTATATTACTGACTGGCACGTAGAAACTGACCTAACAACAAGTGAACATAGCTCTATCATCTTCCTGCTGGGATCAACTCTTCGTAATCTCATACGTTACTCTCTTAGAAACATAAAACAGGATTGTTTTAATCGTTCCGTTCTCTCTGACTTGCCTGAAGACAACCTAGAAAATTAATTCTCTTACCACTGAACAACTAGCACTGCAGATTCAAAATATTATCATTACTGTAATTCAGAAATCCACGCATAAAAAGAAGCTAAAAGCTAACTGCACACACCTTGGTGGAATAACGAACTTTCTTCTACTTGGAAACTTGTACATAAAGCCAGAAGAAATTTTCAGCACAAACAGCGTACTTGGCCTCAAGAAAATGTCAACAAATTACATGAAGAATACAAAACTCTCAAAAGAAATATGTAAAATTGATTTATATATATGAATCAGAGCTGAAATACTCAATATGTTCTACGTTGATAATAATATTAGTAAATTAATAAGAGGAGTTTACCTCAATATAGTACGTGGAACACTTCCGTATGATACCCTCCAGAAATTAAAACGGAAAAAACGAAAAAAATCGACAACTTACCGGTACATTAAAGTAAAATATAAATAATTAAAGTAAAATATAAATAATTAAATAATCAATTTAACACAATTCAAAATCAATTCAAAACAATTAAAATTCAAATTAACGCAATTAAAAGAATCTAACGAAAATATTCAAAACGATTTTTTACTAAAAAATCGATTAATTTACTAAAATTGATTTATGAAAGCAAATTGCAATCTTGGCACAATTTTGTCCATACATCTGGAAATAATAATCCTTGGGGCATCTTTTATAAAACTGCTAAAAATAAAATGATCCTGGGTGACATTTTTAACTCCATTACCTCCAACAGTATGGAAACTCTTACATTAACAGACTCCATAAATGCCATCTTGGACCAATTGCTGCCTAATGATGATCTCACTATTGACACTTCATACCATCTATCTATTCAAGATTTAAACCAAAAATACCTTCCTTTAGAAGAAAAAAGTCCATTCACTGCGGAGGAACTTACTTCAATCTTGAATAAAATTCAGTCAAACAAATGTCCTGGTGATGACCTGATTGATAATATATTTATCAAACATTTTTATGACCTAAGGCCCAAAATTCTACTTAAATTATTCAACAACTGCTTAAATACTGGAACGTTTCCCAAACCATGGAAACATGCCATTCTTAAGCTTTTACATAAACCTGGTAAGCCACTAGATAATGCCAGATCCTACTGCCCCATAGCCTTGCTCTCTCACCTGGGAAAAGTGTTAGAGAGACTAATCGCTAATAAAATTACCATACTGCAGGGAGCTACAAGCTCCACATCCTCTCTTCAATACGGTTTTATGCAAGGGCTTGGATGCGAAAATGCCTTATTAGAACTTCACCACCTTATTGACAGCTCCACTTCCAAGTACGTTACGGAGATCTTTATCGATTTTGAGGGCGCTTTTGATACTTTATGGTAGGAGAGCACCCTCAGTAGACTCCGTTCCAATCATTGCTCTCTTCAGCTTTATAAACTTGTTAGAAATTACTTTGTCGATCGCACCGTCATCACTAAAAGCACGAAGATTCGCAGGTCTGTCTCCCGTGGTTGCCCCCAAGGATCAATTTTGGGTCCCTTGATTTGGAACCTAGTTCTTGATGATTGGCTGCTTAGGAAGACTTAATTTCAAAATGTGCAACAACTTGCGTATGCAAATGACCTTATCATTTTGGTGAATGGAAACTCAAGATCTGATTTAGAACTCTATGCCAAAGAAGTACTCTTTGAACTAACGTCTTGGTCCTCTAAGAACAAATTGAAATTATCCCCAACCAAATCGAAGTTCATGATTTTTAAACACAAAGACTATGGCAGACCACCAGTTGTAAAACTTGACAAGAAATCACTTCCACTTGTCCGAAGCACCAAATTTTTAGGAGTCATCATCGACGACCGCTTTTCCTTTACTGCACATATTCAACATCTGTCCGTCAAAGTTAAGAGTTTTACCGCTGCTCCAAATTACCAGACAATACTGGGGATTGAACACTAAACCCCTACATCTGGCAGGCACCATACCACTTGACCTGTATGTTGTGTAGAGGGCTTTGCTTTTACATCCGCAGAGGCATTTCTACGGAATTATTGTTAACCCTCAGGCTGACCCCAAAACTGAACGAACCTGTTGCTGGAATTTGTTAGTCAACGCCTGGCAGAATAGATTGAATTATATCGAAAAAAGAGCAATTACCAAAAAATTTGTTCCCGACATAACTGCACTACTTTCATCATCCACCAGAAAATGGTTTTCACCCTCACTGTTTACCTCCTACATCAGGGGTGACCAACCTATGGCGCTTTGGACGATTACAAGTGGTGCATTCCATCATAAAATTTCTCAAGTACCCAAAGCCCATATTGCCGATTCTTTGGTTCTATTTCCTTTCATTTCAGGTCCTTCCGCATATGGCTTAAGACGCTCACCACCTTCTTTCCACTTACATGCACAAAAACGTGTCAATTTCCTCAATTTAGCAAAAGAAATAAATTAAATAGTCTCCAAAAAAATGCATTTCTGAATTTTGACCGTAAGTGATCTATGGCTATGAAAATATATCGAGCACCTATTCGTCCATTCTTTTGTATGGATGTTGCCTCCGGCACCCGACTCTATGCACAAGTGGGAAAATAAATGTAATACGTGACTTTTTCAGGAGACTGAGAATATACAAATAGATCCTTTGTTGGAAGTCTTTCAAGTTAAAAGGAAACAATGATAAGATAAATTTGAGGTATTTTCATCTACAAGAAATTTCCATCAATCGCATTTTGCCAACTCAAGAAATAGTAAGGGGGAGCTTCCCCCCCCCCCTAATATTTTGTCTTTTGTACGGCCATTGCCTCCGGTGCCCGACTCTATGCACAAGTAGGAAAATAAATGCAATACGTGACTTTTTCAGGGGACTCAGAATATACAAATAGATCCTTTGTCGGAAGTCTTTCAAGTTAAAAGGAAACAATGATATGATAAATTTGAGGTATTTTCATCTACGAGAAATTTCCATCAATTGCATTTCCAAATCGCATTTTGCCAACTCAAGAAATAGTAGGAGGGAGCTCCCCCCAGGTCGAACCTGCTCATCAGTTTGTCGCAATTTTTCGACAGTTTATAATTGATATTCTGTGCGATACGACGTACATACTTGTGATCTGTTTGTTCTTTTTCAACATTTAGACTTCTAGAGTTTTGTACTTTCCTGTTTTTTTTTTTTTTTTATTCCTTTTATCTGCCACAGTGCAAAAGATAAGCAGAAAGTGATATTAAATGTGAATTTAATGAACAGTGGGAAAATGAGTTATTTATAGGAAGTTCATCAGGAAAACCGTTTTGCATTGTTTGTGAAAGTACTCTTTCACATAATAAAAGACATGATCTTAATAGACACTATAAATCACAGCCTCAGACTAACATAGCAGGAAAAATGAAGCTCGTTCTTGGGTCTGAGCTACGAAAAGAATATGTGACTAAGAAAAAGGAAGAAATCAGAAGACAAAATGTATTTGCTAAAGTAAGTTGTGGAGACTTTGCGATGATAGAAGCGTCCTATGAAATTGCTTTAGTATTGGCGAAAAAAAAAAAAAAAAAAAAAAAAACTTTTTCTGACGGAGAAGAAATTGTTAAGTCTTGTCTCCAAATATTTGCACACCATCTTGGTAATAAAGGTATTGAAAGGAAAGCAGACAAAATTGCTATATCAAGGCAGACAGTTACGAGGAGCTCTCTCTCAGGATGTATCTCAGCAACTGGAAGATCTTGTCCATTCTTGTACTTTCTTTTCTCTAGCTTTGGATGAATCAACGGACATATGTGGTGTAGCCCAGTTAAGCATTTTTATAAGAGAAATTGATGATAATTTTAATGTCTTTGAAGAACTTGCCAGTCTGGAGTCATTGCATGGTAAAACAAGAGGATCAGACATATTTGAAAAAGTTAAATCATGCCTAAAAAATCTAAAATTAGATTATAATAAACTCATCAGTGTATGTACTGATGGAGTGCCGTCAACGATAAGTTAAGCCAATGACACTACAACTTTGCTTGAAAATTTTTTAAATCGTCCTATACTAAAATATCACTGCATTATACACCAAGAGCACTTGTGTGGAAAAACTTTAAATATGCAGCATGTTATGTTCCCGGTTGTGAAATTTGTAAATAAAATTAGAGCAAGAGCATAAACAGACGAGAATTCAGAGAATATTGCGAGTTGTTAGATTTGGAATATGGGGAACTTGTCCTTCATTGTGAGGTGCGCTGGCTTTCTGGAGGACAGGTTCTGAGTAGATTTTGGAAATTGAAAAATGCTGTTTATAATTTTTTAGAACAGGAAAATGAACTACCTGATGAAAGAACCTTATTATTAGATAACAACTGGCTATTTGATTTGGCATTTTTAGTTGATGTTACTAGTCATCTCAATGATCTAAATTCAAAACTACAAGGCATGAATAAATTATTTCCTAGCTTAGTAAATAGCATCAATTCATTTTAAATTAAATTAAAACTGTTCATCTCTGTTAAAAAAAAAAAAAAAAAATCAGGATTTAAGTCAATTTCCACACTTGAAAGAGCAGAATGAATGTGCTGTGGACGACAGCAATTGGACCAAATATCTTCAAAAAATCAAGTTATTGCAAGTGTCATTTGAAAGTAGTTTTCATGATTTGGCAAAAGAAGAAAACTACATGCTCGCATTTATAAACCCATTTTTACTTAGTGAACAAAACATAATTGAGATGCCTTGTAATATACAAATGGAACTTATTGATTTAAAAACAAATTCATTATTAAAAATGAAATTTGATGAGCTTTTTTTCAAATCAAAATGCTTCTGACATGATTAACTTCTGGTGTTCATTACCCTGTGAACTAAGGAAATTCGCAAAAAATTATGTCATTTCGGAATGACATACAGATGTGAACAAGCATTTTCATCCATGAAATTGATCAAAAGCAAATAGAGGTCGCGAATGACCGATTCAAATTTGAAGAATTCTCTGCTGCTCTCAGTAACAAATTTAACACCAAACATTGAAAGACTGGTGAAATCCACACAGGCTCAAAAGTCTCACTAATGGTAAGTAATGTTTATGTGCTGTAATAGAAATTGCTTTATACAATAATTAAATCATTTAAAAATATTAATTATGTTTATGGCATATCCTTAATAAAAAGGTTATTAAGGTTATGCCTGGACTCCTAGTGAGCAGAGAGAACAGACGACTCCAAGTTCCAACCTGATCTCTCTCTCGGTGCTCCATCTCACTCAGAGCTCTCTCTCTCATCACATTTAACAACTGTGGTACAGAGCTATCTTCACCAAACGAGACTCTCCGGCAGCTGTAGCACCATCAGCGGGTTCCACGACAGTGGTCACCCTCTCGTCCAAGAGATCATCTCTCACTATTGTAGATTGGTGCTCCAATAAACATGTCTTTTGAACTGGCATACATTATTTAATTTAGTTGTGTGTTTGAGTTATTCTTTTTCCTCCCCTAAGCGAAGCAGATGCTACCCCTATCCCTATTTTCCAACCCCAACCATGAACATAAGAAGGTAGAAAAGGTGCTTGAGTTGTATGGCGCATCTGAACTCTTATGTGAAAAAATTGGCACATGGTATATAAAAGGTTGGCCACCACTGTCCTACATACTAACTGGACATGTTCGCTTAACGAAAAACTCTACCAATTCAGACTTTCCGATACAGTCTCCTGTCGATGTGGGCTACGGGAAGAATCTCCTCATGTACTTTTTGAATGCTCCATTTACGAGGACCTAAGATTGGCTCTTAAGGCAACAGTACCAAACTTGTGTCCCAGAGGTGAGAAGATACTCATTTCTGTCAACAATTTCCAGGCCCTTCAAACCTTCTGCAATGCTGCTTTTAATCACAGGAAGGCTTTCAACCTCTATGTAAATTCAAGAAATCAAACTGAAAACACATCATAAATCATAATACAGCCTGTTGCCTCATCCTGACAACATCATATACAAAATTGCTGTTATGATGTTGGGTTTCAAAAACAAGCAAAGGTTTTAACAGATGCTGCACTTTTCTGACTCATCCTTTATCAAGACTCTCTGCAACTAAATCCTTCCTCTGCTCAGTGATACCGTCATCGACCAGAGACTTCTGATACCACTCCAGATTAACAGAATTCAGAATTACAGTAATCCCCCGCTATTCGCGGGGGTTACGTTCCTGAGAAATGTCACGAATACCGAAAACGCGAATACTGAGTTATGGCTCCCATAGTAATAAAGGGGTTCCGTTCCAAAGTATGAAATATATAAGAAAAACTAGTCTAAAATTTTGTCTATGTATGTATTATATGTACCTTCATAATATGACCATTAGAAACGCAAGCATATGGCATCGAAATGAAAATAAGAAACAATTTAATATTAAATGTAATATTTATTAGAAATTTCAAACAAATCTTTCAAACCAGCGCCTTTGCCAGCTAAAAAAAACTTATCCGCCAGTGCTATCACCAGTTTCGCTAAAGTGTTGATAAAGGAGTTTTGCCTTTTCACGAATGATGAGTGAATTTAACGGAATTTTATTTTGAGTTCGGTCTTCTATCCACAGATTTAAAGCCTTTTCCATTTTTTAAAATTTAACATCACGAGTTACAGAGCAAATTTTTGAAGCAATTAGCGCGTTTTCACGGACACTACGGCGGATTTTTTCTTCCGATTTTTTGATTGATCGTATCGTTGACTCATTGATTTTATAATGTTTTGCCACTGAAGAGACACTTTCACCATTAGAAATTTTGTCTAATAACTCAATTTTATTCGCTAATGTCAAATAACCTTCTTTGATAAATTCACATTTCCCTTGTTAGCCATATTTTTGTACAGGTAAAAAAGAACTTGTCCACAATAAAGGCACTTTCTTCCGTTAACACACTCGAAAAAGTCTGTTTTACACTGCAAAACGGTAGATTTATCACTTTTGTAAGCATATTAATTTATAAATTGATAAATTTATTCAATTTATAAGCATATAAGTTAAAAGCAAATGACCAAACCTTCCATGACAAGCGCATAACACACTGAACAAGGAATAGCGAGAAACATCCACGCTTGCGATTTTGTCACCCCCATCCATTGAACGCTGTTTTGACCAGGAAAGAATTTTAGCCACGCCCATGTTTTTTTATGGCGGAAAATATTCACGGTGCTTTAAAATTCACATTTTTTTTAGGTTTCATTTTATATTAAATCAGCGATCGCGAATACGAGAAACCGCGAATAGCGGGGGTTTACTGTATATCTAGAACTTGTTCCTGCTGATCTTGTTTTTGGATGACATTACTACTTCTGTTTGACAGTACACCTTTTCTCTTTGTGGACTACTTTGGGAAGCACTGCATAAAGACGTGGGCAAAGACACAGATAAAGATTTTACTTTGTTTTATTTGATTTTTTTTATTTATTCTTTTTTTTTTTTTTTTACTTTATTCTATTCTCTACCTTATTTCTTCGTCTTCTGCTGTCCTGTCTTGAGTGAGTGAGTGAGTGAGCGAGCGAAGTTGCTGGCATGGGGTTCTTTTGAATGGCTCCAAACTCTTTGGACATTCAGTGCTTGACTGTTGAGGTTGGCCATGGTTCATGCATAGTTGTGGCCTACCTCCCCGTGGTGTAGACGGACACTGGGCAGGCTTTCCAAGTGATTGCCTGCCAGGTGACAAAATGGCCAGAAACAACTAAAAAACAACAAACAAACAAACAAACACACACACACACACTCTGCACAAACATAACATTACACACATTTCTGGCCTGTTACAGTGCTCTGTTGTACAAAGACGGAGTTGAACTTTCGTTCAGGTGTCGACCTACATAAGATACTATACATGTCTACATTTATTTTGTGTTAATTTTCCCTTCTTTTAATGTTTTCTATTATCAAATGTCTATACCAAGTAAAGATCACTTTTACATGTTATTGAGATATATAATCTTGTCACAATATATTGGTTTATAATAATAATAAACGATATAATAATTTATTATATATATATATTTTTTGTTTTTTTTTACAAAACACCTCTGAAACTTTCAGTATAAACCTGTCACAGAAAAATTATTCACTGTTTATTATTATGGTCACTCATTATTATTTAAAAACGCATAAATAAAATGTTATGAAAAATACAGAATAACTTATGATATGGAAATTCCGATTTCTCGTTCCCGAATCCCAAAGATTGATATCTGTCAGGAATTTGGAAACACTAGTTATGACCTATGGGAGGGTGGGATCACTAATTTAGGGAGTCATCAGAAATAGAAGGCTGAGAAAACAATGACGTTGAACAACTATGAAGAAATTGACTGGGTAACAGTTCCAAGTAAACACAATAGCCATAACATTTTCTACCACAAATATTAATATATTCTACATCCTGACTGCTAACACCAAGATTATATTAATAAATTTAATGAAAAAAAAAAAAAAAAAATCTACTGCCTTCTTTCCAAGGTAAAATCAAACTAGAGTGTCACATTTATGGAAACTAAACTGTTCACATTTCTTGTACTACTACTTCACTTCAGCCACTCAGGGATTTGGTATATACTTATAGAGAACACCGACCTGCCTTGAACAACTATGGGTGGTTGAGTCTTCTTTGTGAAGATAAGTCCAAGTTTTTATTTATCTATTTTACTTATTTATAAATAAATTTTACTTTTAATTATTTTTTTATGGTGGGAGATTAGCTTATCTTCATAATTTAATTTCAAACAATCATTGGTATAATGTAGCAAAGCTACAATGGATTGGATCTTTAATTTCTGGAAGTGTAAACTTTACTTTGCCTTTACTTTGGAAGGTATGACAAAGGATCTCCTTATACAAAATGTCACTATATTCAACTTTGATTTATTCTTCTAATTTCCTTTCTAATGAGAAACCAATCTCAAAATGGTTAAAAGAAAAGGCAAGTGATGTGGTGTAGGAAGTTCAAAATCAGTTCAATACTTACCCCAAAGAGAATATTCTGAATAATTACCACTTCCTGGAAGGCAAGACTCTATAATTCTATACTGGACTTCTGCTTCTTTGCTTCCAGTGAATACCCAATGACCTCGAACGTATGTTGTCTGCTGAGCTTCTTCAAGTTCTGCTAATGGCGATTCAACAGGACTCTCTTCTTCACTATAGCAATAAAATAATCACCCTATATAATTGTTCTAACATATGTCCTATAAATATAACAAAGACTAGTTTTGGGCAAAATGAAAATACTAATTTGATGAGTCAAGGACAATGTCTAAATTTTCATTACATAAAATATCAAGAAATACATGCACTAAACTATATGTCAAACTAAGAAAAATTTTAGTTCATTAAATAATAAATTTGGGGAATGTTCTCTATACCTGGAAGTTTTTTTTTTTTTTAATGAAAACCCCAAACGAGAGGTATTAGAACCTACAGTACTTGGTACCGTGCTTGGCTTGGAGGTTGAAAAGACGAAAGATATTTGTTGACATTAGACTTCAACTTCTGTAGACTGTAATTTTCAGGAAAAATGTACGAAGGAAGGTTGTTCCAGAAAACAGCAGTTCAATAAATAAACGAGGAAGTTGAAACGTTGGTTCCATGAGTTTGAAGTTGGACAGTAAACGGATGTTGGCTGGTGGCGGCATGTGTTCAGACTGTTTTGAAAGAGAGAGCGGGAATTATAGAAGCCGATTCAGAAGAACAGTGCCCATGGAAGTATCTGTAGAAAAGGCATGCAGCAGAAACAGTATGTCTATGAGACAGCAAGTGGAGGGACTCTGTTAGAGAGGAGTCACTAATTAACCTATCTGCTCTCTTCTGAATGGAATCTAGAAGCCTAAGAGAGGTTTTGGGACACCACCCCAGATGTGGGACCAATATTCCATGGTAGGGCAGATTTGCAAATTGTACAGAGTGAACAGCTGATTGGAAGAAAAGTAACGCCAAGAGAGAAAGAGAAAACCAAGTTTTTTTGATGCAGAGAAAGCAATATTTGTAATGTGCTTGTGCCAAGAGAGATTAGAAGTCTGGGTAATCCCCAAAAGAGATATCATTTTTCTTAAAAATCAGAGTGTCACCAAAGATAAGCATGGGAGCAAAAGAATCCTTTTTTGTGAGATATAAGACAAGACTGAGTTTTAGAAGGATTGAAATCAACTAAGTTGTCTTTGCCCTACGGGAGAATTACCTGGAGATCGGCATTTAAGGAATTGGTAGCAGATTTTTGAGAAGCTGAAGCTGATTGAGCAGGACAAGGTTTCTCAAAATGGAAAGTGGAATGCAATGTGCTAATCATCGGCAAAGCTATGGATAGGATTTCCAGTCAATGGAAGAAGGTCATTAATATACAAGAGGAAAAGAGTGGGGGAAAGAACTGAATCTTGGGGGACACCACAGGCATTAGCGGAGAAGTTAGAAGACAGAGAGCCATCTACCATCACCCTCAGTGAGTGATCGGAGAGAAAACTGGATAACCAATTACAAAAAACAAATTGGCAAACCATAAGATGGAAGCTTGTTTATAAGACCTTCATGCCAAACACGATCAAAAGCCTTTGAGATGTCAAGAGCAACTGCTTGTGTTTCACCAAACTTTTCCATTGAATTAGTCCATAAATGGATAACACAAGCCAGAATATCACCAGTGGATCGACACTGACTGAATCCCTACTGGCGATCATTGATCACACGGAAGGTTTCTAGGTAGTTTAAGAGTTGGCGGTTAATTGATTTCTCCATTAATTTAGAAAGAGTAGAAGTAATTGCAATGGGACGATAATTGAATGGGAGGGATTTGTCACCCTTTTTAGGAACTGGGTGGATATGAGCAAATTTCCAAGCAGAAGGAAAAACACCTTTGGAATAAGAAAGTGAAAAAAAGGCAGCAAAGAATAGGAGTAAATTCAGGAGCACAGGTTTGGAGAACAAGTGAAGAAATACCATCAGGACCTGGAGCTATCTTAGCATCAAGATTTGTCAAAATCCTTCTGACGGAATACCAGAGGAGGCATTGAATGGAGCGTGTTTGGAATGGTGGGAGGTGTTTTACCAAGATCATTAATACATGAGTTAGAAGAAAAATGGGATGCTAGCAGGTCAGCTTTATCCTTGGCTGAAGTGACAACAGTACCATCTGGTTTTGACAGAGGTGGGAGCAAAGATGGGCAAAAGTTGTGGCCAATAGCTTTGGCAAAAGACCAGAATGCTCAGCTACCATTAGGGCAAGAAGCAAGTTTTCTACTCAGCCTGTTCAAAATCTAGTTTGGACTGATTAATAAATGCTTTACAATTGTTGCGAGCTTTGGTGTAGGCAGAAAATGAAACTGGAGAATTAGAAACAAGCCAATTATGATATGCAACATTCTTGAACAGCCTTAGCGCATTTATTGGAAAACCAACGTTTAGATAAAGGACGAGATTTTAAACTGGAGTGTGGAATAAAAGATTGCATTCCTACAAGAATAATTTCACTGACACGCTCTGAGCAAATGCTGACCTCAGAAGTTTTGAAACAGTAATCTGACCAAGGTAAAGAAATCTCGCAGGTCATCGCATTTTGCATTCTTGTAATGCCAAACAATGCGAGGTTGGGAATAGCCATGAGATAAAGGCTCCACTGGAGAAGAGACAATCAAGTTGTGATCTGTGGTGCCTAAATGACCTCTCACTTCGACCGTGTACTTAGAGGGGTCGTTTTTTTTTTACTACATTTGCTCACATAATACACTCTCCGAGCCTGGTGACAGCGGTTTCACATCTCACTGGAGCCAATCACATATCTTCAGACTTGAAAACAAAACCCCAAAGTAGATGTATCCAAATAATTTAGTACTCAGTAAACTAATATTTTGCCAAATTTAAAATGGACATTAACATTATTTCTTAATATCTTAAATACTAAAAAAAGCTCATTCATTCATTTTTATCTTTTAGGTAGAAAGGTTTATTCCCGTACTACACGATGATAGCCAACTGATGGCCTGTGGGCCATGTGCAGCCCAAGATTCTTTCATATGGTGTGTAATCAAAGTATACAAAAAATAATTTCTCATCCAGGATGTTAGTAAATAAAAATGTTACCAGCTGAAAGTTTGCAACTATGAATTATAGGAGACAAAAAAGATAAAATAAGAGAAGCAGAGACAGTTTATAATAAACATAGCAATGTGGCAATACTACCAGTTTCAGTTAGTTAGTGGGAACTTAAGGGAATGCTCATTGTGAAACTAAATGTGTACATATACACATACATATTTACAGTAAATGTTTATTTATAAAAAAAAACATATTACACCTGATATTTTTTACATCTATAATATAGAAACCTTTAATACACCATAAGTAATATATGACAGCAAATCAGAACGTAAAATGTCCAAACTTTAAAAACTAGATGTGGTATAAAAATGTAACTTTGCACATTGAAAAAATAAATACAATGGTGACAAATTAAGCAGTGTTCTCCCTGGGACCTACTCCGAATGGGTACACTGCCCAGCTAAAATTTTAAGCGATTCTCGTTGTATGGTATTGCTCACTGATCTCGATCAATACTATGCGATCGAGATCAATGCGACAGGAGCATATAATGTTAAATTATGCAATTAATTTCTGCTCTGGATCTCTTAAGTCACATTTATAAATGAGAGAAAATTTTATAATATTGTGAAGTATTACACTTCCCCACTACTTCATAATGCCACCCAGCTAGTAAAATTTTCTGGGAGAACACTGTTAAGCAAAAGTGATCTGAATGACTTCCTTTCAAATATTTAGCATTAGCATTTTAGCATTAGTAGAGGCATATGATGGAAGAAAGCAAGCTTATGGAGCATCAACAACAAAAAAAAAAAAAAAAAACCCACTTCCACTTCACCCCTCCGTTCGTTCGAAATACCTGTCCAGCTGAGCCTTAAATTTATTTAGGCTATCAACTTCCACAACAAGGGATGGAAGTATGTTCCACCAACCAACTACCCGCTGGCTAAAGGCAAATTTCTGCACATCTATCCTACATCTGTCTTTCCCCAATTTGAATTTATGCCCTATCAGGTGATTATTCTGAGCAAGAGGAACAATCCCATCAGCACTGAGCATGCTCAAACCATTCAAGGCTTTATACACCTCTGTCAAATCACCACACAGGTGACTTGTCTCCAGACACTATAATTTGCAAAACTTAAGCATTTCTTCGTAAGAGCAACCCTTTGTTCCATTCACTAATCTTCTTGCCCTCCTCTGTACTCGTTCCAACAGCTCTACATTCTTCTTAAAATGAGGCCTCCAGACCTGTATACAGTACTCAAGGTGTGGGCTGACCATTGCCTTATACAAGGGAATAATCACCTCCTTAACCCTGCAAAAAAAAAATTCCTGTATATCACTGACAAGACACCATGAGCTACTCTTGCAGACCATCTGCACTGCTCAGAAAATTTCATACCTGACTGCACAGTTACTCTGGAGTTACTGCTTCCCATATGTAGTACTTTACATTTGTCAATGTTAAACTTCATTCGCCACCTCTCAGCCCATCTGCTCAACTTTTCTAGATCCTGTTCAGCAGTGTACTATCATTAGAGTCCTTAACAACCCTGCCAACCTTCGTATCGTCGGCAAACTTTCACATTAAGCTTGATATACCATCATCAATATTATTTATAAATACAGAAAACAATAATGGACCAACACTGAACTCTGAGGGACTCCACTAATAGCATTAGTCCACAATGAGCAGTGTCCATTGATTACCACTCTCTGCCTTCTCCCCCTCAACCACCCCTTTTATCCATAGCAGCAATTTGCCTCCAATGCCACACTGCTCCAATTTGTTCAGCAGTCTTCCATGTGCAACAGTATCAAAAGCCTTTCTAAGATCCAAATATATGATATCAAAGTTATTCCCTGCATCCAGTTCCTTTGTGACCACATCATAGTATCCAATCAAATCAGTCAGGCAAGACTTTCTCTTAACAAAACCATGCTGTGTCCAAGCTATAACTGAAGTCTTGTCTGGATGATCCTGCAGTGCTTCTTTAACCAGTGCCTCCATTAATTTCCCTGGAACAGAAGTTAAACTAACAGGTCTATAATTACTTGTGTAGCCCTTTGAACCTCCTTTGCGAATTGGGGTCACTTTTGAACATCTCCAGTCCATGGGTACCTCCCCTGCGTCCGAAGAAGCTCTCATAATTATGGCTAAGGTTTGCTTACTTCCTTTAATATAACTGGATAGATCCCATCCACTCCAGGTGCCTTTCTTATGTTATCTTCAACAATTTCTCCTCCACTTTCATCTCAGTTATTACAAAATCATCTAGTTCACTGCCAGAGTTTAATTCACTTCTGGCATTCCCCTCCCTGAATAACTCCTCATGTGGGAATGCAGTTGCAAAATACTCATTTAGTTTGTTAGCCACCTGAGCAGGATCATTAACAGTTGAACCATCAATATCCAGTGGACCAATCCAATTGATCCCTTTACTTCTAGAGTTTACATAGGTAAAGAACTCTTTGCTGTTTTTCTTTGTATCCTTTGCCAAAGATTTCTCATAATCTCCTTTGTGACTTGGTTACAGACCTGCTTATATCTATCATTGGCTCTCATGTCACCCATTAATTTATATGTATCCCATGCATTTTTCTTCTCTGCCATATGTCTCATTAGTTCATCTGACATCCATTTAGGCCTAAACCTTGAACAATATTTCTTAGTTGGTATGTAAAGCCTAGTAGCTTCCAAGATAAATTCTTTGACTGCTTCCCATTTTGAATTTGCTGTTGGTAACATCATCAGTTGGTCCCACCGTATAGAATTTAAGTACGGTCTCAGACCACTGTCGTCGCCTTTACGAAAGCAAAAACCCTTCCCTTTATTCCTGATGGTAGTTACCTCTGAGTAAATCCCACTTCAGCACACTGTGATCACTGCTACCTAGTGGTTCCTTTATCTGCAGATTCTTAATGCATGAAGGATCACTACTGATAATCAGATCAAGAGTATTACTCCCTCTAGTTGCCTCCCGAATGTGCTGATGTAGAAAGCAATCGTCCAATAAATCCACAAAAGCCTTGCTTGGTGACCAACCCACAAATTACAGTCAATATGACTGTGCAGTGATGTATTAGAAATACTCAATCATATACAGATATACAAAAGAAGTGTGAGGAGCCATCCATTTCATATGAGCTAAAAGAAAGAACAAAATATATATCCTCAAAGAAATAATGACTATGTATAATTAAAAGCAATGCCTGGAAAAAAAAAAATTTTTTAAATGACGATGACTGTTTAAGGACGGGCAAAGAAACCTGCTGGAGAAGAAAGCTAGTCAACCACAAATATTTCACTGCTGTTTTACAATGCAAAAAACCTACAAAAGAGAAATAACTGTGCACAAATAATTCACAAGTAATAAAACTGATTTCAAATATTCAAGAATTCTGAATTTTCTGTGTTTTCCAAATCTTCACTTCCTCACATTAATTTAAGAATCTCATTAACCAAAAAATATTATACCCCTGGCAAGGTTCATTAGAGTTAGTGATGATAATTACTAGGCAATACCAACAATTACAACTTGGTATACACTGATATCTCACTGTGCATCTGACATTAAGAAAGCTACATATCACAAATATAGCCCTAAAGAGGATTATTTGCAAATACAATTATCCACATATAAGAGTTAAGTCGTGTCTACAGGCCATTGCACTTCATCTACACCTATAGTTACTCAATTCCTATCCTTAGCTTAACCATTTTTAAAAATCAAAACACTCCATATTTTCAAAATGAACATTTTTGCACTGCAAATATTGCAACTTCTCCACATAAAGAACAACTGAATATTACTAGATTACTGTCTGACGTTGTGCTGTGATCCCTACTTCGGGCAGAGGATGAGAAAACACATACTGTCCTACCATTAATATCAGGACAATAGTATCTACAAATAACCTTTATTTACAGAAAAACTAATAATGTGTGCTTAATGTGCACTAAAACCTTTAGCCTTCATGACAACCTTCAGTCTCCATGGTGAACACTTCAATTTTTTGTAAACATGCTCTGATATTTTCCACCATTTGGCCTTCAAACCAGCAACTGCTTCAGGTCTGTTTCTTCGGAGAGTCTCTCCTCATACACACCCAAAAATCCAACTCATCCCAGAGGTTCTGTACAAGATTGAGGTCAGGGCTCTGGGCTGACCAGTCCAACTTTTTGATACTCATTTTCTCAAACCACTATCACAACATGAGCAGTATGACATTGAGCATTATCCTGCAGATACAGGTACAGGCCTTCCCCAATGTGCTGCGCCAGTATAAATAACACATTATCGGAATGTCTAGACAGACCTCAGAATTCATGGTTTCATTCATAACGACCACCAGTTCCAGACCAAACCATGAAACACAGCCCCCAGACCATCACATGGGATGATACTGTCCAGCAGGTAGCTTTCTCCAGGCATCTGCCATACCCAGGCACAATCATCAAACTGGTAGACCATGTACTGTGACTTGTCACTCCAAAGCACAGCTTTCCAATGGTCTGTAGTCCAAAAACAGACTTACACCAAACTAGATGGCATAAGGCATTAAATGATTAGGGGCTTGAGGGCAGCTGCATAACTGTGGTAACCCATATCATGCAGTGTCCTACACATTGTACCAGTGCTGAAATGTCTCAATTATCTCACCAAGGGCCTGTGGGTACTACAGTGTTAATCTGCATTCTGAGTGGACAATTCTTTGCAGGAGTTCTCCTGTCACATTGCATCAGTATCAGAGATTTTCCGGATCATTTTGTGATGGTTTCAACACTAATCTGCTTTCATTTGTAGATCAAAACAGCAATTTTTAACCTCATTATCTTCAGTGTCATTGAAGTGTCAACATACAGACTGACTGCTCACCTGGCACCCTATTATCATCCAGCACTAGAAGTCTTAACTACTTCCATCACAGCATCTTGCATTTACAATTGTACTGCTGTCTCCTCAAAGGCCTAAGAGCACATTTATAGTTGTATCTGACATGTGGTGCTTGGGTAGGATGTGACCTATTAATGGAGGGGTATTCACATATTAGTGGTAGGACAGTGTTGTATATACCAATGGAAAAAAACTAGACACATAAACCAAAACAAGCTACAGCTCCAAGTGGGGGGGGAGTGAAATTTTATAAAGAAACTAGTTTATAAATCTAAGATACATTGAAAAGAAAACCCCTGGTTTTTTACAATAACAAATTCCACTTTTTTATTCATCTTACTCGAGATAATAGTTTGTTTAAGTGCCTTGGTCTGCCTTCTGTTGGTACAGTATATCCCCAGGGCAGAAGCACTATCATGAACAGTAATAACATTCAGTTGTCCTGCATGCAGAGAATTGTCAATATTTCAAATATTGGCATTTCTCTGCACGCAGGACAACAACTGAAATTTATCATATATTAACTGAATTTATAATTTATCATGAAATATTTTCATTTTTATATTGCAACTACACATCCTGTAAACTATACTGAACCCTCAAATTCAAAAAAACAAAAGAGAAAAATGATAAAACATACCTTTTAGATGGCCGAACTTCTGTAATTGGAAATATGTAGGTGACCAACTGCTGTACATTTTGCTTTGAAGCTTCCTTCAGGTTTTGCCTTGTTGCAGCCAACCTCTTCCGTTGTCCTGATGTATTAACACAACACTTATCTATTCGCCTATGCATCTTCTGCACCTTTTCAGAGTACTTCAAACTTTTTTCTGAAAGTACTTCAACTTGTTCCTGAAGTTCAACCAATTTCCTTTCTTCTAAATCAAAATGAACCATTTATTAAAATTTAAAAAAAAAAAAAAAAAAAAAACTACACCAGAAGCTTTTAGTAGAATGAAGCCACTTTTAAAGCTTCCACCTAAGTTTTTAATGTATATTTTTACCTCTCTATATAATTTTCTGTATTTTAACTTTATTATTATTGCCCAAAATTTTTATTGCTTTTATTTCTATAGTCATTTGAATTTTAAAAAATTTTAAAACTTTTTTGATAGATGTCAAAAGGAAAGTAAGGTACCATTTGGCAAATGTTTTTGCATCCTAGATACATATAGAAATGATACAACTGCACTAACCTATATGTATAGGTTAAGTTTTTGTGGCTTTATGGCTTAAACTAAAGTTTGCAGACTGGTGCAAAAAAAAAAAAAAAAAACTGAAGGAGCTCAAAAATGGTTTTATTAAAAGTAATCACCACCTGATTGCATTCACTTATTACACTGTTCTAAAAGTTTTTGAAAAGTCAGCAAAGGCATCCAAAGAGAATGTTCAGTTCGGCAGTTACATTTTTATGTCTTCAACATCCTGAAATCTCTTCCTTTTGAGGGAAGTTTTCACCTCGAGAAATAGGAAGAAGTTCATTAGCACTAGTTCAGGAGAGTAGGGTGGATAGTTGATCTATACAATGCCATGTTTTATCAGAAATGTCTTGCACAATGTGCAGAATGGGCAGGGGCATTGTCCTGCAGTAAGAACCAGCTGCCTTTTACTTGAAATCACAGCCTAAACCTGAGAAATGTGCTTCAATAGTCTTTGAAGCATGTAGAATGCAGCCTTGACTTGCTCCCCTTTGGGTACAAATTCCTTGTGAATCACACCTTGTTTGTTGAAAATCATGATTAATATCAACTTGATATCCTGGACTTCCGCAAATGAAACTTTTTTGGGACTTGGTGATGATTTTGAAGTCCACTGCATGCTCTGATGCTTTGTCTCTGGGTTGTACTGAAACACATCTTGCTCATCTCCAGTGACAATACAGTTGGGGAAATTAGGATTGTCTTAACAAATCTGGATGAAGTCTTTACATGATGACACTCTTCATTGCTTCAGCTCATCCATGTAGCAGAAATTTTGCAGACAGACTTTCCATTTCCCTAAATCTTCATGCAGAATTTGACGAATCATTTCCTTATTAATATCAAACTCATCATTAGCCACCATTCTGAGGATCAAACAACAATCTCTTGCCACAATTTCCCACACTTTTGCAACTCTATACTCATTTTGAGGGGTTGACAATACCCATACTGAAATTAGTTTTTTTTTTTGGAAATTATTATTTTTGAGCATATCCATCTAATTATTGTGATATTTGTAGTTCTACATATAGTGCATCAAATTCACTATAAACGTTCAAAACTTTTGCCAAAGTATAAAAAAGTGGTTAAATTTTAAAGTTTAGAAGTGAGGGTGGGGGGAGAATATATAACACATTTGTGTGGTGAGCTAAGGCCCATTTTCTGTATCACCATAGAAAATAGGTCTTGGCCCACCACAAAATGTCTGTCATTTATACAGATCTCTAAATAAGATGTCGGTGTAAATTAAATATCTTCATCATTTCACTTAATGTTACTTCAAATAATAATTACTTTATTAAAATTTTATTTGCATTTTATAACAGTCACACAAAAGCATGATTATTATTATTAAATGCAAACAATTTGACTATGAAATAAATTTATTTCAATCTCTGAAAAATGAAACAAACAATGTTACATTTTAATGGAGCACATTCCTATCAAGAGATGTATTGAGTGTGCAACTATGTATATGCACATACACACACAAGCAATTCCAAAATTTACTTTACTGGGAAAGTAAAGTAAATCTTGGGCAACAATAATAATTTTTGCAAGAGATTACTAACATTACATTATAATCTAATGTTGAATATTTTTAATAAATAAACTTGATAAGATACAAAAATTTCATATTGCAGAAACATGAAAATGAAACCTTAAACCAGTAACTGCCAGGGGAAATGGCTATAGAAAGACAATGCTTTCTATGTAGAAATTCACTGATTCTTCTGCCACATTAAGAATGCCTTTGTTCTGTTCAGTTGATTTAAAAACATCAGATAAAACAATGAAGAAAGTTTGCTCCGCTCTTTATCAAGTTCATTAAAATTAGCAAATTATATGCACTACAACTTTGATAATGTACAAATTATATAATCTTTTCTATACTTTAAGTAATCTTGATAAAGAATGGAAATATTCAATTTAGCATTTTATCAAATAAACAGCACAAAGGCACTGATCTTAATGTACAGTCAGTGTCAGCAAATATCTACTTAGATAATTATATCGCAACAGTTCACAACTCACAAAAGCCTACCGTAAGGATGATTTATTTCATTATCCTTGTATCAGTATTTTCTATCTGTTCATAATATCTGGTCAGTAATAAAATAACTAATAAAACAATATATAAAAAATCAAACTGAACTAACCATTTTCTTTGTGTTGTGAATTGCTATCAATTGCTAGCTGTAATAATCTAATTCTTTCTGTACACATCTCAATCTCCCTTTTCTGAAATGATAAAAAATAAATAAATAAATAAATAAAAAGTCAATAGATGACTTACACTCTAGCTCTAAGATTAAGCATGCACAAAGTGTCTTCCTGTACAGCTCATTAAAAAAAAAGTTCTAGGCAGATCTGGATTTATACAGCTAAGATTCATTTTTTAATGAATATTAAAATATTATAAAAGGCAAGTACAGCAGATGCATTTGTCCACCTGAAAGATTTTTTAAGTAAAAGATAGAGAAAAACAGCATTTTTTTTTTAACATGGGGGGAAAAAAAAAAAAAAAAAAAAAAAAAATGTGCATTTACACCTAGAACATGCTGGGAGAGAACGTTCATGAAGAAATATGTTCATAATGTTTACATATATTAAGACAAGGCTATTCATGACTGGTTGATATAATAAAAAAAATCTACATCACCTGCGTCAGTAATTCTGATCATAATTTTGACATCATATACTTGGATTTCAGGAAGGCTTTTGACACTGTTGCACATAAAAGACTGCCGTACAAACTGGAGCAATAGGGCATTAAGGGCAAGTTACTGTTTTAATATTTATCAATGATATTGATGAAGGTATATCAGGCTTAATGTCTAAGTTTGCTGATGATGGTTGGCAAGGTGGTTAAGTACAGTCGTCAGGGTGAGCTACTGCAACAAGATGTAGGAAAATTGGGTCGATGGGCTGAGAAATGGCAGCGTAAGTTTAACATCGACAAATGCAAGGTACTGCACATGGGCAGCAGTAACCGCAGAGAAATTTATCAATTGTGTGGTAGTGGAGGATGATTGTAATTGTGCAATCAGACACAAAATTCTCTGGGCAGTGCAGACAGTGCCAGGAAAGTTCATGGTGTTTTGTCAATTATATACAGAAACTCTGCTAGAAGGGATAAGGAGGCGATTATCTCCTTTGTATAAATGCATGGTTAGGCCGCATCTTGAGTACCGCATACAGGTCTGGCAGCTTCACTTTAGGACGGATGTAGATCTGCTGGAACAAGTGCAGAGAAGGCTACCAGTTTGGTGAAAGGAACAAAAGGGTGCTCTTACATAGAAAGGCTTTGGTTCTGCAAATTGCAACATCTCGAGACCAGGCACCTGTGGGGAGAAGATGTTTAAAGCCTTGAATGGATTGAGTAAGCTGAATATTTAATGGTATTCTTCCACTTGTTGAGACTACACACATTAGGGGACATAAATTCAAGTTGAAGAATGATTGAAGGAAAGAAGTTTTCCTTCAGCCAGCAGGTGGTTGATTGTTGGAAAAGGCTTCCATCTGTTGGTGTGGAAGTGGATGGGTTGAATTAATTCAAGGAAGAAATAGACAAATTCTTGGAGGGTACGGATGGGTAAACCGTTTTATTTATTTATTTTTTTTTATGTAAACCACAAACACGAGAGGTATTAGAACCTATAGTACTTAGTACCATGCTTGGGATGAAGGCTGAGAAGAAGAAAGAAGATATTTGTTGACATTGGACTTGAACTTCTGTAGACTGTAATTTTCAGGAAATATGTATGAAGGAAGGTTGTTCCAGAAAACGGCAGTTCAATGAATAAACAAGGAAGATGAAACGTTGGTTCTGTGAGTTTGAAGTTGGAGAGTAAATGGATGTTGGCGGCATGTGTTCGGACTGTTTTGAAAGAGAGAGTCAGAATTATAGAAGCCAATTCAGAAGAACAGTGCCCATGGAAGTATCTGTAGAAAAGGCATGTAGCAGAAATAGTACGTCTATGAGACAGCAAGTGGAGAAACTCTGTTACAGTTTAGCCATTAATCAACCTAACTGCCCTCTTCTGAATGGAATCAAGAAGCCTGAGAGAGAGGTTTTGGGGGCACTACCCCAGATGTGGGAACAATATTCCATGGTAGGGCATATTTGCAATTTATACAGAGTGAGCAGCTGTTTGGAAGAAAAGTAACACCAAGAGCGAAACAGAAAACCAAGTTTTTCAGATGCAGAGGAAGCAATATTTGTAATGTGCATGTGCCAAGAGAGATTAGAAGTCAGGGTAATCCCCAAGAGAGATATATCATTTTGCCTAGAAATCGGAGTGTCACTAAAGATAAGCATAGGAGCAGAAGAATCCTTTTTGCAAGATATAAGACAAGACTGGGTTTTAGAAGGGTTGAAATCAACTAAGTTGTCTTTGCCCCATTGGAGAATTACCTGGAGATCGGCATTTATAGAATTGGTAGCAGATTTTCGAGAAGTTGAAGCTGATTGAGCAGGGCAACGTTTCTCAAGATGGAAAGTGGAATGCAATGTGCTATCATCGGCAAAACTATGGATAGGATTTCCACTCAATGGAAGAAGGTCATTAATAAAAAGAAGAAAAGAGTGGGGGACACCGGCATTAGTGGAGAAGTTAGAAGACAGAGAGCCATCTACCATCATCTTCAATGAGCAATCAGAGAGAAAACTGGATAACCAATTACTAAAAACAGTTGGCAGCTTGTTTAGAAGATCTTTATGCCAAATACATTCAAAAGCCTTTGAGATGTCAAGAGCAACTACTTGTGTTTCACCGAACCTTTCCACTGAATTAGTCCATTAACGGGTAACATAAGCCAGAATATCACCAGTGGATCGACACTGACGGAATCCATACTGGCGATCGTTGATAAGATGGAAGATTTCTAGGTAGTTTAAGAGTTGGCGGTTAATTGATTTCTCCATTTCTTTAGAAAGAGTAGAAGTAGTTGCAATGGGACGATAAATGGATGGGAGGGATTTGTCACCTTTGGAATAAGAAAGTGAAAAAAAGGCAGCAAAGAACAGGAGTAAGTTCAGGAGCACAGGTTTTGAGAACAAGTGGAGAAATACCATCGGGACCTGGAGCTTTCTTAACATCAAGATTCGTCAAAATCCTTCTGACATCCTTTTGATGGAAGACCACAGGAGGTATTGAATGGAGCGTGTCGGGAATAGTGGGAGGTGTTTTACCAAGATCATTAATATATGAGTTGGAAGAAAAATGGGATGCTAGCAGGTCAGCTTTATCCTTGACTGAACTGACAACAGAACCATCTGGTTTGGACAGATATGGGCAAAAGTTGTGGCCAATAGCTTTGGTAAGAGACCAGAATGCTCGGCTACCATTAGGGCAAGAAGAAGTTTCCTACTCTTAGCCTGTTCAAACTCTAGTTTGGACTGATTAATAACTGCTTTACAATTGTTGCGAGCTTTGGTGTAGGCAGAAAATGAAGAATTAGAAACAAGCCAATTACGATATGCAACATTCTTCTCTTGAACAGCCTTAGCACATTTACTGGAAAACCAAGGTTTAGGTAAAGGACGAGATTTTAAAGTGTAGTGTTGGATAAAGGATTCCATTCTTGCAAGAATAATTTCACTGACACGATCTTAGCAAATGTTGACATCACAAGTTTTGAAACAGTAATCCGACCAAGGAAAAGAAGAAAACAAATCTCACAGGTCATCCCATTTTGCATTCTTGTAATGCCAAACAACACGAGGTTGGGAATAGCCATGAGATAAAGGATCCATTGGAAAAGAGACTGACCAAGTTGTGATCTGAAATGCCTAAAGGACCTCTGACTTCGATCGTGTACTTAGGAGTTTTTGTGAGAAAAAGATCAAGCATGTTGGCTGTATGATTAAGATTGTCCAGTATTCTTGCAGGTAAATGAACAATCTGTACAAGGTCATTAGTAATTGCAAAAGCCTCAGCATCTCGACCAGAAGGTTAGTGTGACTAGAAAACGGAAGCCAGCTGGAGCTGTGAACATTAAAATCACCAAGGAAAATTACCTCACTGTTAGGAAAGATGGACTGGAGAAAGTCAAAGAGCTCCATGTGATTAGTGGAGTTGGGAGAACAGTAGAGACAAGAGATTTTAAGCCAGAGAAGATCAAAGAGAGGAGATTCCAAATTGCCAAGTCTCTGACAGGGAATATCAGAATGGACATATGCACAAGTACCACCTTTGAGGGTGAAAGGAATCATACAGCGAATAATTTGGGCATCTGAGATGAGCAGTAGTTGAATCAACCGATAACTGAGATTCTGTCAGAAAAAGTACATGGGGTTTGGCAGACTGCAAGTGGAAATGGACATCGTTGAGATTAGAAATGAGACCACGTATATTTGTGAAATGAATTAGGAAGTGCTTGGGAGGTTTAGATCTTTTAGTAGATAAGCTTGCTCTATTAGTTTGACAATTCATGGTGTATTCAATAGTAAGAAAAAGTGGGTGGGACATGCTGTATGAAGTAATGAAATTTTTGGATATGGCGTACATGTGGTAAGAATATACCCAGATCCTTGACATAACATGGCCTCGACAATGCTCCCAGCATACACACTACTCTGACTCCCTCCAGTCACTATCTGGCAGAGTAGAGGTAGCGAGATTATACACTAGCTGATCTGGAAGCCTCCTAGAGAGTTATCAATACGTTCGTTCCAGTGTACTAACTAGCGGCCGGTCTGCAAACACAGTTTTAGAGCTGTACCCTCGAAATGTAAGGAATATTGGATCTCGCCATGATGTTCATCATAATCTCAAACCTCATCATACTGCATGATGGAAGAGCTAGGGAAGGGCTGACCGGAACTTAGCTCTAGAGACTAAACATGGGTTCCACCACTTCAATAAGGAAAGTGGTGGTATTGCACCAGTTGATGAGAGTCATCTACCACCTAGTACTGTCTGGTAACAGAGGGGCAGCATTCCTCCATGTGGTGTGGGCACCACACCTCGACCCCTGCTTATGTTGGTTCCCACCTGGGTGGTTACCCAATATGTACTTGTGCATGGAGGTTATACCCAGGATTACTAACAGTCCCACCATCGTGAAGGTGCAAGCAGAATATTTGGCTGTCACAGGCTGATGCTATATAATAAGCTTGTTTTCTTGCATCATTTGCCATTACTACTGCTACTAATACCCAGAGGTCTGCGGGCACTGACTGACCATGTACTTGAAAGGGTTGTTTGTGAGAAAAAGATCATGAGTGTTGGGGGGGGGGGGATCAAATGCCACCTGGGCATTTGCCCATATGCGACTAGTTCTCATTTGTGCATTGTGAATGAAAGCACTTTCAGTAGGTTATGATATTAAGTAAAACACAAAAACCCCAGGGTCAACTCAAATCGCAAGGCAAAGTTGACAGAAAACCATTTTTGGGGACTGGAACCCTACTACGATGAGCTACCGTCCCCATCACAAGGAGGTAGGTCGCCCTATCTAGCATTAGTTGTACCTCTTCTCAACAATATGCTCTTAATAAAATCGGTGAACACACTGAAATACTATTTTCACAAAGCTCCACCAACGTTGAACGGAAGAGAATGAGCGTCCCTCATTCCAGTCTCATTTGAAAGTCCAGATACAGGTGACCCTCACTTAACACTGATAATTCGTTCTGGAAAAACAGAGCGCTAAGTGAATCAGCAGTAAGCGAGCACCGTATCCTGTAATGTAATACAGTCTATTCCAGTTATTTGGGACACATTGGAACTAGCGCATTTTGGCCCGATTAAGCAGCTTCCCCAATTATCCGAAGTTTCACTTAAATAGCTAAAAATACAATGGCCCCTGCTTTATAATTGGTTCATTGTACAATCAAATCAGGTTACGATGGACTAACCATAGTAAAGTACCATTCACTATACGACATGTAGTGATAGCACTGGCGGGATAAGTTTTTTTGCTAGCAAAGGCGCTGGTTTGAAATTTCTAATAAATATTACATTTAATATTAAATTGTTTCTTATTTTCATTTCGATGCCATATGCTTGCATTTCACTATGTACTATCATATTATGAAGGTACATATAATACATACATAAACAAAATTTTAGACTAGTTTTTCTTATATATTTCATACTTTGGAACGGAACCCCTTTATTACTATGGGAACCAAAACTCAGTATTTGCGTTTTCGGTATTCGTGACATTTCTCGGGAATGTAACCCCCGCGAATAGCGGGGCTTTACTGTAATAAAAAAACAACAACCCATGTACAGTGGTACCTTGGTTTGCGATCATAATTCGTTCCGGAAACGTGCTCGTAATCCAAAGCACTCGTATATCAAAGCGAATTTCCCCATAAGAAATAATGGAAACCCAGATGATTTGTTCCAAAACTCAAAAATATTCATATACTGTAAAAATGATTAATACAAAATACATACCTTTTTATATTTTTAATATTTAAATTTAATATACATAAAGCAATCGAATTTATTAATTATTGGGTAGGACGACTTTCACTGTCTCTAATGGAATCACTGCTATCTGTTGATTTTTTCTTTTTGTGCGACTTTAACAAGGAATCTTTCCAATGACGCTTGCTTTTGCCTCCTTTTGAGGATTTCACGGAAATCAGATTCATCGCTCGCACTATTACAAAATGAGGAGGCACTCTTGATACACATAAACAAAGCTGCCCGCGTGTAGCAACTGAATAAACAACACCATAAAGGCGGAGATACACTATTAACACCTCACATTTTACTAAAGCACATTTCTAGGGGTTACTACCATAAAACAATTTCCAGTTGCGTTCCTGCTAGTGGAATCTGTTATAAACTGGTAGTAAACTCGATCTAATTGCATTTGCGATTATACTAGCTGGAATTGTTGGTTTTCACGTTATTATGGTGAAATGTGTTTCCCCTTCATGGATATAAAAAACCATAAATACATTTTCAAAATCTTCTCTTCATTCCTATCGAGTTGCGTTCGGTTGGGGTGATTCTGCGTTCGACTGCCATTTCTTGTAAACGCAAAGGCTAATTGTGCATAAGCGAATTCGGTTCGTGTTATATAAGATATCGTTCCCCTATTTATAAATCGTGTATGATCGAATTCGTGTAGTGTAAACACGTGTTATACGAGAACTGACTGTACTCGTATTGCAAGACCTCGCTCGTTTATCAAGTTAAAATTTATTAAAAATTTTTGCTCGTCTTGCAAAACACTCGCATACCAAGTTACTCGTAATCCAAGGTACCACTGTATTTACCTTTTCCGTGATGACTCTCGGCAGGCCACGAAATCCCTAGCACCTTGCTTAGAAACACAAAGAATCACTTTCACCCCTGCCTGCGGCTATTGTCAATCTATTAGTTCCTGTATACCACCAAGCTCTGTATACAAATCTGGTACTTTATTTCAAAAGTTGTGCACAGTCTTCTATAAAGTACTTCAACTTTGGATATTATTCCAAATGTTACATTACTAAAATTAATCAAGTACAGTGATTCTATCTATGACAGAATTCATAATTTGTGTCAGCCAATGTATTACCTTAACTCATTGTCTGTAAATTACATGATTTTTGCAATCTCATCTTCAAACAGTGCACTTACCTCAAACAAATAATGCATAATTTTCAAGAATCTTTTGTATATTTGCATTGTCCGAGAATATTCTCTACATGCATCACGAAAGACAAGTAAGGTTTAACATATATCAGAGTATAAGTACACCATATTATTATAGCAACACAAACCACAGAAAAGTTTACCTTTATATAATATAAACATAAGTAAAATAATTGTTATGAAGGAATGTCATCAAAAGCACAAGACTTAAAGTGGCTTTCGAGATTCAAAGGCAGACAAATTCTGTCTGCCTGAAAGTTTCTGGCCAAGACGAAATGCTTGTAGTTAACTCCCCACATACTACTTTTCAAACTTTGCTTCCAGCAGTGTCTTATTTCTGAAGATGAAATGGAAGGGCACATGAAAGATATTTGATGTCTTGGAAATTCAGGAAAAAAAAAAAAAAAACAAAACACAGTAGATACCTGATGGTACAGTGAAAAAAATATTTCTCAAGATGGCAGAAGGCAGGGTACAAATGAAGAAAGAAAGCTTAGGATGATCACCGCTTCCTTATCCCGGCTAGCAAAGTTTCTGTATACAGTGAAACTTCTCCTAACGGACACCTCTCATTAACGGACATTGTCAAATTCCCCAAACTCACCTCTATTGGTTTTAACGTGTTTGCAGCTTCTGTTTAGCGGACATTCTCTGTAATGGACGCGGACAGGCAATCTGCACTGTTTTGTTTAGATTAGCACTTAATTTGATCTCCCCATAACAGACAGCGGGTGAGCTTACGGCCCTTTTTCTAGGAACGTTTCTTCCACGTATTGCCTCAATCGTGTGTTTATTTTCTATTTCCGATTCTCTGAATTTTATCAAGGTTTACGTCGCGGTTCTAAACCCTTTTTCAAGAATTTTAAGGCACATGTAAAACTTCTGATGAATTCGGTGTGTGTGTGCAAGGGCGGGAATATGGTCGGCCTTTCGTCTTTTCAGTTTCAGTTTTGTTCAGTGTCGTGTGAAGTGCACAATGTCTTCTCGTAAACATTTAACTTTAAAAGATAAAGTCGAACTCATTAATGCGTATAATCGGCAAAAAAAGTGTTCGCAATCTCGCTGCAAAATTCAAAATCGGGAAGACGCAGGTAAGTGACATCCTAAAGGAAAAAAATGAACTGCTCAAACAATTTTGGCAACACGGAAATGATCAGGTTCAAAAATCATTCCCGAAAACTGTTGGACTTCAAATTGACAATGTTACGTATGAGTGGTTTTGTCGCGAACGTGCTAAAAAAAAATTCCCATTAATGGGCCTATTATTAGGGAAAAGGCTTTGGAGGTTGCAAAATCTATGGGAGTAAATGAGTTCAAAGCTTCTGTGGGATGGCTAGACAAAAAAGTTCAAAACTCGGCATAAAATTTCTTGGAAAACCGTAAGTGGTGAAGGTGGATCTGTTGATACTGGGGTTGTAACAGAGTGGACCGTCCAATTGGAAGATTTATGTCGTGATTTTGAAGCTAAAGATATTTACAACTGTGACGAGACAGGGTTGTTTTTTAAAGCTCTTCCTGAAAAAACAATGAGTCTAAAAAACAAAAAGTGCCAGGGCGGAAAAATTTCTAAGGAACGCTTGACTGTACTATTGTGTACAGATATGCAGTGAGACTTTGAACAACCTCTTGTTATAGGAAAACCACAAAATCCTCATTGTTTCAAGGGCATAAAGTTGAATCTTTTGAATGTTGACTGGAAGTCTAATAAAAAAGCGTGGATGACACGAGATATCATGAGCGAATGGATAAGTCACTTTAACCAAAACATGATTCGTCAAAACAGAAAAATTATTCTTTTCATGGATAATGCTGCATCTCACCCGCACATTGAATTGTCTAACATTCAAATCGTTTTTCTGCCACCAAACACATCTGCAGTGTCAGCCCTTGGATCAAGGGATAATAAAAAATTTTAACCTTCCCTACAGAAAACGAGTTTTAAGACATCTCATTGCAAACATGAACGATGTAACATGTGCGAGTGACCTTGCAAAGAAAATCAGCATCCTAGATGCGATTCAATGGATTTTCTCTTCAGTAAACGCAATTAGAAAACAAACTGTCGTGAACTGTTTTGTAAAGTCTGGCTTCTCAAACGCAAAAATTGAAGTTGTGAACAGCAATGTGGAGTACCAAGAAGCACAAGAACTTCAACATCTATTGATAATGTATGATACTTCCACTACAAGTGACCCTGGCTACAAAGATATAGACTCAACCTCACTACAGAAGATGGTGCTCTAGATATCAACAACATTATCATCGATATTTTTCAAGAAGTTCCTCATGAGGATGAAGAAATGGAAGGAGGTCATTCTGTCGAAGAACATATTAACGACGAACCACCGATGAAAATAGAAGAAGCGCTCGTACAAATCAATCGTTTAAAGATGTTTTTCGCCGCTGAAGAAGATACTGAAGGACTTTCGATGGTTTCTTCACTCCAAACAAATGTTGAAAACAAAATTATCAGCCGGAAGAAGGTGCAGAAGAAAATAAGTGATTACTGTATGTATTTTTCTTAAGATAAAGTCATAATATGCATAGCACAATTGTATGTATATTATTTACAAAAATATTGTTCAAAATCTGTATATATTTTAATTTAATTTTACATTAAACGTTTAACTTTTTTTTTTCTCTCTCCCTCAGACTTCTTGTTAGCGGACACTTCTCTCTAATGGACACATTTTTGTTCCCCATGGCTGTCCATTAAAGGGAAGTTTCACTGTATATCATTGACAAAACTCCATGAGTTGTCCTGGCTCATGGAGTGCTCTGCACTGCTCAGAGAATTTCATATCTGCCTGCACAGTTAACCCCATGTCTTTTTCATTCTCCACTACCCTAAGTGTAGTATTACACCAGGCCTGGCCAACCCAAATCTTTCTGTGGGACACCTTGATGAACTATAATTTTCCATGGGCCATACATAAAAAAAAAAAAAAAATCTTTTAAAAATAAAAAATCAAATGCCATAAAAATTTATTTTATTCATTCATTTTTATTATACAAGTATATCTTCATCAATGAGATATTTGCTTTTCTTTGCGATCACTCAATTTTTTAAAATCTACTTCAATACTGGTAGTTGCACATCTTAATTGATTTTCCCGATTTTCATTTGTTATTGAAGCTCGAGATTCTTTTAATAAATTTCATTTTTTAAAAGAAAGTATCACAAACATATATGGCTCCAAAGGCACTCAATTTTTTGGGCAAAAAATCTTAATTTAGGATACTTTTCCACTGTCACATACACATTGTAAAAGTTGATTTTTGATATTGTGGCATGAAAGAGTTTTAATGCATTGTTGCAATGTAATCCCCCTGCAGAGTTTCCAAGAGAGTGGAAACTGTTGACGTGAAACGGAGAGCAAAATATCTCAAACACTATCATATTTTGCAAGTTCTGAGAAACAACGATCAAATGTTGCTTAAAGTTTTTTTATTTTATCAGCGTACTTCAAGAAGAAGTCGTTATTCATCATGCCTAGCACAGCTAGTGAATGATTTCCCACTGATGTAGTCAGTAGTATAGAAGTCACCTGGTGGGACGCAAAAAAAAAAATGTGGTGGGTCGCATGCAGCCCACAGTTGATAAGTTACTCTGAAGTTACTGCTACCCATTTGAAGTACTTAGCATTTGTCAATGTAAAACTTCAACTGCCATTTCTCAGCCCATCAACCCAATTTTCCTAGATATTGTTGCAGCAGCTCACACTGATGACTGTCATTAACCACCCTGCCAACCTTTGTATAATCTGTAAACTTGATACTTGAGTTGTTTCACATTGAAAGCCAGTAGGTGATTCTTTCCAAGTTTATGAAGATAAGTATCACAAGTTAGTTGAGGAAGAGTCCACGGTGAAGAGTAATTTATTACTTGTTGCCTTGAAAATAAGAACATTCCAACTCTGTGTTAGTTCCAGAAAGTGTAGGCCTGCTAGTCTTATTTTGCAAGGTTTATTTCTATAGAGATTTTGCAATGGTAGATTAAAGAGGTATGGCTCAACAGGATGTGGACAGCAACTTTTAGCTACATAGTAGTGTTTTTCTGTGGAGGTACAGAGAGCACTCAGAAGCTTCAATATATAGACTACGGGTCAGATATGTCCTGAAAGCAGCTGTGCAATCCGAAATGCACTGTGCAGTTTAGGATCCAGCCAGCATGTACTCCTCCGGACAGAATCATAGAGTGGAGCACCATAATCCAAACAGGATCTGATCATTGCTCTATATAAGAGCAACAGAGATGTATGGTCTGCTCCCCAAGACACGGCAGATAAAGCTTAGTATGTTCAGCTTTCTGAGACAAGTAAATTTAACTTGCTGTCAAGGATTAATCCCAAGAATCTGATGTTAGTGATTGGAATGATAGTTTGAAATCTGAAGTTCAGGATCTGTATGTAATTTACCTTTGGATTGAAAAAAAAAAACTTGCAAAAGTGGATTGTAAGAGTTTTCTGCCATGATAGATGATAGCACTGAAAACACCGCCCAACTTTGGACTTTATTTGGGGATATCTGCAAAAAATAACTTTATATAACTAGCTCTAGAGTAATGTTCCTGATGATGTACACATGAATTATGTAACAATATTTAAAAGCAGCATTCTACTTACCAAGCTCTCTGCCTTTAATTTTTTGACAAATGCATCTTTAAAACTGAAAATCAAACAGAGATAATGTAAATCCAAATTTAAAAACAACAGATAACATAACTAGATTAAATCATGAAAGCATAAACTTTTTGGTAGAGGCCTAACAACAAAATTTTTAATTTGTTGGAAAACAGGTTTGGGGGGAAAGGGAGGGCTGAAAATAAGGGTGGTAAAATTTATGATAAAAACTTAATTGCAGAGCTTTGGCCTATTTGCAATTAGTAGTAGGCTCCCAAATGTGAAAAAACAATTTCACTAATAAAATACCCCAATTACAGGATTTTGTCCTCTAATGGGGGTATTTTAAAGTGACAAAGTCAGAGGATCTGTTTTTGGTACCTTTGTGCAGTTGCAGAACCCCTATCAAAAACATGAAGGGTGTGCTATTAATCATTATTCTTCTCCACACGAGAAAAAGGGACACTTACTGCCTCCACAGTAAGTGTCCTTTTCTCTGATGTTGGAAGAAAAGTACCACATTTCTCGTTGACTCCAATCTCGCATATCAAAATACAAGACAAAGTGTTGATCTCCTGTGTTTTATTAGCAATGCTAGCATCCAGCTACTTTTTCAGTGACTACTACAACCTAATCCAGTTATGATCAGATAACCTTATCAATGCAGTATCTAACTGAAGGTATTCAGAGAGCTACAGCACATAGCTTTTAATCGAGTTGCATAAATCATATAAAGTGCTCAACAAAATTAACAGAACATGCAGCTTAAGATGAAGCAGAACAAAATTTGGTATGATGGTGGTGTTTGTTTTGTTTGTTTGTTATTTGGTTTTTAGGAGCATTAGCAACTAAGGCCATATTGCTTGGGGGATATGCAGTGGTCATTCCCTGACCTTTCCACATCCTCCGTATTTGGTGGTTACGGGCTCAAACCCCAGTCTAATCAAGAAGCGTGTGCTATGCACTGCTGCTTCTGCCCAACTGGCTACGGAGGTGCCATGATCGTGGTGTACCATAGAATAACGATGAAATGAGTAGAGAAAAACTTTGGACAGGTATAAGAGACATTTATTTGAGTTATATAAGAATTACCAAGGGGGCTTAGAGGGGAACAGGCATTCTGTGTGTTATCAGACACTCAGTATAAAACACTGATGGATCCAATATCTTTCTAATTCAGAAGATTTGGGAGAAGTTGGCCTGCCTCCCTAAAATCCACTCATGCACAACTTCTCGATGGTAAGCCTTGTTACTTCACTTAGGTGGCGACGAACGTGTAGAGTGGCTTTCACTCCCCCTCTTATGGCAGCGAAAGGATCAGAGTGGAAGCAGAGGTGCTAAGACTCTCTGGGTATGACCAGTCTGCCATGCACAGAAACTGAAATTGGCCTGTTACAATGTAAGATCGCTCATCGGTGAAGACAGGATATTAGAGCTGGAAAAGGAATTAGAAAATGAGAATTGGAATATCATCGGTTTGGCTGAAGCAAGAAGAAATGAATCACTTACAAGTTTATCAAATGGAAATCTGCTGTACACCAATAGAAACAGTGAAAGGAACAAAGGTGTAGTTGGCTTTCTGGTCCATAAAGATATAAAAAACATTTTGGAATTCAAAAGTACATTACCAAGGGTGTCAAGACTACTAATCAGGATTTCTAAGAGGTATAAGCTAAAGGTTATAGTGATTTATGCACCAACATCAAGCCATGATGAAGAGGTTGAAGAAATGTACACAGAAATTGAGTCTTCTAGATGAGCAGAAAACCCACTATACTTTCATTATGGGGACTTCAATGCTAAAGTTGGAAAGAGACAAAACAGTGCAGAAAAAGGAACAATAAGAAATTTTGAAATTGGTGAAAGACTTGTGGAATTTGCAGAATCTCAAGGATTGTCAGTAATGAACACTTTTTTCAAGAAAAGGGTGAACAGAAAGTGGACACGGAAGAGTCCAAATGGATTAACAACTAATGAAATGTACTTCATCCTCACTAACAGAAGATATATCATGAATGATGTTACTGTCCCGAATAAGGTAAAATGTTGGAAGTGATCATAGAATGGTAAGATGCACGCTAGATGTAAAAAAAGAAAGGGAAAAAAGCTGACTCGAGTAAATAATACGAAGGTCTTTGAGATAACAGAAGAGGAGAAAACGCAGTATGTACTGGAATTTAAGAACAAGTTTGAGCTTCTGCAGACTGCTCAGGACCAAGATATCGACGAGGAATATTACAACTTTCTGAAAGTGATAAAGCCCAAGAAACCTATAGGTAAAAAGAAATCCAAAGAAGAAAAAATTAGTCAAGAAACACTTGTCATGATTAACCAAAGACGACAATTGAAGAACAAGATAAACACTGACAAGGAGAAAATTGAGTATACTGAGTTACGCAAAGCCATTAGAAAGACTCAGAGGACAAGATTTTACACAAGAAAAGTAGAACAAGCATTAAGGGAAAACAAGGGACTTAAATCAGCAGCCACGAGCAATAATACAGAAAGACAAATGACACTGAAACTGAAGAATACCGATGGTGTACTTACAAACAGCAGAGAAGGCATAATTCAAATAGCAGAAGACTACTACAGAGAATTATATGAGGAGCGAGGGAATGATGCCAGCAGTGTGGAAGATTGATTGCAAATTAGTAACACATATGACATACTTCCCAATGAGGTAGAACATGCGTTGAAGAAAATGAAGAATCAGAAAGCCCTGGGAAGGAAGATGAAGTTACTGGAGAGTTGTTAAAATTGGGAGGAAAAGACATGACACAAACTGGCAAGACACTTTACAAAATCATTAGAAAAGGTGTGATGCCTAAGGAGTGGAATAATGCAATCATGGTTTTGCTGCATAAGAAAGGAGATAAATTAGAAATTATAGACCAATTAGCTTGTTATCCCACATCTACAAGTTGTTCACAAGGGTCATTACTAACAGATTAGAAAGAATACTTGATGAGAATCAACCGAAAGAGCAAGCTGACTCTAGGACAGGATTCTCAACTATGAATTACCTTCACGTAATATCACAGCTAATGGAGAAAACAAATGAATATAAAACACCATTATGCCTGGCATTTGGCTCCATACAGCATAGGGCAATGTATTGGGCACTGGAAAGACCAAGCACAGATACCCCATATATTATGATTTTGAAGAAAATATATGAGAATGCTACCTCCTTTATTAGATTAGACAAAGACAATAGGAAATCTAAAATTGAGAAAGGAGTTTAACGAGGAGACACGATCTCCGAAGTTGTTTACAGTTGCGCTTGAAGAAGCTTTCAGAAGATTAGACTGGTCGCAGAAAGGAATCAATGTGAGTGGAGAGTACCTAAACCATTTATGATTTGCAGATGACATGGTGGTCATAAGCCATGATCCCAAAGAATTAGAGAAAAATCTTAGTCAGTTATGCAGAGTAAGTAAGGATTTTGGACTAATGATGAATATGGCTAAAACAAAAGTAATAATGAACAAGTATACCACAGAAAGGGATATAATCATTGAAGGAGCAGTAATTGAAAAGGTGGAGTCATATACTTATCTGGGACATCATTGTCTATAATAATGATAAATGGCTGGAAGTCAAGAGAAGAATAAATTTTGGATGGATAGCATTCGGGAAAAATAGTCATACTGAGGAGCAATATCCCAATTTGTCTGAAACGTAAAATAATGAATCAACGTATACTCCCCACCATGACTTATGGAAGTGAAACTTGGGCACTCACCAAAGAATGGAAAAGTAGCTGAGAACGACACAGCGAAGAATGGAGCGAATTATATTGGGAATCAGACTGTTAGATAAGAGGAGAAACACAGATTAGGCAGCAAACTCAAGTAAAGGATGTTCTTATCAAAACTAAACTAAACTAAAATGGTCTTGGGTAGGACACATAGCTCAAAGACATGATGACAGATGGACTAAGAAAATAACAGAATGGTACCCAAGGAGCTAGAAGAAAACCTGGAAGCTAACAACGGAGATGAACAGATGAAATTCATGAGTTTATGGGTATCAAATGGATGGCCATTACACAAAACAGAAGGAACTGGAAAGTTGCTGGAGAGGCCTTCATACTGCAGTGGATTGAAAATGGCTGATGGTGATGAATTACCAAAAAGGTCACATTACAAATGTCAATAAAAGATGCTCAAAAATATGGTCATATGACATCTGTACAGATAAACAGGCCTGACAGCAGTGAACCATGCTCTGTATAAGGGCATCTATAAGACTGTGGCAACAAATCCCATTCTCCCAACAGTGTGGAACTTAGCTCACCAAGTACAGTCTGTCCTCGTATAGCACGATAGTTGCGTTCCTAGAAACCCTCGTGCAATGCAAAATCGTGCAATATAAACAACAGGCCCTATGGGAAAAGTAGGGTTAGGTGCCGACCACCCAAGATTGAACACACATTTGGAACCAAAACATTACCAAACACAATAAATAATCGGGTAATTTTAATCGTTATAAAATACGATTAAAATACGTAATAAAAATAATATTATATTATAATATAGTATTTTTTTAATACTAAAAAAGTATTTTTTACGAATAAAATACGTATTTTATTCGTAAAAAATTTATTATATTAAATAAAATAGTCGTAATAAAATACTTACGTATTTTATAATACGTAAGTATAAATTATAATACGTAAGTCGTAATAAAATATTGCTAATGCTTTTGCTTCTATCGTAAGCAAACTTGCTTTTTGTTTGATTTTCTATCCAAACAGATTACAGCCGTTCCATCTCTCTTCCAATTCTTGTGTCTTAATCTAATGGATATTAATTACACTTTGAGTTGTTCCCGCTATGAAAGTTGTTTTTATTTTCGCTGCATTCTTTGTAATTCTCGGCGTTGCCTCATTTAGGTCTGTAGCACGTGCAATATCACATGGTCTTTAATTTCGCTTAAAGCGTTTCACAATTTCGTATTTTTTCTCTATCGACAGAAGAGGACTGGTCATAAGCCTTACGGGGGAAACCACAGTGGGCCGGAGGCCGGTGTGATATTGGCCATAAACCGTAGTATGAGGCCGCTATAAATTTTTCTCGGGTAAGAATTTTTGACCCAGTCCGCCTCTGTTTATCGATATTGCTTTTTTTTTTTTTTCTCTCTCTGAATCTGCAGTGTCTTAGCCAGGACGCTTCCTTTTCATACCTTTTAAGTATTTTACTAATTTTTAGGGAATAAAGCACAATTACAAAACGAGGTGGCACGCTTGATACACATAAACAAAGCTGTGCGCGTGTAGCAACTGAATAAATAACACCGTAAAGGCCGAGATACACTAATTAACACCTCACATTTTACTAAAGCACATTTCTGGAGGTTACTACCATAAAACAATAAAAACAATTTCCAGTTGCGTTTCTGCTAGTGGAATCTGTTATAAACTGGTAGTAAACTCCCTCTAATTGCATTTGCGATTATACCGATAGCTGGAATTGTGTTGGTTTTTACGTTATTATGGTGAAATGTGTTTCCCCTTCACTGATATAAAACACAAATACATTTTCAGACCCTTCTTCATTGCTATCGTGTTGCGTTCAGTCGGGGTGATTCCGCGTTCGACTGCCATTTCTTGTAAACACAAAGGCGAATCGTGTATAAGCGAATTCGGTTCGTGTTATATAAGATAACGTTCCCCTATTTATAAATCGTGTATGATCGAATTCGTGTAATGCAAACACGTGCTATACAAGGACCGACTGTAACCGAGGTGTTGGCTGTCAGCATGCAATGCAGCACCCATATGTTAGATCGGATTTAAGTCTGGTAATCATGCTGGCCAAGACAATCATTGGACGTCTTCAGTTTTGAAATATTCCTCCACCACTTGAACTCTATGTGCAGCAGCACTGTCTTACATGAAAAGACAATTTGGGCCAACTGCACCCCTAATATGTGAAACACAGTCAGAGGATCTGTTTTTGGTATCACTTACAATACCCCTATCAAAAACATGAAGAGTGGTCTGACTATTAATCATTATTCTGCTCCACACGAGAAAACTGCCTCTACAGTAAGTGTCCCTTTCTCTGATGTTGGAAGAAAGACACCACATTTCTCATTGACTCAAAATGAAATAATGTCTAGAATCTGTTTGTAGTCTAAAATGGGACTAATCAGATGTTGTTTGTTGTTGTTTTTTGGTTTTTAGGAGCATTAGCAACTAAGGCCATATTGCTCCGGTGCGGTGGTCATTCCCTGACCTTTCCGCATACTCTGTATTTGGTGGTGACGGGCTCGAACCCCGGTCTAATCAAGAAGCGTGTGCTACGCACTGCTGCTCCTTCCCACCTGGCTACGGAGGCGCCGACTAATCAGAGAACAGAACTTTACCCCTCTTACAAACCACTGGCTTCCTTGCTAGAGTCCACTTTAATTGAGCCTTTTTAACACAGTCTGTTTGGAAATGTTTTTACCTTTGGCCACAGCAACCTCAAGAAGCAGTTAATGACAGGACATCATAGGGTTCCATTTTACTGTTAGAGCCAGATAGCAGTCTGTTCTGGTTGATGCAACCCTCAGGCAACCTTGGCCAGCTCTTCTTGTAATAGTTCCTGCCTCCGGAAACTGCTTCTATAGTGACGAGACGACACTGTGTGACACATTAAGCCAATGTGCAACCTTCGCCTGTGACCACCCAACAGCTCACCACCTCAAAGAATCATCTAAATGACAATGACTAGCCATCCTCAGTACTGGAAATGTAGCTATTCTGCTGAGCAAGGCCAAAAAATGAGAATGGCAATTATGTGGTCGCAACCAGCATTTTTATAGGTATGAATAAATTGCATAATGTGCAGCTCTAAGCAACAATCCTAGGGTTTTCAGGTGCTGTTTTGACTTCAAGGTTTAAGAAAAAACACATTGATTGGAATATCTTTGATGTAAAGGTTCGTGAGCTTATTTCAAAAGAAATGATTGTCGAACTTGGCTCACTTCCTGCTGATATATGCAGGCTTCTAGGGTTCAAGAGATTCTAATCACTGTCTGTGAGACCACTCTAAAAAAGAAAAAAAATGAATAGCATTTCATGGTGGATCCAAAATCTCACAGTTCTCACAAGAAATTTATAAAATGCTTGTAGTAATTTTCAGAGAGCAAAGAGGTGAGCCAAAGAGCAAACAGGCCCAGAGATGAGATTGACAGACATGGTGGGTTGTATAAATCCATTAGAAGTTATTTCAATACCATTTTCCAAGAGAAGAAACTTGCCCGGGCAAGGTTTGTTCAGCATAACATTTGTAGGGCAATCCATGGGGATTACCCTACAAACTTCTTACTAACAAGGTTCATCCTGGCAATGTTCTTTCTTCTATTATTGTAAATGGTAATGAAACCCTGGACTGGAGTTTGTCAATTAATGCCATCTTGGATGGCTTGCCCCATGAGGACACTGCCTCCCGTAAAAACACCATCCAAACTACAATGAGATTAGATCATTTATCATACCAAGGGTCCCCGAATCAAAGCTCCTTTTACAGATACTGAGCTGGAATCTGCTATCTCAACCTTAAGGGATGGACAGTATCTCCTTGAGGTTTCTGTACTCAAAAGATTTTGGAAAAATTGCCCATTAATTATATTAAATCTTTTGAATGCCTTTCTGTCTTCGGGGATTATTCCTGCTGGCTTGGAAACAGGCTAGACTTCTGCTTAAGTCCTTTGACAAACCCTCCAATGATCCAGCCTCTTACAGGCCCATTGCACTGCTGCCCATCCTTGGCCAAGTCTTGGAAAAATTAATTGTTTCTCTTCTTCCAAATTACTATTTAGACAGAAACCTAATTTGGCTTTACCTGTGAAAGGTCTTCTGTTGGTGCTATTTGTCAGGTTTTGAGTTCTGTTCAAAATTCCAAATATGTCCTCTGTCTTTTTGTTGATTTCAAAGGGGCATTCAACACTGTTTGGTGGCTGAGTGTCCTGGCGAGGTCCAGCGTTTCTGCTCCTATTTACAGTCTCCTTTCAAATTACTTTGATTCTCACAGCATCACAGTTTCCTCAGGATTCTGCTCTATCTCTAGATCTGTTTCTAGGGGCTGCCCTCAAGGCTCTGTTCTTGGCGGTATGCTGGAACACAGTCCTTGATGGGTGGCTCTCGGTTGATCGAGATGACATCCTTCTGGTAGCTTACGCAGATGACCTTGTTATTCTGATTTTTGGAATTCCTGCCAGGAGCTAGTGTGCAGAGCAAATGAAGTTCTAGAGGACTTGAATATCTGGTGTCAAACACATAAAACTTCAAATCTCGACTAATTGTTGTTGTTGTTCTGGAGGCTTAATGGCACATAAGCTGCTAAGGCTATAATGTGCCTATTCACTTATTATATTAAAACATGAGTTTTCCCTAAATCAAAAGAAAATCTGAAATCAGAAATAATTGAAAAGCCCAGTTTTCCTGAGAAAGTCAAAAAATTCAGAAATATTTGCCTTATCACCAATGAGATTTTCAAGAGTTATTGGTTTATGGAGATTAACCAGTGAGATCAAGGATGAAGTTCTGGCTTGTTTATAATAGGGGCAGCCAATAAGAATATGTTTTACAGTCAAATTATTAGAACAATGTGTACATTGTGGTGGATCATCTCCTGTGAGTAAATGAAGGTGGGTCAGATGGGTATGTCCTATTCTTGCCCTTGAAAGGACTACTTCTTCTTGTCTCGATGTACGGATACTGGAGCGCCAGATTTTTGGATCATGTTTAAACTGAAAGAGTTTATTATTAGTCTGAGAGTGCCAGAGTGCTGTCCATTGTGATAGGCAAGCAGCATGAACAGTTAGTGCATAATCTGATGCTGGAACAGGGATATTGGTTAAATCAAAAGTAGTTGGATTTTTTGCAGCTTTATCGGCCAGTTCATTGCCTAAAATACCAGAATGGGATGGAATCCAGCAAAAAGTGACCAGTTGGTTGCGTTCTTTAATTTGCAGTAATAAGCTTCTGATTTTATTAAGAATAGGGTGGACTTCATCTGAGGAATTACATAACGACATGATTGAGCTGAGGGAATCAGTGTAAATAACTGATTTGAAGGAACTGTCAGAACAGAGATTTTCCAAAGCTAGTTTAATTGCATATAATTCAGCAGAAAATATACTAAATTCTGATGGAAGGGAAACTGATAGAGTTGTATTCGGAAACACTGCAGCTGCTCCAACATTTGAATTAGATTTAGAGCCATCTGTATAAATTGGGGAGAAATCAGTATATCTTTGAGTGTGAACTGCATGAATTTGGTTGACATTTGATGCTTGCAAAGTATTCTTTCTCCATTGACAGAGGTAAGTGTCACAGGTTGGAAGAGGAGGAGGAGCCCATGGTGGCTGAGTATAAGTTGCCACCTGCTTTACGGAATGGATGGAAATATTCCAAACTTGCACCAATTCAAGAAGGCGAAGACCAGCTGGCTTTACTATACTAGGTTTGTTTCTGTATAGGATTTCTAATGGTGGGTTGAAAAGGTATGACTGAACGGGATGAGAGGCACAACTTTGTATCTTGACAGCATATTTGAGTAACAGTGTTTTCCTGCGTAAAGTTAGTGGGGGCTCATGAGCATCAATGTAGAGACTATGTGCTGGCGATGTTCTGAATGCACCAGTTGCAATTCTCAAAGCACTGTGCTGAATTGGATCAAGCCAGCGTAATGCGCTCTTTCTGGCAGAATCATAGATTGGAGCACCATAATCGAGACGGGATCTGATTAATGCCCTGTATAAACGAAGAAGCGAGGTACAATCTGCACCCCACGTTTGGGCAGATAAAGCTCTGAGTATGTTTAACTTCTTTAGACATGAGGTCCGTACATTTTTAATATGATCTAGGAAATTTAACTTGTTGTCAAGGATTAATCCAAGAAATCTGATGTTGCTGGTGACTGGGACAACGATGTTAGAAATTTGAAGTTCAGGATCTGGATGAAGTTTGCGTTGTCTACAGAAGTGGATGGCAACTGTTTTCTGCTGTGAGAGCCGATAGCCATTGAGGCTCGCCCACTGTTGAATTTTATTAAGTGCTATCTGAAGCTGTCTTTCAATAGACCTCATGTTTTGAGAATGACAGGAGATGGAAAGGTCATCTGCATAAAGGTAAGTCTCAACTGTATTTGGAAGCTGCTTAGTGATAGAATCTATTCTCAGAGCAAAAAGAGTGGCACTCAGTACTGATCCCTGTGGAACACCTTCTTCTTGGATGAAAGTTGTGGAAAGGGCATGTTGGTATTGAACTTGAAATGATCTAGTATGTAAGAAGTTCTGAATAAATATAGGAAGGTTGCCTCGTAGTCCGAGAAGGTAAAGATCACTAAGTATACCATACCGCCATGTGGTATCAAAAGCCTTCTCTATGTCTATTGAAACCATTACTAGATGTTCACGTTTGACAAAAGCATTACGTATGGCAAATTCAGCCTTGACCATAAGATCTAAGCATGACCTGTTTTGACGGAAGCCATATTGGTTATGGCTCATTAGCTGTTCCGACTCAATAATCCAGACAAGTCTTCTGTGGATAATTTTTTCAAGAATTTTGCTGAGGCAGCTTGAGAGAGATATGGGTCTATAGCTATTGGGGTTGGATGGATCTTTTCCAGGTTTCAGGAAAGCCAAAACTGTAGAGTGATGCCAAGTAGCTGGAAAAACATTTTCTAAAAAAATGCGATTGTAAAAGACCAGGAGGCAGCGCAAAGCTTTGTCATCAAGATGTTGTAGCATGACATAATAAATCCCATCTGGCCCGGCAGCACCATTTCGGGCGGTTTTAATGACATGTAAAAGTTCAGAATATTGCAGAGGTTTGTTATATGGGAGAAGACAGGCAGTTTTGAAGTGAATACCATGTTTTTCTTCAGTGTTTTTAATTCTTTGGAATGAGGTAGGATAGGCTGTTGCTGCTGAGATTTCGGCAAAAGTATTGCCCAAAGCATTAGCTATATCTACTGGATTAGAGAGATCTTTCCCATTCCAAGAGAGAATTGGAGAAGGTATGGTAGGAAACTTACCAGACAGCTGTCTAATTTTTTTCCATATTATTTTGGAATCAGTATTTCTGTGAAAACTTGAGGCAAAACGGATCCAGGATTCTTTTTTTGCTTGCTTTTGTATGAAGCGTGCTTTTGCCCTTAATTTCTTGTAATTAATGAGATTGACTGTGCTCGGACATTGCCGAAACAAATTCCAGGCTTTATTTTTTGCTCTCTTTGCTGTGGTGCATTTGTCATTCCACCAGTAATTATGATGCTTTCGGCCCGGAGGATTTGATAGTGGTATTGTGTTCTTAGCCACATTTAGAAGATGCGACGTGATGTATTCTGTCACTTCATCAATATGTTGGAGGCGGATTTTTTCTTCATCAAGATCGATTGATGATTGAAATTTTGCCCAGTCTGCTCGGACAAATTTCCACTTTCTGCAGGGCTGAATTGATGGAGTCTTTGCTTTCAGAAAGTTGCATACTATTGGGAAGTGGTCACTGCCCATGGGATCATTTATTACATACCACTCTATGGTTGGGACTAGTAGTGGTGAACAAATCGAGAGATCTATTGCTGAAGTGTGTCCTGCTGGGAGCTGTACGTGTGTCGGTGCACCAGTATTGAGTATACTGAAATTTAGTGCCTCTAAAAAGCTTTCAATTAATCGGCCCCATCTATCCAATTTAGGAGAGCCCCATAATGGGTGGTGCCCGTTAAAGTCCCCTAATATACAGAGAGGTGGAGGTATCTGTATAAAGAGGTCTTCAAGATCTTTTAAAGAGTAAATACGGTTTGGTGGTAGGTAGATTGAGACAAGTGTTATTGCATTATGGAGAGTTATGCGAACAGCAACAGCTTCAATTTCAGTTTGGAGTGTGATATGCCTAGTTGGGATCTTCGAGTTTACTAGGCTTGCTACACCACCATGGGCAGCATTAGCGGTATTTCGATCTCTTCGATAAAGGCAATAGTTCTTTATCGAAGGAGAAATTTGTGAGGTCAGGTAAGTTTCCTGTAGACAGAAGGCAGCTGGAGAAAATCTGTTAATTAGGTATTTAATATCGTCAGTGTTGCAACGAAAACCTCTGCAATTCCATTGTAAGATACTGTGGCTCATTTAGGTTTAGTTGAGGATGATTCATCAGACTGTTTTTTGTTTGAGCACTTTTTCCGGTCTTTTTTTGGGAAGCTGGGGCACCCAGTATCCATAGTGTCATTTGCATGGAGTTCTAGTATGGGTTCTTCAAGATCTGAGTGCACGTCGACTTCCATACTATTGGTGGATGATTCAGGTTTCTTGTTTTCTTTGGTAGTTTTTAATTTTTCTTTATCATGCGAGAGTGTCCAAGTATCAGTTGGGATGCTGATTGGAGTGTTGGTCGATTCACTGGTTTTAGTTTGTGTGTCTTTTCCTGAATTTGATAATGTATTTTTAACCCAATTAGCCATAGATGTGCTGGGGGGTATTGATACATCTGTTTGTACTGCTGTTGTAATAACGCTTCAAGTGTGAGATGCATATGAACGACTGGGCATGGTCAACATAACCTGTCTACGTGCCTCAGGGTATGTGACTTTGTGTTCAATTTAATATTTTTGAATTTTTTTTCCTTTTTTTTTTTTTTTTATGAGAACCCCAAACACGAGAGGTATTAAACCTATAGTACTTAGTACCGTGCTTGGGTTGGAGGTTGAGAAGACGAAAGAAGATATTTGTTGATACTGGACTTGAACTTCTGTAGATTGTAATTTTCAGGAAATACGTATGAAGGAAGGTTGTTCCAGAATACGGCAGTTGGCTGGTGGCGGCACGTGTTCGGACTGTTTTGAAAGAGAGAGCGGGAATTATAGAAGCCAATTCAGAAGAACAGTGCCCATGGAAGTATCTGTAGAAGAGGCATGCAGCAGAAACAGTGCGTCTATGAGACAGCGAGTGGAGAGACTCTGTTAGAGATGAATCATTAATTAACCGAACTGCCCTCTTCTGAATGGAATCAAGAAGCCTGAGAGAGGTTTTGGGGGCACCACCCCAGATGTGGGAACAATATTCCATGGCAGGGCGGATTTGCGATTTATACAGAGTGAGCAGCTGTTTGGGAGAAAAGTAACGCCGAGAGCGAAAGAGAAAACCAAGTTTTTTAGATGCAGAGGAAGCAATATTTGTAATGTGCTTGTGCCAAGAGAGATTAGAAGTCAGGGTAATCACCAAAAGAGATATCATTTTGCCTAGAAATCGGAGTGTCACTAAAGATAAGCATAGGAGCAGAAGAATCCTTTTTGCGAGATATAAGACAAGATTGAGTTTTAGAAGGGTTGAAATCAACTAAGTTGTCTTTGCCCCACTGGAGAATTACCTGAAGATCGGCATTTAAGGAATTGGCAGCAGATTTTCGAGAACTTAAAGCTGATTGAGCTGGACAAGGTTTCTCAAAATGGAAAGTTGAACGCAATGTGCTATCATCGGCAAAACTATGGATAAGATTTCCAGTCAATGGAAGAAGGTCATTGATATACAAGAGGAAAAGAGTGGGGGAAAGAACTGAACCTTGGGGGACACCGGCATTAGTGGAGAAGTTAGAAGACAGAGAGCCATCTACCATCACCCTCAGTGAGCGATCAGAGAGAAAACTGGATAACCAATTACTAAAAACAGTTGGCAAACCATAAGATGGAAGCTTGTTTAGAAGACCTTTATGCCAAACACGATCAAAAGCCTTTGAGATGTCAAGAGCAACTACTTGTGTTTCACCGAACCTTTCCATTGAATTAGTCCATAAATGGGTAACATAAGCCAGAATATCACCAGTGGATCGACACTGACGGAATCCATACTGGCGATCGTTGATCAGACGGAAAGTTTCTAGGTAGTTTAAGAGTTGGCGGTTAATTGATTTCTCCATTACTTTAGAAAGAGTAGAAGTAATTGCAATGGGACGATAATTGGATGGGAGGGATTTGTCACCCTTTTTAGGAACTGGCTGGATATGAGCAAATTTCCAAGCAGAAGGAAAAACACCTTTGGAATAAGAAAGTGAAAAAAGGCGGCAAGGAATAGGAGTAAGTTCAGGAGCACAGGTTTTGAGAACAAGTGGAGAAATACCATCAGGACCTGGAGCTTTCTTAGCATCAAGATTCATCAAAATCCTTCTGATATCCTTTTGACGGAAGACCACAGGAGGCATTGAATGGAGCGTGTTAGGAATGGTGGGAGGTGTTTTACCAAGATCATTAATACATGAGCTCAAAGTAAAATGGGATGCTAGCAGGTCAGCTTTATCCTTGGCTGAAGTGACAACAGAACCATCTGGTTTGGACAGAGGTGGGAGCAGAGATGGGCAAAAGTTGCGGCCAATAGCTTTGGCAAGAGACCAGAAAGCTCGGCTACCATTAGGGCAAGAAGCAAGTTTTCTACTCTTAGCCTGCTTTTTCTACTTCAAACTCTAGTTTGGACTGATTAATAACTGCTTTACAATTGTTGCGAGCTTTGGTGTAGGCAGAAAATGAAACTGAAGAATTAGAAACAAGCCAATTACGATATGCAACGTTCTTCTCTTGGACAGCCTTAGCACATTTATTGGAAAACCAAGGTTTAGATAAAGGAAGAGATTTTAAAGTGGAGTGTGGGATAAAGGATTCCATTCCTGCAAGAAGAATTTCACTGACACGATCTGAGCAAACGTTGACATCAGAAGTTTTGAAACAGTAATCAGACCAAGGAAAAGAAGAAAAGAAGTCTCGCAGGTCATCCCATTTTGCATTCTTGTAATGCCAAACAATACGAGGTTGGGAATAGCCATGAGATAAAGGTTCCATTGGAGAAGAGGCAATCACCAAGTTGTGATCTGAAGTGCCTAAAGGACCTTTCACTTCAACCTTGTACTTAGAAGGGTTGTTTGTGAGAAAAAGATCAAGCGTATTGGCTGTATGATTAGGATTGTCCGGTATTCTTGTAGGTAAATGAACAATCTGTGCTAGGTCATTAGTAATTGCAAAAGCCTCAGCATCTCGACCTGCTGGGTCGGTGTGACTAGAAAACGGAAGCCAGCTGGAGTTGTGAACGTTAAAATCACCAAGGAAAATTACCTCACTGTTAGGAAAGTTGGACTGGAGAAAGTCAAGTTGCAAAGAGAGGAAGTCAAAGAGCTCCAAGTGATTAGTGGAGTTGGGAGAACGGTAGAGACAACAGATGAATTTTACACAATGAGGTAGAGAGATTTTAAGCCAGAGAAGATCAAAGAGAGGAGATTCCAAATTGCCAAGTCTCTGACAGGGAATATCAGAACGGACATATGCACAAGTACCACCTTTGAGGCGAAAGGAATCATACAGCAAATAATTTGGACATCTGAGATGAGCAGTAGTTGAATCAATTGATAACTGAGATTCAGTCAGAAAAAGTACATGGGGTTTGGAAGACTGCAAGTGGAAATGGACATCGTTGAGATTAGAATTGAGACCACGTATATTTGTGAAATGAATTAGGAAGTCCTTGGGAGGTTTAGATCTTTTCGCAGATAAGCTTGCTCTATTATTTTGACAATTCATGGTGTATTCAATAGTAAGAAAAAGTGGGTGGGACATGCTGTATGAAGTAATGAAATTTTTGGATATGGCGTACATGTGGTAAGAATATACCCAGATCCTTGACATAACGTGGCCTCGACAATGCTCCCCGCATACACACTACTCGGACTCCCTCCAGTCACTATCTGGCAGAGTAGAGGTAGCAAGATTATACACTAGCTGATCCGGAAGCTTCCTAGAGAGTTACCAATAGGTTCAGTCCGGTGTACTAACTAGCGGCCGGCCTGCGAACACCGTTTTAGAGCTGTACCCTCGAAATGTAAGGAATATTGGATCTCGCCACAATGTTCATCATAACCTCAAAAGTCATCAATCATACTGCATGATGGAAGAAATGGGGAAGGGTTGACCGGAACTTAGCTCTAGAGACTAAACATGGGTTCCACCACTTCAAGCCTCCAATAAGCAAAGTGGTGGTATTTCACCGGTTGATGAGAGTCATCTACCACCTAGTACTGCCTGGTAACATAGAAGGGTGGCGTTCCTCCATATGGTGTGGGCGCCACACCTCGACCCCTGCTTACGTTGGTTCACACCTGGGTGGTCACTCACCATGTACTTGTGCATGGAGGTTATTCCCAGGATTACTAACAGTCCCACCATTGTGAACGTGCAAGCAGAGGATTTGGCTATCACAGACCGTCCGGACTTCGCCAAAATTGGGTCCACTCGACTTGAGTGTCACCCGAATATCAATTCCATCAGCGTTTTAGACTCCCAGACAGCAAGTACAGCTTGTCTGGCATATCTGAGAGAATGTCTGTGACAGCCTCAAGGACCTATTTTTTGTTTGGAAAACAGGAAACTGTGGAAAACAGGTCCACAGAAAATGTGGAAAACAGGTCCTCAAGGACCTGTTTTCCACATTTCACAATATTTTGAAAATGCTGGGTGACTTTCTTTGCAGTTGGGGCAAATGGGACTTGATGCTGAACAGTCTGCTTGTGTATGTTCCTTGGAACCACATATAGGACAAATAGCTTCTCCTCTGCATGCTTGTTGGGAATGTCCATATTTTTGACATTTAAAACAACGAATGGGATTAGGAATATAAGCCCGAATTCGGCAGTTTAGATAGCCAGCTTTTACTGAGGATGGCAAATCTGGGGTACTGAAGGTTAAAATGATTGACCTAGTTGGGACGAGATTTCCATCTTTTTTAGTCATTATGTGTTTGGCGTTGGTTACTTTTTGATTACTCAGTTCTTGAACTAATTCCTCTTCTGATATTGTAAGTAGGTCCCATTCAGTTATAACACCTTTCGAGGAATTTAAGGTGTTGTGTGGAGTAATAGATACTGGCAGGCCACCGAATGTCGTTGTTTTGAGCAGCCACTCAGAATGTTTGGAGTTGGCTGTTTCAATTAATAGGTCTCCAGATTGCAGTCGTTTAACCATTTTTGGTGTTCCAGCAATCGACTCCAGAAATCTTTGGATGACAAATGGTGATAATTTTCCGACAGGTTGGTTGGAGAGAGAGTATCACCAGAAAGTTTGGCATTTCATTGCACTGCAGTTCTCTTCGGAGCCTTTTTGGTTGGTTCAGGTCTTCATTGTTTGGTTTATCTAGCCTTGAGTTTGAAGGCTCAAGAGGTGGATATTCATTTTTATCCATCGTTGCTCCTTTTAGCACTGGGGGATAACTTTTCCCCCAGATTACCAGCCCCGCCACGGGGAGGCAGGAGCAGTGCCGCTCGGAGGCCAAGCGGTTGAAGTGTTAGTTGATTAATAGAACAAGAAATATAGGAAAAAGAAAGGTGTGTTTCCTTTCTGTGTTCTAACTAGTGGTTTTCAAGTATAGAACTAGTTTTAAAGAAAAGCTGTTGATAGAAATGTGCGAACTTAAAAGGAAATAACTTCAGTCTCTTTACAAGAGCTCTCTATTTATCACAAGAATATCGCTTGGCCTCAAAATACGCTTGGCACCCGGGGCCTCTCGACTAATAAAACAAAACAAATGTTGCTAAAGGGTTCTCTTGATGTGAATAGACCACCTGTTATTAAGTTGAATGGAGAAATGATTAGGAGTACTCGGCAGCATAAATACTTAGAAATTTATTTTGATGACCGTCTTAATTTTAATTACCACGCAAAATATGTACTTCAGAAAATAAAAGCTATGACCTATAAAATTATTAAGATTACCAGGAGTACTTTTGGTGTAAAAAAAAAAATCTTCCATTAAATTATATTACTCTTGTATATTTATACCAATTGTGTGTTTTACGGCTGGGGCCTGGGGATACAGAATCAGTAACTCCATTGTTCAAAAATATCTTATTCAAGCACAAAGATTCTTCCTTCTCGCTTGTTATTTGATTTTTAGGAGCATTAGCAACTAAGGCTATATTGCTCTGGGGATATGCGGTGGTCATTCCCTGACCTTTCCACATCCTCCGTATTTGGTGGTCACGGGCTCGAACCCCGGTCTGATCAAGAAGCATGTACTATGCACTGCTGCTCCTGCCCACCTGGCTACGGAGGCACCTTCCTTCTCGCTGTAAGAAGAGCTTGTCAAACTGTTTCTACAGCTGCTCTCCAGATCCTCAGTCATCAACTGCCAATCCAATATAAAGTAACGTTACACTATCTTTTATATTGTAGAAGGTAAAATGTTCCTGTGGTTATAAATGGCATAACATATAATACTGACGCAAGAAAAATTTGACATTAAAAGAATGAGAAATGAATGTTGTAGAGTGTGGCAAAGTACTTGGTCGACCTCTACCTTGAGTAGGGAGACCTTTCTTTGTAAGTTTTTTGCTGAGGTTGTTGATTACAACAAGAAAATGGACTGGTTCAATCCTGGCTTATACGTTATGTTTTTATATACCGGTCATGGCAGTCTTAACTTTAAATTGTTCTTACTAGGATTAATTAACACTCCTCTCTGTAGTTGTGGTGCTCGGGAAACTGTTGAGCACCTCGTCTTTCTACGTCCCCTGTACGATGATTTAAGACTAAACTTTCAACTTCTCGCAAATGTATTTGACTGCTCTGAACTGCCAAGATTGGTTAACTGTTATGAATATTATACTGCCTTCTCCACCTATGCAGAGAAATTGTTCAAATGGAGAAAAGGAATTTTTACTCATGAGGTTCAGTAAAATGCTGGACTGTTTCTGTTTTGGATTACTCCTACCTGATGTATTGATTAGTCTGCTGGACTCCGAAGCCCAGTATTTATTTATGTACCATCATTGTATATAGTCTTTTTATGTATCATTAATCATTGTACATAGTTGTTATAAATTGTACACAATGTATAGATTACTTTCAGCAGCAAATAGGGAAAACTCTGGAGCCAAAAAAAATAGTAAAATACTTTGAACTTGTGAAGCTCTAAGGTGGTAGATCGTTTTCTATTAGATCCTCAGAATTTGCATGCCAGAATGGCTATTATATCAAATATTCACCTTTGCCAACACTGTTCACAATAAAATATTCATGAAAAACATTTTGTTCTATTAATTTTATTAAGCAGTGTATTTACATTACAGCCACATGAAAAAGTTATTTTTGCTTAAAAAAGATCCTCAGAATTTGCATGCCAGAATGGCTATTATATCAAATATTCACCTTTGCCAACACTGTTCACAATAAAATATTCATGAAAAACATTTTGTTCTATTAATTTTATTAAGCAGTGTATTTACATTACAGCCACATGAAAAAGTTATTTTTGCTTAAAAAAGGTCTAATAGACTATAATCTCTGAATCTGTATTATTATTCTTGCAGGTTATCTTGCAATTACATTAAGTCGTGTTACATTACTATACAAATATATTACTTAACTAGTGTTATATTACAAATAGTAATCTAACACTAGTTAAGTAATAAAATCTACCATCTGCCGATAGCAGGGTACTTGTATATTATTAGTTTCTTTTAAAGATAAGTATATTTTATCTAATACTTGAATTGCCAGTTCTTTTGTATCAGCTTCCTCACTTCGTGAAAGAAGTGTTAAATACATAAATTCTGAAAATATTTCATTTACATTCATTTTAATTGAAAAATTTTACTGCATACTCCCTTTGAAAAATTTATAACAAATTTTGTAAGTTTTTAATTAATTAATTAATTGAAAGAGGAGAACTACATGATTGTTCATCAATGTGAGATAATTAATTGAGACTATAATATTATATCATATGGTAAATTTAGATTAAGTGATTTCTTATTGAAATGCTACAATTTGAATGAGTGAAACACCTTGAGGTGTTGGCATTGATGCCAAACGCTTAAACAATTCTGGCTACATTTTGGGAACTCATTGTTTTCTGTCTTCAGGCCTTACAGGGTTAGAACCTGTGAGGTTCAAGTTACAATTTTCTAGCAACTATTTTTACAAAATTGTATTACTAATCTAATTATGTTAAATAATTAATTCAATCATTGAAGTTGGGGGCCACAGTTTGTTTTTAACTTTGGGTACTTGGGTTACATAATTCTTTATGGGTAATTTGATAACATTTGACATAATGAGTATTAATTATAATATTTACGATATATACCACTGTATATAATATACAATTTACAATAATAACAATATTTTACAAAGACCATTAGTATATCATAATTAATTAATATGGTTTAGCTGGAAATGTTGAGAATTACTCTTCTATACTATTAAGTTGGAGAAGTTTACCTGTTTATATGATCTGGAGTGGAGATTTCTGGGAAATACTTAGAGTGGTCTGAAAGAGGGTTTATGTAGGTTATGGGTGATTTTGGTGCAGCCAATGGCAAGATACACATATATATATACACATATATATATACACACACACACAGTCAAACTTCCCTATAACGAATTCAATAAATCCAGCGAAAAAATTCGTTAGAGAAATTTAGTTATACAGAGAATCTTTTTTTATTAGAAACTTATTTAATTATAAAATGAAAATGAATCTACATTTATTTTTAATGTATTTTATTTCAAAAACTTATTTAAATTACTTTTACACAATTTTCGCTGGTAAGTATCACAAATTTAAAAAAATCTAATTTTCGTTTGCATAGTACAATTAAAAAATTGTCTAATTCTAAAAGAAAACCTCACATTTGTTCAGAGCATTAAAAACATTATCAGGAACATTTTCACAAAACTGTAGACCCATACGAACCGTTTTAAAAGCGTTAATCAATTCTTCCCGAGTTGGCTTTTCTACGGGTTGTTCTGATGTGTCTTCAGAGTCATCATTAATTTCTTTGTGATCATGGTCGCGTCTAACACTGTTCAGCAGTATTTCATCTTCATTTGGATGTTCTGTTGTAGTCAGATCTTGATCTACATAAACATAACTATCCAGTGTTATTTCATTTTCGATGTTTCCGGACGATTCTAATAATGTCCAAAAGTTTTTCAGTTGTGAAAGGGGCAGTTCGTCTTGTTCATCCAGTTGATGTTCAACTTCTGTATTCAATGCAAATCCCACTTTCGAAAAACAATTTTGAATAGTTATTCAGTGATATCGTTTGTCCAAACTTTTGCCAGTTCAGAGATGCAATCTCTAAGGTTAATTGTAACCTCCAAGTTTCTATTTTCTGATAATGCATTGACAATCTTCACTATTATTCTCTTTCGATGATGAAATTTAAAATTTTTAATAATGCCTTGGTCCATTGGCTGGAGTTTTGACGTCACGTTTGGTGGTAAAAACAATAACTTCACACTTTTAAGTTTGGCAGAAATACTGGCAGGATGTGCTGGACAGTTGTCAGTTACCAACACGATTTTCCTTTTTTCTTTTGTTATACGCTTGTCTAGTTTTAATATCCAATCTTCAAAGATATCACTGGTCATCCATGCTTTTTTTATTAAAGGTTCAGTCAACTTCCAAAGATTTTGTGCCTCCAAAACATCTTGGGTTTTTGATTTTCCGATGACTAAGTCTTAATTTTTCACTTCCTGTCATATTTGCTCCAACTAGCACAGTGATTCTTTCTTTGCTTTGTTTTCCGCCAACACATTTATCATTCTTAAACGCAAGTGTTCTATTCGGTAAACATTTAAAGAATAAACTCATTTTGTCAGCATTAAAAACATCCTTAGGTTCGTATTCTTCCAAAATCTTCTTTAAAGTATTATTCCTCCAACTGTTGCAGTATTTTTCACTTACATTAACACTTTCTCCACAATTCTGTGGTGCTTCTTAAATTTATCTAGCCACCCAGTGCTCGCATTAAATTCTGTATGTCCCAGGGACTGTGCAAATTTCAGAGCTTGTTGCTTAATTATTGGACCCGATATTGGTATATTCTTTTCACGTATCATTTGCACCCATTTTAGAACAGCTTTATCAACATCTTCATATATACACAACTTAATTCGCTTCTTGTCTGCTCCTCCTTCGATTGCATTTAAAATCGATTCTCGATTTTTTAAAATCGTAGATAAGCTGCTTGCAGGTATGCCATATTTCTACGCAATATCTTTTTTCTTAAAACCCTGGTCAACATCATGAAGAATCTTTACTTTATCATTAATACTTAAACACTTTCTCTTCGACATTGTTTCCGCAAATGTGTTATTTGGTTTTTAGGAGCATTAGCAACTAAGGCCATATTGCTCGGGAGATATGCGGTGGTCATTCCTTGACCTTTCCGCATCCTCCGTATTTGGTGGTGACGGGCTCGAACCCCGGTCTAATCAAGAAGCGTATACTACGCACTGCTGTTCCTTCCCACCTGGCTACAGAGGCGCTTCCGCAAATGTAAAAATTACTAGACTTCAGCTCTTGCTCATACATACACTGCAAACTTCGCTGCCTGGCCATATAGTGAATTGTTAGTACCGCCTACTCAATGACGTTCGATTGCCAATTAAACAGTATCACGTGACTTTTCCTATCAATCACTTTGAAGAAATATACGACTTTCATTCATATATACATGAAAGAAAATTTACGGTTAATGTATGCTGTATGTTACTTTTCAGAAAAAAAAAAAAAAAAACACTAGAGCATATATAGCCCATGTGATTGATGACAAATTGTTCTAAAAGAACGAAATAAAAAAATAATAAAAAAAAATGCATGAAAACCATCTACTGGGAGTCGTGTTAGATGAGAATGGACATATCATATAATGATTGACAGGAAGGTCACATGGTACGGTTGAGGTGAGAAGCAAATGTCACTCAGTAGGCGTTACTAAAAACCGACTATGGTAGCATTCTATGTATTGCCGCCGCAGCACGCTAAAGGCTTACTGCAGCGAATTTCATTTTCCCCTGAGCCAACATCAATTTACAGATCTATCCTATTTACTGTAAAGTTTATGACCACTTTTAAGAAAACCCATTTGGTTTTATAACTGTAACAAAAATGAAACAAAGACCCTTCTAAGTGTGTCAATGGCCACAAGTATTCACTAAAAGGATGATTAATTCCAGATGCTAATGCGTAATTTCAGAGGGAAGGAGGTCGTATATTTGAGCGGCTGTTTAGCAGTAAATGCTTGAAAATCTTCAAAAATTCTTTTACTAATTTTTTTAAAAATTAGTTATAGAGAGACTAACACTTCGCTATATGGGGTTAATTTTACATGTAATTTCGTTTCAAGGTGCAATGTTTTGCGAAAAAATATGTATATAGAGAAATTCGTAATAGAGAAGTTCCACTGTATATATATATATTTTTTTTTATGGGATGATTTTTAGGAACTGGGATATACTATGGAAGATTACCTACATGCACTAGTAATGAGGTTAAGGTTGGATTTAATTGTTTAGGGTTGTGTAGCATTTCAATAATAAATTACTTATATCTACCATATGATATAATAGTGTAGTCTCAATTATCTCACAATTATTAAATTTATATCATTGTTAATGCAATCGTCAACTAGCAATTTGAAGAATTTGAAGATCATTAATACATGAGCTGGAAGTAAACAATTTAAAGAACCACCTGATAAACAATTTAAAGAACAACTTGTAGGCCAATAAGAGGCAGAGAACACTTTGAAGAAAAAATAATGCTTTCTCCTTAAAAAATTGGAAGTCCTCTCACTCCACAGTAGTGTCAGACATTTTGGAAAAACAATACTCACAGAAAAGAAATCAATCATCAGGCAAGCTGAATGTTTTCAAAAGTGTTTTAAAGCAAATTAAGAATTGGCTATTTACAAGTAAAAAACATTTACACAAAACTGGCTACCATTGTTTCATATAACAAAGAGAAGAAATTTCCAGCACATGATTGATATTCTCTGTACCAAACACTATCAGAACTGGCTAACAGCAGCTTTAAAAAAAAACAACAATTAAAAAAAATAATAATAATAACACATGTGCATATCAGTGCATTTAGAAAATGTAAAAAAAAAAAAATTACAAACTTTATTTAAAATCTGTAAGAAAAGTGAACTTACAAGAAACCATAATAAAAAATGCTATGACTTACCTCTTACTATTTTTGATTTAACAGAATAGACAGTCTCAATCTTCCACTGTGTGTGTGTGTGTGTGTGTGGGTGTTAAAGAATAACTATTTATTGCTTACCTTTCTAAGAGTTTTGATTTTTCTTTTGTCAATTTATACAGCCTAAGTTTCTTTTCTGCAAACCTGTTAAGAAATTATCATAAATATATAGCAACACAAATTTAAATAAACATACAAAATTATCATTTAAATATAATTTTTATGTGAACCCCAAAACACGAGAGGTATTAGATCCTATAGTACTTAGTACCGTGCTTGGGTTGGAGATTGAGAAGACGAAAGAAGATATTTGTTGACATTGGACTTGAACTTCTGTAGATTGTAATTTTCAGGAAAAACGTATGAAGGAAGGTTGTTCCAGAAAATGGCAGTTGAATGAATAAATGAGGAAGATGAAAAGTTGGTTCTGTGGGTTTGAAGTTGGACAGTAAATGGATGTTGGCTGGTGGCGGCACATGTGCGGACTGTTTTGAAAGAGAGAGCAGGAATTATAGAAGCCAATTCAGAAGAACAGTGCCCATGGAAGTATCTGTAGAAGAGGCATGCAGCAGAAACAGTACATCTATGAGAAAGCAAGTGGAGAGACTCTGTTAGAGATGAATCATTAATTAACCTAACTGCCCTCTTCTGAATGGAATCAAGAAGCCTGAGAGAGGTTTTGGGGGCACAACCCCAGATGCGGGAACAATATTCCATGGCAGTGCAGATTTGTGATTTATACAGAGTGAGCACTGTTTGGAAGAAAAGTAACGCTGAGAGCAAAAGAGAAAACCAAGTTTTTTAGATGCAGAGGAAGCAATATTTGTAATTTACTTGTGCCAAGATAGATTAGAAGTCAGGGTAATCCCCAAAAGAGATATCATTTTGCCTAGAAATCGGAGTGTCACTAAAGATAAGCATAGGAGCAGAAGACTCCTTTTTGTGAGATATAAGACAAGACTGAGTTTTAGAAAGGTTGAAATCAACTAAGTTGTCTTTGCCCCACTGGAGAATTACCTGAAGATCGGCATTTAAGGAATTGGTAGCAGATTTGAGAAGTTGAAGCTGATTGAGCAGGACAAGGTTTCTCAAAATGGAAAGTGGAATGCAATGTGCTATCATCGGCAAAACTATGGATAGGATTTCCAGTCAAGGGAAGAAGGTCATTAATATACAAGAGGAAAAGAGTGGGGGAAAGAACTGAACCTTGGGGGACACCGGCATTAGTGGAGAAGTTAGAAGACAGAGAGCCATCTACCATCACCCTCAGTGAGCGATCAGAGAGAAAACTGGATAACAAATTACTAAAAACAGTTGGCAAACCATAAGATGGAAGCTTGTTTAGAAGACCTTTATGCCAAACACGGTCAAGAGCCTTTGAGATATCAAAAGCAACTACTTGCGTTTCACCGAACCTTTCCATTGAATTAGTCCATAAATGGGTAACATAAGTCAGAATATCACCAGTGGATTGCCACTGACGGAATCCATACTGGCGATCATTGATCACACGGAAGGTTTCTAGGTAGTTTAAGAGTTGGCGGTTAATTGATTTCTCCATTAATTTAGAAAGAGTAGAAGTAATTGCAATGGGACAATAATTGGATGGGAGGGATTTGTCACCCTTTTTAGGAACTGGCTGGATATGAGCAAATTTCCAAGCAGAAGGAAAAACACCTTTGGAATAAGAAAGTAAAAAAAGGCGGCAAAGAATAGGAGTAAGTTAAGGAGCACAGGTTTTGAGAACAAGTGGAGAAATACCATCAGGACCTGGAGCTTTCTTAGCATCAAGATTCATCAAAATCCTTCTGATATCCTTTTGTCGGAAGACCACAGGAGGCATTGAATGGAGCGTGTTGGAAATGGTGGGAGGTGTTTTACCAAGATCATTAATACATGAGCTGGAAGTAAAATGGGATGCTAGCAGGTCAGCTTTATCCTTGGCTGAAGTGACAACAGAACCATCTGGTTTGGACAGAGGTAGGCAAAAGTTGCAGCCAATAGCTTTGGCAAAAGACCAGAATGCCCGGCTACCATTAGGGCAAGAAGCAAGTTTTCTACTCTTAGCCTGTTCAAACTCTAGTTTGGACTGCTTAATAACTGCTTTACAATTGTTGCAAGCTTTGGTGCAGGCAGAAAATAAAACTGAAGAATTAGAAACAAGCCAATCACAATATGAAACAATCTTCTCTTGAACAGCCTTAGCACATTTATTGGAAAACCAAGGTTTAGATAAAGGACGAGATTTTAAAGTGGAGTGTGGGATAAAGGATTCCATTCCTGCAAGAATAATTTCACTGACACAATCTGAGCAAACGTTGACATCAGAAGTTTTGAAACAGTAATCCAACTAAGGAAAAGAAGAAAACAAATCTCGCAGGCCATCCCATTTTGCACTCTTGTAATGCCAAACAACACGAGCTTGGAAATAGCCATAAGATAAAGGTTCCATTGGAGAAGAGACCATCACCAAGTTGTGATCTGAAGTGCCTAAATGACCGCTCACTTCGACCATGTACTTAGAAGGGTTGTTTGTGAGAAAAAGATCAAGCGTATTGGCTGTATGATTAGGATTGTCTGGTATTCTTGTAGGTAAATGAACAATCTGTGCTAGGTCATTAGTAATTTCAAAAGCCTCAGCACCTCGACCTGCTGGGTCGGTGTGACTAGAAAACTGAAGCCAGCTGGAGTTGTGAACATTAAAATCACCAAGGAAAATTACCTCACTGTTAGGAAAGATGGACTGGAGAAAGTCAAGTTGCAAAGAGAGGAAGTCAAAGAGCTACAAGGGATTAGTGGAGTTGGGAGAACAGTAGAGACAACAGATGAATTTGACACAATGAGGTAGAGAGATTTTAAGCCAGAGAAGATCAAAGAGAGGAGATTCCAAATTGCCAGGTCTCTGACAGGGAATATCAGAACGGACATATGCACAAGTACCACCTTTAAAGCGAAAGGAATCATACAGCGAATAATTTGGGCATCTGAGATGAGCAGTAGTTGAATCAACCGATAACTGAGATTCTGTCAGAAAAAGTACATGGGGTTTGGCAGACTGCAAGTGGAAATGGACATCATTGAGATTAGAACTGAAACCACGTATATTTGTGAAATGAATTAGGAAGTGCTTGGGAGGTTTAGATCTTTTCGCAGATAAGCTTGCTCTATTAGTTTGACAATTCATGGTGTATTCAATAGTAAGAAAAAGTGAGTGGGACATGCAGTATGAAGTAATGAAATTTTTGGATATGGCGTGCACGTGGTAAGAATATACCCAGATCCTTGACATAACGTGGCCTCGACAATGCTCCCCACATACACACTACTTGGACTCCCTCCAGTCACTATCTGGCAGAGTAGAGGTAGCAAGATTATACACTAGCTGATCTGGAAGCCTCCTAGAGAGTTACCAATAGGTTCGGTCCGATGTACTAATTAGCAGCCGGCCTGCGAACACCGTTTTAGAGCTGTACCCTCGAAATGTAAGGAATATTGGATCTCGCCACAATGTTCATCATAACCTCAAAAGTCATCAATCATACTGCATGATGGAAGAAATGGGGAAGGGTTGACCGGAACTTAGCTCTAGAGACTAAACATGGGTTCCACCACTTCAAGCCTCCAATAAGCAAAGTGGTGGTATTTCACCGGTTGATGAGAGTCATCTACCACCTAGTACTGCCTGGTAACATAGAAGGGTGGCGTTCCTCCATATGGTGTGGGCGCCACACCTCGACCCCTGCTTACGTTGGTTCACACCTGGGTGGTCACTCACCATGTACTTGTGCATGGAGGTTATTCCCAGGATTACTAACAGTCCCACCATTGTGAACGTGCAAGCAGAGGATTTGGCTATCACAGACCGTCCGGACTTCGCCAAAATTGGGTCCACTCGACTTGAGTGTCACCCGAATATCAATTCCATCAGCGTTTTAGACTCCCAGATAGCAAGTACAGCTTGGCTGGCATATCTGAGAGAATGTCTGCGACAACCTCAAGGACCAAATATAATGTCAATAAAGAGTTATATATTGTAATAATATCAAATCACAAGACCGTTAAAAGTATGGAATAGTTAGTTTAGCAAATTTTGAAGTTGGGAACAGAGAACCATGAGGCCTCACTTAAATTACACAGATATTTCTATTCCACCACCATGTGCTGCATTAATGAAATGAATTATATGGTGTATTTTGATATCTCTCTAGAAACCAAAAAGGTACTATATTTTGACTATGAAAAATTTTATTGAATAAAACTATATTATGCTAATTACATTTTCCCTCACATGTCATTTGAGAGCAAATACAGTATATAAATTACATCAACAAAATTACACAGGCATCGTGTAGTTCTAAATACAGGTAACCCTCATATAACACAGTAGTTTGGTTCCTACAAAATCTTGTGTTTGGTTTGATTTTTTTTTTTTTTTTTTTAAGGAGCGTTAGCAATTAAAGCCATATTGCTCCAGAGATATGCGGTGGTCATTCCCTGACCTTCCTGCATCCTCCGTATTTGGTGGTCACGGGCTCGAACCCCAGTCTAATCAAAAAGAGTGTGCTATGCACTGCTGCTCCTGCCCACCTGGCTAGGCAGGTGCCACAAAATCTTATGTAATGTGCGAAACTGTGTTATAGAGGACTAAGAACCAGTACAAAAAGGGGGTTACATTCCAAAAGCTAACAAAAATACACCATTTTTTTATAACTATCGGAAACTTAATTTTTATAATAGTAGTAACTTTAAATAGTAATAACTGAACAAACATTTTACGTTACAAACTGTGATACTTATGTCAGATAATATACGTTCATTTAATTTTCTTCCTCTTCATCACTGCTAAAAGTACAATCAAAACAGAACGTTTTTGTCTGCTGCAGAATATCACCTTCTGAACTTTCTTCTGCAGCATCTAGATTTAGTCTACTTTTTGCTCTCTTTAAAAAAAATCAGTAATCTGGGTTTGTTTGCTTGATAGAGCTTTGTAAATTTCTTGGTATTTAGCTAAACATTCTTGAAGTTCCCTTTTGAACTTTGTGCTCCTTTCATTAGAAGGATCTGCATTCAATTGCTCAGCTAAGTATATGCCTTTTAGTGTAAAATTTGGAACTTATCTGCGCTATCATCTTCTGAATTGATTTACCTCTGATGCCATTTCCACCAAATTTGCTTCACCAGCCTTTTTTTCTACCAGTAATTCTTGAATGTCTTCATAGTCATGTGATCAAAACCTTCCCCTCCAACCGAATTAACAAGTTCTACTATCGCACCGGTTCAACCATATTTCCTGAATGAACAGACTCTGGCCATACATTTTTCCAACATGCATTTAATGTTAACTGTTTTACTTCTTTGAGTGATAAAGCTATGATTCCAATGCAGTCCACAATTTAAAAATGTTTCCATGCCTCTAACATTTGAACAGATTCAGATATCAATTTTTTTCAAAATCCATTGTAACAATTTTCTGATGTAATGAGTAATATAATGCCTTGATCAAATGGCTGAATTAAAGAAGTTGTATTTGGTGTTAGGAACATTACTTCAACGTTTAGACTTAAACCTTTTGGATGGCCTGGCACTTTACCAATAGTAATAAAACTATGAAATCTAGATTTTTCTGCTTTAATAAATAAGCGAAGAACACAGAATGCACGAGTTGCAACAAACACAATATGTGCAAATGAGATAAGGAGTAATGAGTTTCTGAAAATTTTTTTTTTTTTTTTATATATAATTGAATATCTCATGGAAGGGGAAACTCATTTCACCATAATAATGTGAAAACCCACACAATTCCCACCACAGAGTAGTAAGATACTGATTGTACACACCCATAGGTGATAATGTTAATTCTTTTTACATGGTAAAGCGCAGCATAGGAAGTGCAGCCATTATTGTATGAACATGGAAACAGGCCGGAACATTGCGAAGAGTTCCCGGAGAATTTTCTAGTTTTGTAGTTGCGATGGTCACTATATCGATTCACTGATTATTAGTATGAGATATTCATAATTAATTATTGTGTTTATTCAAAAAAAAGATGCTATGAAAGACGGCAGAATAGTGAAATATAAACATAAGTAAATATTCCGAGAATGCCGAAATAACGGTTATGATAGCTGTGTGAGAACACACGCCCCTATGTTCTTCTTCCCCCCACTTTTTCTCCTTATACTTTATATATTTATTTCTTCAGTGTAATATGGTAGTTTGCTTATGTTTTCACACATATATAATAATTTAATAAGCAATTTTTTAAGATATTTTTAATGGTTTTTTATACAATGGCCACACAGTGGCTAAAATGCAGCCTAGAAGGAGATTAAGATGACAGTCGTGTGCCAGTTGCAATAAACATTAATAAATAAAGAATTTATTATATACACACACACACACTGTACATAAAACTGTGGGTTATTATAGCAGGTTTCAGTACAGTGAGACCACTGTACTGACTATAATTACCCAGTTTTATGTACAGTAGTATATATATAAATTTTTTATTTATTAATGTTTATTGCGACTGGCACACATGAGTGTCATCTTAATCTCCTTCTAGGCTGCATTTTAGCCAATGTCTGGCCATTATATTTTAAAATATTACTTATTTGATCTTAACTCCATAAATCTACATCTGGTCACTTTGACTAGCCTCAACTCTTGTTTTGGGTTTTAAATTTTTATTTAATTCTTTTCCTTTATTTATTTATTATTTTAGGGCTGGCATCCTATGAAACAAACTCTGCATCATTTAGCTGCTAACCGGAGCCATTATTATTATTTTTTATTTTTTTAGTATACTACACAAAAATACAAAGAATCTGGAATCAATGGAAAATTTAGAACAATTACCTGTGACTAAATTTAGACTGCCTTATTACTGAGTTAGTTATATTTAACAAAGTAATTTAGCATTCTTTCATATATATATATATATATTTTTTTTTATAGTATGAAAAGAGTGTGAAGAGGATGCTACAATTACACTCCACCCCACCACCCCATACTTATTTTCTTAAACACATACACACACGAATAATGTTTGAAATGGTTGAAAACTGAATATTTCGTAATAAAAAATAAAAGGTAAAGCAAACAACACAGGCAGCAAAAAACATATTCCTCTACATGATGCTTGAAATACAAAAATAAATTAGAATGAGGATTAAAAAATAAATATAATGCCAGCAGCATGGCAAGACAGAAGAGTGAAAATAGTCAAAATTAAACATAACAATGAAACCAACAGGGAGGGAAAAGAAGGGTAACAAAAGAAAAAAAATATTGCAGCAGAAACTCTCCAAGATAATTTAGAACATCTAAATACAAAGATAATAAAAAATCAATTAAATTTTGAATGCCAATTAAACAGAAATTTAACGGTGCCCCCTCTGACAGGCACCAAGTCCAAATTTATGTAAAATATCACCAACAGAGATGCAAACCAACTACAATAAAATAAAACAAAAATAAACTAAAAATAGACTGACCATTATGCCCCATCTCAACAGACCACAAGGCCAATAGTGGTCAGGGAATCGCTACATTTCGATCACTAGACAAATCGCCGCAAAGGCGAGTCGATCGAAAGATCAGTCCGCCACCCGATCCCTAGATCGAACCGCCAATGCAGAGGACTTGAATAGCAGTGGTCCTGATGCAGCGATAATTAAAAATAGGACAGATACAAGCATTCCAATGCAAAGCCACACCACTGAGTCTATATAATCTTAACCAGATTACAGACGAATAATGAACTATGGATGGCAGCATGGGCACAGTGTTAGCAAATCCGCCCACTACTGTCATGTGATATAATTATACATCTATTTGAATGTTTGAAATAGTTGAAAACTGAATATTTCATAATAAAAAATAAAAAGGTAAAGCAAGCATCAGAGGCAGCAAAAAAGCCTATTCCTCTACATGATGCTTGAAATATAAAAATAAATTAGAATGAATATTAAATGTAACCAATTAAATGTAATGTTTAAAAAGTTACATAGAATAAAAAGGTATTCAGTTGATGAAATGGTTTCAGTAAATGAAAGATTAATAAGTCAGGTATGACAGATGCACCAAAAAGCGCAAGCATTAAAGGATGCAAGAGTAAATATAAGTTGTATCAATATATTGAATAAAGTATGCATAAAGGAATGTGAAAGTTACACAAAGTGCCAGTAACTAGAAGGGTGAGGATCGTTGAAAAAAGAGTTGTAGTAGATATGTGAAAGAATGTTAATATTCTAAAAGTTATGATGAATTAAGAAAATTATGGGCTGAATTACTAAGTCAATAAAAGGTGGAAGAACTGTAAAGTAAAATTAGTACAACAAAATACCAATGAAATAAAAGTAGAAAGTGATACAGCTCTCATCAGATATGGGGGGGGGGAAAATATTTGGATAATGGTTAAATACAGGTAAGGCAAATGTGCTTGATCTGATGTCAGCTGAAACAAATACTGATACATGATGTACCATTTCTACTTTTATTTTATTGGTATTTTACTGTATTAATTTTACTTTACAGTTCTCCCACCTTCTATTGGCTTAGTAATTCAGCCCGTAATTTTCTTAATTCATCATAACTTTTAGGATATGAACATTCTTTCATTTTTCACATATCTACTACACTTCTTTTTCAACTATAATCACCCTTCCAGTTACTGGCACTTTGTGTAACTATAAGCAACAAAACTAAATAAACTAATAATAAAGCAGTGTCACAGTCTTTAATACAATCCTTGGTTTCATAAACTGTAAATAAGCTGTGACATATATTCCATGCTGTTACTGAGAGATAAGCTTTGCTTCCTTTGCTAATACAAATATCAGTATCTTTCTTACAACTCTAGCATCACAATTCAGATAATGTTATATTGGAGTTTTAAGAAAGATACTGATACAGACTAAAACACACTTAGGACTTTCTTGTGGGCAGTTCACTAGACTAAAAGAAATGGGCTGTCATCTAGAAATATCTAGATTTAAATTATTTAATTATTCAATAAACCATTACTTTAATTAATATGAATAATGTATTGATATTAATCAATGTAATAAGTTATGAATTAGTTATTAGCAGTATTTTAACATTTCATTAAATATTTTACAGTTGTATCAATTATTACAATAAATTACCTTAAATGTTCTTTCGGAAATCGGTGGAATAACACTCCAGCTTTGTTACAAAATAAATAGTTCTTTCTATCCACGATGTCAGAGACAACTACACATTTAATTATAATTACAATAAAAGCAATGTAAATCAAACTTGCTATGCTCCATTAACACTAATCAAATCCAAATACAGTACTGTAATAGCTTCATTAGCATTGGGCACACTCTCTGGGTTTTGATGGCTGTGTTAGTTCCATGTTCATACAATGATGGTGGTGGGAGTAATTCAGCAGAGTGTTCACTCTGTATCTTAGTACTCTGATTCCAGCTATGGGAACTATCGAAAATGCAATAAGATCAAGTTACTACATAATTATAATTGATTGCACCAACAGAAAAGCCCAATAAAATGGAGTGTGAAAATTGTTTTCGTTTTATGGTAGAGATCTCCAAAAATGTGCTTTAGAAAAATATCACAAAGGCGATAACTAGCAAGTCAACAGCAGGAATTCACAAAAAAGGAATGGAAACGTTGAAAATTACATCTAACACAATAGCAGGGTTTTCCCAGCACAAAATACCGTGTTTTGCACGATTTCCCGAAATTCTCAAACTGTGTTGGAGTGAAACCGGGTTATATAAGTACGTGGTGCGAGGATTTCCGCAATTTATCAATCGTGTTAGAGCGAAGCCATGTTGTAGAAGGACCATGTTATACGGGAGTTTCCTGTACCAAAAAAAAGTTCATAACAAGTGTTCAAAAGCTGAATGGTTATACAGCCAATGGCTATTTGAATTTTAAAAAATGTGGTGAAAAATAATAAATATTTTACTAGATATATGCATGCCTATTTTTTATTATTTTAGTTTTTTTTAACATTCAAATTTCCATAGCATTTATTAAAAATTCAACCAACCATAACCATTCAGAATCAGATATGTTTTATTATGACATGACCTTTATTCCCATTTTGGTAAACAGAACTGCACCTATAATATTGTTGGTGTAATTCAAACATTTGTATGTGTTTATACATACTGCTAAATACACTAGTGAAACTTTTTTCAGAAATAAAATAAACTTTCCATTTACATTTTGAAACGGCCATAGAGCAGCAAAAGAGTTCACATTTTGATGTTTTCAGGAGGAACTGGTTTCACATTCCCAAGTATCTTATATTTATATAGCTACATAGATTTTAACATGTAATGTGCAGAATTCTCTACCAACATACATAATGAATGCTGGTATGCTAGAACCATAACATGATGCACCTCAGTAAAGTGAATAAACCATGCTAACTAAATGAAAGTATGATAAAATCAAACAAGAATATAATTTTAGATAATATCAATATAAACTAAACCTTAAAAGGGAAATCCACAAATTTTAGACTAACACTGATTTCAAAGTTAAAGAAACACTTTGAAAATAAACTAACCCAATGAGAAAAAAAAATAAAAATACAGATGTATCTAGAAGCATCTTAGTATTCTTCAATACTCAAAATCCTCAGATTAGGTAACTATGCATATTGGATTTAATTTCAGGCACATTCAACAATAACATGATGCAGATGCTAAAAACTTATATTTCATCCAAGAATTTTACCAAACCTTCACTACATGACGTTATCATGATGAGTAGCAGTAATGTGGGATTTGTGTAGCAATATTTATTAAGGAGAGATGGATGTATAGGCGAAATGGTTAACCTAACAACACGAAATTTGGTATAAAGGTCCAGAAAAATATTCTGAATGAGTAGAATATTTGAAAAGAATCAGAATTTTAACGGTTAACTAATTTATTAAACATATATTGGAATACTCCAAATTACTCAGACATTTTAGCACTATGTGAGCTAAAAGTTTTAAGTTCAAAATTTTTAACCCTTGGTAATACATATTTTTGCTTTACTTAATTTATGGAAGTACCTAAATCAGCATGTTGAGCATACTGAATTATTTCATAATCTACCTAAAACTAAAGTTAACAGAAGTTAAACACATTAAAGCACATTTTGTTAAAGCTAAGAATGGAAAATTTGCTTCTTGTCCAGAGTAATCAATGCTTCACGACTCTTCCTAATGCTATCAGCCAGACTACTTCAGTCCACCTTTGCTTCCCTATCTGTAACATCCTGATAGTTCTACAGCATTCTCATATAAAGACCAGCCAACTTGATAGCATCTTATTTTTTCTCCTTCACTGATATTTGATGACCTTGGTAAAGTTCCTCGTACCAAAGCAAACACATTCCAGTCAATGCCTGCTTTGCTTTTCTGGTGAGGTAGAAAGAGAAAAAAAAAATTCAAGCGTGTGTACCCTGTATGCAAGGAAGATGTTTTCTGAAAACATCCTTGGCTTGGAAAAAGTTAGCAAAATCCAACTGTAGAACAGTATGACATCTCAATCATAAGAAAGTACAGGGTTGTTAAAATTAAAGTATCCCTATGTAGAGGGCTCTGGAGCAATTTATGATAACTTCTAAGGCTCATACTGAAGAGAAATTTGGACAACATGTACAAAAAAGAATGTGCTCGCCATTTATTGGAAAAAAAAAAATGAGTTACATGATTTGTCACTATATGGCACCGTGGCAATACAAATCACTTGAACAGCGCTACAATTGTTCAATGTGTCCTCCATTTTGGTCAACAAGTTTCCATTCGAAGACCAGCATTTTCTACAACAGAACGTAACGTGTCAACTGGAATAGCCAGCACATGACGTCTAATGCTGTCCTTCAGATCTGCCAGAGTTTGACATCCTTCCCGGTATACCTGGTTCTTCAAAAACCCCACAACCAGAAGTCGTATGGGGTGAGGTCTGGTTATCGGGGTGGCCAAGATGTCTGGAAACAACGGCTGATGACAGCTTTGTCTGTAAAGTGTAATGACCTGTTTGTCTTTGGACACAACAGTGGATGTGGGGTGGCACACCATCTTGCACCAATATGGTATCCTGGAGGCACCCATGTTGTTGCAGCTCTGGTATTGCAAAATTTGCCAACATTTCATAATATCGCTGTCCAGTGACGGAACAAGTGAGGGGTCCAGTTGGTGTCACCTGTTCAAAAAAATATGGCCCAATCATGAATGTGGTCATAAATTCACACCACACTGTCACTTTTGGAGAATGCAACGGGACCTCTGGGATAACTCGAGGGTTTTCTGTTGTCCAACTGCAACAGTTGTGCATATTCACTTGTCCATTTAAGCAGAAGTGGGCTTCACCACTCCAAAGGATGTTCTATGGCCAAGTGATACCCACTGTCATTCGTGCCAGAAACTGAAGTGCATATGTGAAACGAATATCTGCATCACAATGCTTTAGCTGCTGTAGCATGTGCATCTTGTAAGGATAGTACCGCAACACCTGTTGCATTACTAGCCTTACAGTGGAATAAAACATGTCCACTTCACGAGAAACAGCTGGCACACTTGTGCTACCACATGGAGATTGACTTGATAAATCCACAACAGCCATAGCCACATCTTCAACACAAGAGGAGTCCACTCATTTTCGACCTCTACCTGGTTGAACACAAAGATGTCCTGTCACTTCAAATTTCGCAATCATTTTGCAGACAGCACAAACAGGCATAGGTCCACATTGGCCTTATGCAGTTCTGACGCTCGAATTCTCTGATAGCTGCATTGTTGCTGTTCTGATAAACTTCACTAATAGCACCTTTTCCTGCAACGTCGTTGGCATTGCTGCTGTAGTGCAGGCAAACATCTACTGTATGATTTTGAAGAAACTGCTTTGCTTTTATATAGTACAGTAGAGCTGAGTAGTGGCGCTGTGGCAATAACTAAAGAGAAATTTTATCATCACATCGAATTTGCAATTACCTTTCCTCAATTTGAATGTCTCCTTGTTTGCATCATTATAGAAAGAAAAATATTCCATCATTTAGTCACACAACCCTTTTAAGGCTTCAAATATATCAATCAGATCTCCATGCAGATGAGTAGTTCCCAAAATTTACAGCCTGAAAAAATAAATATATTTTTACATCCACAACTGATCTTGTCGCCCTACTTTGTGCCCTCTCTCTCAAGGAAGTCAATATCATTCTTGAAACAGCACTTCCAGACCATAATACGATATTCAAGCCCATTAATTTAAAGGGCAATAATTACTTCATTATCTCTACTGGAAAATTTGCTATATATCATATCATTGATCCCATGTGCTGCTCAAGCAGTCTTGCTATACTGTTGAGACAACTTTTCTAGACTAAATCACAACCACCTTTTCTTGTCTTAAATGTCTGTCAGTTGTGCCCTCAATTTATCAACACCTCTGTGGCATCTGTGAGACATCCCTTTTTCGTTTTAATTTTAAAAAATTTATTTAGCTTTTTTACTGAATTCAAAATGGCAATATATTAATTATGATTTGCTAAACTCAATTAAAAAATATCAAATGAAAATAAACAAGAAAAACAAAAAGTTTTTATCGTATTTTTTAGAATTCAAGTCTTCATCCCCTAGAATGAAATACGGACACTCATATGGTATATGTAATTTGAACCTCTGTTTTTGTCAACAGTTCACATTTAGCCAGCAAAACCAAAGCTCTATGGCAAGATTTGTCACCCATTACTGCCATCTCATAGATGCCATGTTGGAATGGCAACTACCTAGAAGAAAAACAGATGCCTTTGCTTGCCCTCTGTTAAATGCAAAACAAAAAATTACTGTATTGCAATTAACATATATCAAAATGAGAAAAAAAAAAAAATACCATGTAACTAGTTAAAGAATATTGGTGGACAAAGGTACAGGGGAAAATTTGATTACATTTACAAATAAAAAAAAAAAAGAAAAATTTAAAAAAGGTGCATCTGTCAGATGCCAAACTAGCATTAGCATTAGTAGAGGCATATGATGCAAGAAAGAAAGGTTAGGCAGAATCAGCCAAAAAAAAAAAAAAACTTCCACTTCACCCTTCTATTCGTTCGAAATACCTGTCCAGCTGAGCCTTAAATTTATTTCGGCTATCAACTTCCACAACAAGGGATGGAAGTCTGTTTTACCAACCAACTAACCGCTGGCTAAAGGCAAATTTCCACACATCTATTCTACATCTGTCTTTCCTCAATTTAAATTTATGCCCTCTCAGGTGATTATCCTGAGCAAGAGGTTTGGTTTTTCTTTTTTTTTTTTAGGAGCATTAGCAACTAAGGCCATATTGCTCCGGGATATGCGGTGGTCATTCCCTGACCTTTCCGCATCCTACGTATTTGGTGGTGACGGGCTCGAACCCCGGTCTAATCAAGAAACATGTGCTACCTACTGCTGCTCCTTCCCACCTGGCTACGGAGGCACCTCTGAGTAAGAGGAAGAATCCCATCAGCATTGAGCATGCTCAAACCATTCAAGGCTTTATACACCTCTAACAGGTCACCCGCCAGTGCCTAGTCTCCAGACACTAATTTGCAAAACTTAAGCCTTTCAACCCTTTGTTCCATTCACTAATCTTGTTGCTCTTCTGTGCACCCAACCCAGCAGCTCTACATCCTTCTTGAAATGAGGCCTCCAGACCTGTATACAGTACTCAAGGTGTGGCCTGACCATTGCCTTATACAAGGGAATAATCACCTCCATATCCCTGCTAGAAAAATTTCTGTATATCATTGACAACACACCATGAGCTACCCTTGCAGACTGTCTGCACTGCTCAGAGAATTTCATATCTGCTTGCACAATTACCTCCAGGTCCTTTTCATTCTCTACCACTGTCAGTGTAATACCACAAAGTGGATACATTGCTCTGGGGTTGCTGTTTCCCCATATGTAGTACTTTACATTTGCCAATGTTAAACTTAATTTGCCACCTCTCAGCACATCTGTTCAACCTTTCCAGATCCTGTTGCAGCAGCATAGCGTCAGTAGTGCAAGAGTAGCTCGTGGTGTATTGTCAATGATATATAGGAATTTTTCTAGCAGGGATAAGGAGGTAATTATTCACTTGTATAAGGCAATGGTCAGACCACACCTGGAGTACTGTATACAGGTCTGGAGGCCTCATTTCAAGAAGGATGTAGAGATGCTGGAACAAGTACAGAGAAGGGCAACAAGATTAGTGAATAGAACAAAGTGGTGCTCTTACGAAGAAAGGCTTAAGTTTTGCTAATTACAGTGTCTGGGGACTAGGCACCAGCGAGGTGATCTGATAGAGGTGTATAAAGCCTTGAATGGTTTGAGCATGCTCAATGCTGATGGGATTCTTCCTCTTGCTCAGAATAATCACCTGAGAGGGAATAAATTCAAATTGAGAAAAGACAGATGTAGGATAGACGTGACGAAATTTTCCTTTAGCCAGCGGGTGATTGGTTGGTGGAATAGACTTCCATCTCTTGTCGTGGAAGTTGATAGCCTAAATAAGTTTTAAGGCTCAGCTGGACAGGTATTTCGAACAAACAGAGAGGTGAAGTGGAAGTGGTTATTTTTTATTTATTTTTGGCTAATGCTGCATAAGCTTGCTTTCTTGCATCAAATGCCTCTACTAATGCTAGTGTCCTTAACAACCCTGCCAACCTTTGTATCATCTGCAAACTTGGACATTAAGCTTGATATACCATCATCAATATTATTTATAAATACAGAAAACAATAATAGACCAACACTGAACCCTGAGGGACTCCACTAATAACATTAGTCCACGATGAGCAGTGTCAATTGATTACCACTCTCTGCCTGCTCCCCCTCAACCACCCCTTTATCCATAGCAGCAATTTGCCTCCAATGCCACACTGCTCCCATTTGTGCAGCAGTCTTCTATGTGCAATAGTATCAAAAGCCTTTCTAAGATCCAAGTATATAATATCAAAGTTATTCCCTGCATTCAGTTCTTTTGTGACTGCGTCACAGTATCCAATCAAACTGGTCAGACAAGACTTCCCCTTAACAAAACCATGCTGTGTCTGAGCTATAACTGAAGTCTTGTCTAGATGATCCTGCAGTGCTTCTTTAACTAGTGCCTCCATTAATTTTCCTGGAACAGAAGTTAAACTCACAGGTCTATAATTACTTGTGTCAGCCTTTGATCCTCCTTTGTGAATTGGGGTCACATTTGCACTTCTCCAGTTTTTGGGTACCTCCCCTGAGTCCAAGGAAGCTCTCGTAATTATGACTAAGGGTTTGCTTACTTCCTTTGTTGCCTCCTTCAATATAACTGGATAGATCCCATCCATCCCAGGTGCCTTTCTTGTGTTTATCTTCAACAATTTCTCCTCCACTTTACTCTCAGTTATTACAAGATTTCTCTAGCTTACTGCCAGAGTTGAATACACCTCTGGCATTCCCCTCGCTGAATAACTCCTCATGTGTGAATGTCGATGCAAAATATTCATTCAGTTTGTTAGCTACCTGAGCAGGATCATCAACAGTTGACCCATCGATATCAAGTGCACCAATCTGATTCATCCCCTTCCTTCTAGAGTTTACATAAGTAAAGAACTCTTCGCTGTTTTTCTTTGCATCCCTTGCCAAAGATTTCTCGTAATCTGCCTTCGCCTGCCTAACCTCCTTTGTAACTTAGTTACAGATCAACTTGTATTTATCATAGGCTTCTGTGTCACGTGTTAATTTATATGTATCCCATGCATTTTTCTTCTCTGCCATATGTCTCATTAGTTCATCTGACATCCATTCAGGCCTGAACCTTGAACAATATTTCTTAGTTGGTATGTAAAGCCTAGTAGCTTCCAAGATACGTTCTTTGAATGCTTCCCACTTTGAGTTTGCTGTTGGTCCCACTGTATAGAATTTAAATACTGTCTCAGACCATCATAGTCGCCTTTACGAAAGCAATAACCCTTCCCTTTACCCCTGATGGTAGTTACCTCGTTGAGTAAATCCCACTTCAGCACACTGTGATCACTGCCACCTAGTGGTTCCTGTATCTGCGGATTCTTAATGCATGAAGAATCACTACTGATAATCAAATCAAGAGTATTGCTACTCTATTTGCCTCCCAAACATGCTGATTTAGAAAACAATCATCCAATAAATCCACAAAAGCCTCGCTAGTGTGTGAGTGACCAACCCACAAATTCCAGTCAATATCTGGGAAATTAAAATCCCCCATTATAAGACTGATTTACTGGCCCACTCTATTTCTCTGTACAGTTTCTTATTATACTCATTAAAGTCATTAGGCCTATAGCACACTCCTACTCTCAATTTTGATCTCCCTATGCTTATGTCACACCAAACTGACTCAACACTGTACTGTCCAGTACAGCGATGTCAACTGGCATCACTTCCTTGGATTTTGTGTTTCTTAACTAATAGCAAAACCCCTCCTCCCTTCCTATAGATGTTGTACTGTCCAAATTCTAGTTCTGCATTCCTTATATCTGCGTGACACTACGTCTCTGATATCCCAACAATATCCGCCTTTGATGCTTTGAGCAATACCTCGAATTCATCAAATTTATTTACCAAACTCCTAGCCTTGGTGTACATGCAACTGTTTCTATTCTTAGCTACCCTAACACAACCCATGTGTTTACTTGTACCACGATGACTCCCAGCAGTCTCTGAAATATCCTGCATCTTGTTTTTCAGGCTTCTGCTCATTCCAATAAAAGCAGTGCAAGAATCACTTTCACCTCTGCCAGTGGCTACTGTTAATCTATTAGTCCTTGTACCCCCCCCAAGCTAGCAGTTTTCCAACCCACCTAACATTGCCTCGATAGCATCAGCAAATATTCTTGCACCCTTTCTATTTAAGTGTATCCCATCCCTGTAGAAGCAGTCTCTCCTGTTAAAAAGTACAGACTAGGCTGAAAAAAATTCTACCCCTTGAGCCTTGCACAATCTTTCGAGAGCCGAATTGATCGACAAGGCTCTCATCATATATTTTTTTGGTACTTGTTGGCGCATAGGCTTCTGCGGCCATAATGCACCTCCCAAGGTTTTTGCAGTACTTTGATCCAAGCCCGAGGCAGGAATCGAACTCGCGACCTTTGGGTTGTCAGGCAGGCACTTTACCCACACAGCTAGCCCGGTCGGCTTCTCATCATATACTCCCTCCTATCGTGTCTGGGCAGAATTGCAGACACTTTCAAATTCAACCCTAATTCACAGCTTTTTTTCAACAGTGACCTGTACTCGTTAAGTAATTCTGCCAGTCTCCTACTCTTAATATCATTAGTGCCAACGTGTACAACTATATCACCTTTTGTGCCCTTAAAGGATGACATCCACTCTACAACGTCATCAACCTTTGCCCCTGGCAGACATACCCTGGTCTTGTTCCATCTATCCTTTTTACAAAGCATGTTCCCCGTTTCCCTGACAATAGAGTCACCAACAACAACTAGTTCCTTTGGGACCAGCGCATTCTGCCTTGGGGGTTGCTGCTGTGTTGCGTGATGACCAAGTGCAAGCTCTGGCATTGATGTGGGCAGCTGAGAGTTTGATGGGCCCTCAATTTAGATCCTTTGAGGGCATCCACCCTGTCCTTCAAGCTCTCATACAGTTCCATAACGACACCGAGTTGTCGCCTGATTTCGTTACACTCCTCGCATCGCGTCCCGTACCCGATTGCTCCACAAACATCATGCAAGCAGTGCATTTTAAAAGGCTGTGATTCAGAGGGCAACTGTCCCCCCTCAGTTCTCCTCTGAGCCACAGCACTCCCATTAGCTTGAGCCTTTTGCTTTTCTGCTCTGAGTCATGATTTCGATTTAATTTCAATTTCAGTACAAAATTATAACCCTAAACTTGTATCCCAACACAGAACGCTATATATATTTTTCAGTATCAAGTATTATCTACGAGTTCCATTTATATAACTTCCATATCAAGTTATGTATTAATTATGTTACGTTTGTAATCTAACGTCATTATATGTATTTAGTTAAAAGTACAATTTACAACTAGCAGTAGTAAAAAAAGTACAACTAGCAGTAGTAGTACAACTTGCATCAACTATTTTTTCTGAAAATTTATTTTCAGGAAGCTTATACAGTGAAAAGCACTGAAGAAAGTGGGGAATATTAGCACACATCAACTTTGAAATAACAAAAAGTGGGATAAATTATATATAATAAAATACTGTTTCGAATTCACCAAAATAGTTAATTTTTTGTAAAAAATGCTTGCAAACCACAGAAAATTATCCTGAGATTACTGTGCATTTACTAGCATTAAATGCTCAATTGCCATTTTTTTTTAGACTAGTTGTCTAATTTTGTCAAAGTCTTTCTGTGGTTCCTGTTGTTATCATCCTGCCCACGTTAATATCATAGTAAATTACCGATGATATTAAGGTGGGCAGGGGTGGTAACAACCTTAACTTATAATACCATCATCAATATCATTAACAAAACTCGGAAGCAACAAAGGCCCCCAGGACAGAACCCTCATGGACACCACTCATAAAACTGGTCTATTTGGAACACTGCCCGTTTTTTCCAAGCCTTGTCTTCCATTCATTTATTCATTTTAGCAATCTACCTCCATTACAACTTATGCACAGGATGTTCATTTGGAACTGTCAAAAGCCTTTCTAAAATCTAAGTAAATATATCACACATTCTCTGCATATAGTTCCTTAGTGATTACTTTGAATAAACTCATCACTGTCACTTATGAAAATCAAAAATAGAAGGGGGACTGAACACAAAGCCATGACTTGTATGCTGGTCCACCCAGAAGACTGACCATTTATGGCAACCTTCATCTCCTATCTTCTAGATAGCCTGCAATCTAGCATAGGATCTTTCTAGTAATCCCAGTTCGTTCTAATTTCAGTATCAAAAGCTTTACTAATGTCTTTACTAAACTTTTTAGCAATGACCTACAAACTGAATTAACATAAATTTATTAAAATAAATAAAATCTATATAAAATACTAAAACAGATATAAAATAAGTGTTAAAATACAATAAGATGAAAGCATTAAAATACGGCCAAAACTAATAAAATATATAGTAGCTTTTGAGACAAAGTGCTTCAGCTTAGTCAGTGAATGGTATATTGCAATATATATATGTTGGTTAAAACAGCAAAAGTCAACTGAGCATGATCATGCATCACAAGTCTGGTTTCAGAGCACTGTTTTAATCAATATATACACACACACACACACACACACACACTGTAATACACCATTCAACTAAGCTGATGAAGAGGCACTTCGTCTCGAAAGCTACTGTATATTTTATTAGTTTTGTTCATATTTTATTGTATTTTAATGCTTTTATTTTATATCTGTTTTAGTATTTTATGTAGATATTATTTATTTAATTTATGTTAATTCAGTTTGTCGGTGGTCACTAGAAAGTTTTGTGATATGCAACACAAAGCCTGTTTTCCAATGTCCATTTAATTTATGGCCCATACATGTATGGTGTTACTGTCAGTTTGCAGAAATTGTTTATGTCTGAAGCCCATAATGAACATCATTTGTGCTTTGCACATCAGTGTAAAGCTCATCATATTCCCAGAGGATTTGGATTCAGGGAGCCTTTCTCCTATGACCGTATGAGATGGTGCCTGTTTTGGCTTTGAAAACGTTGGGAATTTGGATCAGTAGTATGCATCAGAAATTGAAATGGATCAGCATGAATAAATCCAGGCTCATGAAGGCATTAAGGGATTTGGTTTCTCTTCCTCTATTTTCTATTGTGGTTCGTGTTTTGTGTTCCCAAGCCATATGTGTGACTGAAGCATATCATGCACATCAGCAGAATAAATTTAACACTTCATTACAAGAAGCATATACTGTTAGGAACACAAACAAGAGATAATTCAGTTTGTTTGAATTTGAGTAGCAAACAATTATCTAAGAATAAAAGCGATCTCTTAGCCCTCAGCATGAAGTTTTGGGTCCTTCCTCATAAACCCCCATCACACACTTGACTATGGATGTTGAAGCATCTCTCAACAAGCTACCTGAAGAGACTGCTAACGTAATTCGCTTTAAAACAGCTTCTATTTTCCAAAACGTCCAGCCTATCAGTAACAACCTCAGGCAATATCAACAGGAAGCTCTTTCTTCTTTGTGCAAAGATGACACTATTGTAATCTTGCCTACAGATAAGGGATGGTGCAATGTTGTCCTGGACAACTCTGGGTATCTTCATAAAGCTCTCTCTCTATTGCAAGATCAGGAGGTTTATGAAACTACACAAGACTCCCCTGTTAAAGTGCTGGAGAAGTTGGAATCTAAAGTTAATAAGCATGTGCATTCCTGGTTTTTAGCTAACAAGATTACCAAAAATGTTTGCTGGAAGCTTCATGCGACAGGTTGTAGACTCCCACAGTTTTATGGGCGTCCAAAGGTCCCTAAACCTGATATTCCTTTGCTGCCGATTGCCCCTTGTTGCAATACACCTACGTATGAACTTTCTAAATATGTTGCCAAGTTATTGCACCCCTTGCTGGAAAAACTGTTTACACTGTTTCTAGTAGTATGCATTTTTTGCGTATTATTAGAGATGTTACTATTTCTGAGAGCAAGGCTATGGTCTCCTTTCATGTGGTTTCCCTGTTCACTTCTGTTCCTGTACAACAGGCTATTGCCTGTGCGAAACTTCTTTTGAACCGGGATATCACATTAGGAGAAAGAACCTCGCTCTCTACAGGGCACCTCCGTAGCCAGGAGCAGCAGTGTGTAGCACACGCTTCTTGATTAGACCGGGGTTCGAGCCCATGATCACCAAATACGGAGGATGTGGAAAGACCACCACATATCCTCAGAGCAATATGACCTTGGTTGCTAATGCTCCTAAAAACCAAATAACAACAACAGCTCTCTAAGATGATATTTGTACTGCTCTCAGTCTGTGTTTAATGGGGGAGTGATCATATTCAATGACTCTGTTCCACCAAACACAGGGTGAAACAGATTTTCTTAAAGTTACCTGTTTCTATCACTCTCTAGTGTCATTATGTTGATGATATCTTCGCCATTGTCCCTCAGGGACCAGAAACTCTACTGCTGCAATACTCCAATTCCCTGTCACCTTTCATTCAAGTTTACAATTGAACCAGAGGTCGATAATACTCTACCTTTTTTTTTTTTTTTGATGTTTTAGTCCAATGCGTGGGTTCATGTTTTGTAACTTCCATTTTTAGGAAGCCAATGTGTGTAAGCCAATTTACCAACTATGGGTCTACGCAAACCCCAGGTCATTTTCACAGCACTACGCTAATTTTATTCTCCCATGCTTGGACGCACTTTAGTTCAACTGGTGACAAGCAACTGGAGATTTCCAAATTTAGAATGGAACTTTCAAATTACAGTTATCCACCTCAGGTTCTAGATAGATGTGAGTTCCAGGCTCACAAATTTATTAAGCAATATAATCCTCCTGGCATCAATGAATTTATTTACCGCCTATATCTCATATTATTCAAGCATGTCGGAAAGTCTTGATGGGATTTTGTGTCTCCACCATATATGATGTGTGCAATTTCAGGAAAGGAAATTACATTCTATTATTTTTAAGGTGAAAACACCCATTCCTCCTCTCCTACGAGTGGTTCCATATATCGTATTACATGTCCGGACTGTGGGAGTTATGTAGGCGAGTCTGCCAGGACATTGAAAGATTGGGTTTCTGAACATGAGATGGCTCTTTGAACTGTTAATTTTGAATGCTCCGTGGTCGTAAAGCATTACTGGGTTGAGCAACATAATCTTGATCCCAGAGAGGATATTGAAATCGTTCACTATTCATGTGATTACCACCAGTGTTCATGGCTTCAGGTAATGCACATAGCTAGCAGTAATGAATCGCAATAGGGAAGTGCACTTGTACCCCATTATGAAATCACTGTTTTGCAGTGCGATGAGCACTGCCATCCTCATGTATATGCAATTCTGCTCTGCTGACACCTGACTTTTGATGCATGATCATGATCAGCTGACTTGTACTGTTTTATGCATATTATATATACACACACACAACATATATATACTACAATACACCTTTCACCGACTAAACTGATGAAGCACTTAGTCTCAAAAGCTACTGTATATTTTATTAGTTTTGTCATTATTTTATTGTATTTTAATGCTTTCATTTTATATCTGATTTAGTATTTCATCTAGATACTATTTATTTATTTAAATAAATAAGGCACCTGCAAGGTGACCTTGATTGAGGTGTATAAAGCCTTGAATTGTTTGAGCATGCTCAATGCTGACGGGATTCTTCCTCTCACTCAGAATAATCACCTGAGAGGGCATAAATTAAAATTGAGGAAAGACAGATGTAGGATAGATGCGAGGAAATTTGCGTTTAGCCAGCGGGTAGTTGGTTGGTGGAACAGACTTCCATCCCTTGTTGTGGAAGTTGATAGCCTAAATAAATTTAAGGCTCAGCTGGACAGGTATTTCGAACGAACGGAAGGGTGAAGTGGAAGGTTTTTTTTTTTTTTTTTTGGCTGATGCTGCATAAGCTTGCGTTCTTGCATCATATGCCTCTATTAATGCTAATGCTACTTCTGATGAGCCGGCAACATCCTTGCCACTTAGAAGTTTTTGTAAGAAGCATTACAGTAGACTTTCGAAACAACGACACCACAAATAATGGAACAGTCGAGCTAATAGCATATTGAGATCAGATGTTTACATACAGTGCAGATGTCTTGCAGAGCTGACACTGATATCATGGATTATACTGCTGTTTTACATTTCTTTTAAATTAAAAATCCCTCACTATGGCTTCTAAAGTTAATAAATCTTATACAGAGAAGAACAACATTAAAGTTTAGTGACAAACTTGATATGATCCAATCTATAACCAATATTCACCAAAATAAAATTTTTCATCTTGTATCTCTGAGTGCACCATGCCTCCTCAGTAAGCCCAAATACATCAGCATTAGAAGACTTGATCAAAATTTCAAATTCATTTCATTTTGTTTACAATACTCCTGGCATTACTTTATAGACAAATTAAGTTTTATACTTTATTGCTTTTAATCTTAATACATCTCTTATAGCTACTTCAAAGAGTTTTTTTTCATGTGGTCTGAGATTTCTAATGAGTTTCTTATATTACAATTTTTCTATCAGTGTTTATCACAATTAATGGTTGTACACAAGTGCTCTTGAGAGGTTACAAGCATATTTCCCCATGCTACAGACCCAAGTTGTTACTGCTGACTTCCCAAATCCCCCAAACCAGAACCCTCAATGGCATTAGCAAAAACCTTTTATTTCCTCTATTTAAGAATATGGTCTTTATAAAATGAATTCCAACTAAGTTGGAATTTAAGAAAAATTCCCCCTGTTCATGCATGCAAAGAAGTCTTTACTTTCTTAGACCTTTCTGCCAAATTCTTTTTGAAATCTGCATTACACTGTTCCATTCCTGAGTAACCTAATTACAAACTACTTTATACATTCAACATTGCAGTTACAGTTATTTTCTGAAACATTTCCCCTTTAACATACATATTCCTTAGGAATTTCAGCTTCTACTGAAGTAAACTCAAGCATTTACTTTGTGATGGCATACCCAGATATAATTATGTCTCGAGGGGGCAGCCTAGTACATCCCACATTGGTACCTTTACAAGCATTAATACATGACAGTACAATTATATAACAAAATGTTTTGGAGGGCTTCAGCCCCTCAATCCCTCCCCCCACGCCAAAAAAAAAAAAACTAAGTGAGCGTATTCATGATCCCTTTACTTTTAATAACTGCAATTTACTTGGATAATTTTCATACAAAAGTGATATGGTCACTACTAGCTAACTGCTCCTTAACCTGATGATTTTTAATGAAAATTTTCAGATCAATCTTTAGTAATAACCAATTCAAGAATTTTTTTTTTTTTTTTTTTTTTATTTACTGTATTAGGCAGTCCCTGCCAACCTAGCTGCATATTTACAAAAGCAAATAAAAGCCAGCAAAAAAATAATGTTTCTGATCACGAATGCATCACTCAGATCACAGAATCTTCCCCTGATGGCATCCGACATAATTGGAAAGTGGTCGGTCGGTACATCTTTGTTGTTGGCTACCCAAATAATGCACAAAAGCTAGCTCTGCCATAAAGTGTCAATACAATGAAAAAGTTGAACAAAGTGAAAACTTGACAGACAAGTAGGATTTACAGATTTTGTTAATGTGAAAAAATAATTGCCATGGTAGTTGCCAATCTCCATTAGGTGGCACACAGAGAAGAAAAAATAAATTTTTAAAAAATATTTGGGTTTTTATTAATATTGATTTTGTATAAGAAGCTAACAAGGCCTGCCAAGTGCACATATATATCACAGTCTGCAGAACCTTAATGCTTTAAAACAATAATAATTAACAATATATTAAAAACAGTAATACAAGCATACAAATTAAATAAAATAGTAATCATAAATTAACAGAATGTTGTGGATACTCAAAGCAATCATCAGGGTTCAGCACAATCTACTATATTTTGTTGTTCGACCTTTTACATTACACCAGAACTGATTCAGTATTATTCTACGTCCCCAATGTATATACAGGTAGTTCCCGACTTTACGAGTTAATTCGTTCCTAGTGTGCGCTCGTAAGGCGGGAATTTATTCCCATAGACAATGTCAAAAACAGGGATTACGTTCTCAACAATGAAATTAGTTAGCTAATTAGTTTGTTTAAACAATGATTGATTTATCCAAATAGATGAAAACATGGCCTGTAAAATCAGGAAAATTAAAATTTAAAGAAACTATTTATGACAACAAATATTAAAGAATGTTTATTCTTCATCATCGACTAAATGCACACTCGTTGATCACTCATTGTTGGGTCATCACACGTTATTGTTTTTTTTGCACAAGGAGTCTTCTTCAGAAATGCTTCAAGAGGCGTTTGTTTCCAAGATAATCTCTTCTCTTTTCTTTATAAATTTCACGATAGCATGCATAAGCATTAACGGCACGCACAAATTGCAACTAACTAACAAAATACGCAAGTGAGATTGCAACTAACAGAATTCACGGTGAATAACAAGTTTACGAAGCTTAAAAAAAAAGAATTAAGAGAAGATTCTGAAAATTTATTTGTTTTTTATATGACTGAAGATTGCAGTGAAGGGGAAACACATTTCAACATAATAACGTAAAAACCCACACAATTTCAGCTATCGGTATTTTCACAAATGGAATAACATCGAGTTTACTACCCGTTTATAATGAATTAACTAACAGAACAGCACAATAAAACCGAAAAATGCAAATCGTTTTATGGTGTGACTTCTAGAAATGTGCTTTAGAAAAATATCACAAAGACATTCAAAATTGGTTCTTACAACAGAACATATTGATTGGTAACTAATACAATTTACATTATAAAATGACATTTTAGAGAGATAAATAGCTTAGTTATACAGCGAAAATTTCAACTTCCAAGGTCTTGGACGAATAACTAAAGAACAATGTGTTATTGGGTTCACATTACGATATTTTCACGATACGATGGTCTCTGGAACGGAGCGTAAAGGGGGTGCACTGTATTATATAGCTACGCGCGTGGTTTGAAATGTCGGATTTATGAACGTTTAACATTCATTTTTTGCAATTAATGTTCATATTTTTGATTTTGTTAATGCTTACTTCTTGAAAAAAAAAAAAAAAAAAAAACTCGTAAACCCGGGAACTGCCTGTACTCTTCTTGAATCCATATACTTCCTGAACAGAAGCATATCCCATCCTTCCTTTGTGTCATGTCTTTCTTATACAAGCGATACTTACCATATTCAAATTCTAATATAATGAATGCAGAATTTGAATATGATATGAATATTACTCCTGTTACTTCAGTAGCCACAGAAAATGTTCTTGACCTTTAGAAGTTTATATAAATTCTGAGATGAAGTAAATGTCTATCTTTCCTGTTCATTCAAGAAAGCCAGACTTCACAAAAAAGACATGTTGAAATCCGTATGGAAATAACTATTCAAGTCCTAAATAGAAGGCATCTTTTAATGACTGCCCTTGATGATGTGGTACCTTGACAATTACCTTGCTTGCTGTGGACTAATGGTATTAGCAGAGTTCCACAGGACTCAATGCTGAGCCCATTGTTTTCAATATTTATCAATGATACTGATGTAGGTATATCAGACTCAATGTCTAAGTTCACAGATGATACAAAGGTTGGTGGGCAGTTAACGACAGTCATCAGGGTGAGCTACTGCAACAAGACCTAGGAAAATTGCATCAATGGGCTGAGAAATGGCAGTCGAGGTTTAACATTGACAAATGCAAGACACAGCACATGAGTAACAGTAATCCCAGAGTAACATCAACTATGTGGTACTACACTCAGGGTAGTGGAGAATGGAAAGACCTGGAGCTAATTGGCAAAGTCAGACATGAAATTATCTAAGCAGTGCAGACATACTGCCAGGACAGTTCAATGATATATACAGAAACTTTGCTAGCGGGGATAAGGAGATGATTACCCTTTTTATAAAGCCATGGTTAGGCTGCATCTTGAGTACTGTATACAAGCACTCACAACATGTGGCCTCACTTTAAGAAGGATGTAGATCTAATAGAACAGGTGCAGAGAAGGGCAACCAGACTGGTGAAGGGAACAAAAGGGTGCTCTTACCTATAAAGGCTTCAGTTCTGCAAATTGCAGCATCTTGAGACCAGGCACCTGTGGGGAGATTTGATTGAGGTGTTTAAAGCCTTGAATGGATTGAGTAAGCTGAATGTTAATGGTATTCTTCCACTTGCTGAGACTACACATGAGAGCACAAATTTGAGGAAGGATGGTTGCAGGTTAGATATGCAGAAGTTTGCCTTCAGCCAGCAGGTCATTGATTGTTGGAACAGGCTACCATCCATTGTTGTGGAAGTAAATGGGTTGAATAAATTCAAGGAAGAACTAGACAAATTCTTGGAAGGTAGGGATAATGAACTGTGTAGGGGGTTTTTTTTTGGCTATATAAGCTTGTTTTCTTGATTCATTTACCATTACTACCTCCAAAACTGGCTGGATTAGTTAATGGAATGTTTTCTGTAAAGCTCTTTACTTTCATCTATTTCAATAAACTCAATCATTTTCCCAAAATTTAAGAGAACTGCAGTGTTTGTTGTTGTTGTTTGTTATTTGGTTTTTTTAGGAGCATTAGCAACTAAGGCCATATTGCTCCTAGAATATGCGGTGGTCATTCCCTGACCTTTCCGCATCCTCCGTATTTGGTGATGACGGGCTCGAACCCCGGTCTAATCAAGAAGCGTGTGTTACACACTGCTGCTCCTTCCCACCTGGCTACAAAGGCGCCCCAGAGAGAGAGAGAGAACTGCAGTGCTCTTTAATCTATTTCTTATTGCCATGAATGTCTTTCTCTGAAGAAAATAAAGCAACGTCTAGACTTTTCCATAGCTTGAGGCTTATGCCCTAAACGCTTTATAGCACCATCAGCTTGTTGTTTTATAATAATACAATCTGATTTAACAAACAAAAAATACATTAATCTGCCCTTCCATGATTCAAATTACTCCCATTTAGAAAATAAATCTATCTGCTTGTGCATTTGTAGGCACATTCAATAGATTTATGTTTTCTCAATACACAATCGCTTATATCTTGGCTTCCAGAAATACTAGAGAAATAAAGTCTCTAAAAACTAACATCTGAGAATTAGCATAACAGTTGAGCTTTTATCTTTTTTGCTATTCAACTCATTTGTTCTGCTCATAATGAGAGTCAGCATGGGCATTAAAGCAAAGAGCCTCACTGAACTAACCCACCTTTCCTCAAGGTCCCTCTCCCCAGAAATGGAGTCCAGTTCCATCCTTCCAAGTCTGAGGCCTAGGGTAGCTTACTCACCTGACCCCCCCCCCCAACGATGGTTCTGGCTATCAGTCAGTCCCAGCATCCAGTGTAATAGCATTATAGGAACCCCCCTTTTTTTTTTACTGCAATCAACTGAAACATCTAGTTCCATTCAGCTAAGACAATATTATTTTTATTATTATTTTAGCCATATAGTGCAAGGAAGCCTGAGGCTTATGCTGCACCAGACAAAAAAAAAATTCGAGTTACCCTGAGAGAGAGAGCCAAAAGTAGAAAGGAATCACCAAGAAAGAAAGAGAAGAATGATGATATCCAGCTCAGGACCCTGGGTATTGTCATATTTGGTACCCAAATAATATTTACCATATTGTCATGGCCAGGATGTTAATTAAATACATATAAAATTAGTGTTTTATTATTATTTTTTTTTATATAATTTTTCCAATCCTTGGCATTTGAACTGGCTGACGTTAACAGCACTAAAACGAATACACCAGGTAATCTGATCTATGAAAAAGTTCTGATATACGAAGTTATCAAAAACGTAAACATTCGGTTGTGTAATGTTTATGAAAACGAAATGTTATCGAGGTAGACGAACTAGTTGGACTGACAGCTACTAGGCTGCACGACATATGAGATTTTTTTTTTTTTTTTGTCTCAAACTAAAGGGTTAAAGGCAAATTATGTATCTCATTAATTTCAAATAAGGTATTCGCTACGTTTAATTCAACTTATGTCAGCAAATTCTGATGTCGAAACAAGAAAGTAATTGAAGTTTACGTGTGACTGGAATAATCATCAGTATTATGCAACTCCACCCAACCATATCTAAACAATGTTGAAATAAAATTAAACGAAATGACAATCACCTGTTGTAAATTCACAAATAAAAAAAATCAAGGCATAATTTTTGCTTCGTTTTATGCGCAAAAAAATACATTCAAAAAGGATTTTCATTCGAATTTTATAGCCACTTTCCTAGAATATAATTTCAATGACTCATTCCAAAGAAACAAAGTAGAAATAAAAATCAACAAAACGTACCTTTCAGCATCAGGAAATCGCGCTTTGGAATGTGTAAAATCCCCGTTTTGAACGCATTCCCGACAATAAAAAGTTTTTCTTGAGCGTTGACAGACAGGGCATTTTTCCGATGTGCTACTAGATCTTTCGTTACTACTCGCCAAAAGAAAATTAAATTCTATGGGAATTGCATTACATTCATCACTGCTATAAGTCGCCATCTGCCAGTTTACAAAACGTATCGTTACTTAAAACCAAGAAGTTGCATGATTGTTGTGCTATCGAAACGCTAGACGCCCTCTAGTGGCTATCATTGTAACATCTGACATGCTGTCATTGTTATTCATCGAGAAGCATGGAGGCTTAGGTAAAAACACAGAGAAGTGAGATTACTCTGTGGGTAAAAAGTAATGTCTGGTTCTAGGAGAGTCTCATTTTCGACGCATTTTTTCTTCACTACCAATTTTTGTCTTATCCTAGCGTTGTTTGGAATAGTATACGTAATTTTACAGCATTTTTCTTACGGTATTCCCCTTTCAGTCGTTGTAGTTTATTTTTCAACACTAAATATTTTGCTACGACAACGACGGAAGTGGATACCTCTGTGGACCACAAAACAAAATGACAGTGATTACACTTCAAGAAGGACATCAACAAATTATCTGTGTCATTTCAAAATTAAGGTAAAAATAAAGAAGTTAGCAAACCAAGCCTGCTTTATTAATAACAAATATGGCTACTGAACACGAGTTTTGTAAAATTATGGATTAGTCGTAACAGGGTTTGAGCCTTTTCGAGCTAATAACTCAAACCTTTTTGGACTCTGGAAACTACCTTATGAAACTAGTACCTCAGTATTTCCCTCTTTTTTTTATTATTATTATCATTAATGTTCATATAGAGAACATGAAATAGTAATATAAACGAATGTATCCAATACCAAAGTAAAGGTTTATTTATATCATCTTAATATTTATTTTATGTAACATTATTTAATATTATATGTTTATTATTTATGTATGTGAAAATATGTACAAGATTGTAGAAATGGGTACTGTGCAACTACAGTACTGTTTCATTCTTGTTACAGTATAGAAAATTATAGTGATAACTTTGAAATACTATAATGATCATTAATGGACATTGCAAGCTTCTTTACAATTAAATTATCTCTCTCTGCTGATTATGGAAGAATGGGAGACATTAAATAAAATTAAAAAGCAATAAGTAAATTTAAACATGAAAGAAATGTTGCCTTGTGAAGAATTTCCTTGTTAACAAAAATGACCCTTGCACTTTTTTTCAAGGGTCATTAATAACCCCAGGGGCTCAGATCTGGTGAGTATGGGCTTGGCACACCCAGGGTCCTGAGCTGAATATCATCATTCTTCTCTTCCTTGGTGATTCCTTTCTACTTCTCTCTCTCTCAGGGTAACGTGGAATTTTTTTTTTTTTTTTTTGGCCGGTGCAGCATAAGCCTCGGCTTCCTAGCACCATATGGCTAATAATAATAATAAAAATTGCTAGGAAGGATATCCACCAAAATATGTAGGATCTATCTTGCAGATATGGTCACTCGTGTTTCTAATATATGTGCAGGGCTGGTCTAGGTGTTGTGCACTATAGCATGATGGGGTGCACTGCAGCAGCAGCTGCTGTGGACATCTAGGTCTAGCATGCACAAAGTATTAGATGAAATTGATGTAGATAAAATAATGCAAATTATTTTATCTACATCAATCATAAATGTGCGTTTTTTTTTGTGTTTTTCTTATCTTAATAATACATATATTGTAATATTTATATGATGCTCATTTTCCAGTAATTTAATAAATAATATAAGATATATATTTGTAGTAAAAATGTAATTCTCGAGTTCTTTCTTATGCGCAAACATGAAGTAATTATACAAAATTTTTGTTGGAGGATTGAGGTGCCAATTTTTTTGCACACAGGTGCCAAATATCATGGATTTGTCCTGTATATGTGTTTATTTTCACAACTGCAGTTTCAGCAGTGATTAATAAAATGGAATTATCAGTAAATATAAAACAATTTTTGTACAGACTTAAATTATGCTGAAATATTAATTAAACTTCCAGTAAATATAAATTGCGTTATAACTGCAACTCTAACATCCTCACTCAATATGGCGCATTATAGCCTTAGTAGCTAATGCACCAATAAAATCAAAACCAACCAACCAATCCTCACTCAATGTATGATTTCTGTAGAATTTAAGTTTAACTCTTCATGCTCTGCATAGCATAATCACATCCAAAGATGGTAATTTCGCACAAAAAAGCATTATTCATAAATGCCCATTCTTACAGCCATACTTTGTTTTCATTTATGCTGTGGTTTTAGGTGACTCTTGCCTGTGCACACCATAGTTTTTAACAAAGCTCCTTGAAAGAAATATATTTCTTAACATGGCAATGTCTCTTTTATGTTTAAATTCACTTACATTTTTTTTTTTTTAATTTTATTTAATATTTCCCATTCTTCCATAATCAGAGAAACAGAGGTAACTTATATATAAAAAAGTTTGCTGTATGCATTAATTAGCATATTACAAGGTATAACACAAGTCTTATTACTCCCCCCCCTTTTTTGAATCCCTTGACATCTATGTGTCTGAATTCATTTTCATTTTACAGATTAGCACATGCAGTTAATGCATGCTCTAATCTGTAAAAAACCATGGAATGTGAATTATTTTGGTGGCTAATTCACTTCATCCAGTATATATATCTCTTGTTTGCAGACATTCATAAATCTGTACATTGACAGCAATTTTTACATTCACCTAACCTATAAAAAAAAAGAATGTCAATGCTGTATACTAGGGGTTGGCAACCTGCAACTCTTTGAACATGTAACTGCGGCTCTTTAACTTTTAGCCCACATGTACGACAAAGCTACGCATTTCTGCGAGCAAATATTTTCAGATGTGAACTATATTAAAAATAAATCATGAAACCATCTGAACAGTGCAAGTCTCTCAGCATGTTTAAAGATGAAAATTATGGCATACTTGCCTGATGTGACTCACTTAGGTAAAAAATGAGTCACATCAGGAGACTCACTCAAGAAGTTCAGCAGCAAAAGTCACATTAATTTGTACCTAATTGGATGTTTGTTACATTTTTTCAGTATTAATAAATAATATTTCAAAAAATATATTATTTAATAAAACACCTTCCCACTCTATTCCATTTCTTAAAAAGCTCCCCCTCATCCCAGCTTGAGCTGAGGTGTGGCTCTTCTGATTTTTTTTTTTTTTTAATTAAATCAAAAGTGGCTCTTCACTCAAAAAAAGGTTTCTGACCCCTACTATATACTCATTCAAGGAGTAAAAAGTGGGAGGAGAGAAACAAGGCTTATGTCATACATTGTAAGAGTATTGCAGTTGTATGATTGCTACTTCTACATGGAATAACAAAACATTGTGGCTGCCTGTATGGTTTGATTATAATACACTGCTTTGAACATTGTTTTGGTGATATGGAATTAAGCTCAAAATTGCTTCAAGCATTATGGTATTTGGGGGTTCTGGGTAGCAGCTAAGTGGAGACTTGCCCTTTACTATTAAAGATAAAGATATTTGATTTCTCTTACCAAGAAAAGTTACATTAGAAAATAACAAAAATAATGTGTACTTTTATAGTTGATCAGTATAACATATTTCATTTATGATCTCTTTTTTAATAAAAAAAAATACTGTTAAATTAATAATCTTTTTTTCTACCTAAACTGTGCCTGAAATGAAGTTTAATTTATTTGATCGATATAAAGAAAGATTTTCACAGCTTGTATTTGAAATTGGTATTGGCAAAAATATTTTTAAAACTGTTTCCACATTTAAAAAATTTTAATTTAAAACACTTTATGTCATTTTATATATTTCTTTTGGTAGCAATGTGTTTTCATTCTAAAATTAGCAAAAATTATGCAATTTCATTTTTAATTACTATTTGAATCGATATCTCTGCATATAAGTTGGAATTACATTGTTTATACATATTTCAAATTTAGGTTTTAATTTCAAGAGGTTAGATATTTCTTACATATGTATATATTATTAACCTTTATTTAAAATTGCTTGTTTTTTTTTTTTTTTTTTCCCTCAAATGGATATAGTGAATATTATACAGCTCAGGCTTTCGATCGTGTTTGGTAGGTGCCTCCGTAGCCAGGTGGGAAGGAGCAGCTGCAGTGCTTAGCACACGCTTCTTGATTAGACCAGGGGTTCGAGCCCGTCACTACCAAATACGGAGGATGCGGAAAGGTCAGGAAATGACCACTGCATATTCCCGGAGCAATATGGCCTTAGTTGCTAATGCTCCTAAAAAAACCAAATAACAACAACAACAATCGTGTTTGGCATAAAGGTCTTCTAAACAAGCTTCCATCTTATGATTTGCCAACTGTTTTTTGTAATTGGTTATTCAATTTTCTCTCTGATTGCTCACTGGGGATGATTGTAGATGGCTCTCTGTCTTCTAACTTCTCCACTAATGCTGGTGTGCCCCAAGGTTCAATTCTTTCCCCCACTCTTTTCCCCTTGTATATTAATGACGTTCTCCATTAACCGGAAATCCTATCCATAGTTTTGCCAATGATAGCACATTGCATTCCACTTTCCAGTTTGAAAAACCTTTCCCTGCTCAATCAGCTTCAAATTCTCGAATATCCACTACCAATTCCTTAAATGCCAATCTCTAGTCGGGCAAAGACAACTTAGTTGATTTCAATCCTTCTAAAACTCAGTCTTGTCTTATACCTCGCAAAAAGGATTCTTCTGCTCCTATGCCTATCTTTGGTGACAATCCGATTTCTAGGCAAGATGATATATCTCTTTTGGGGATTACCCTGACTTCTAATCTCTCTTGGCACAAGCACATTACAAATATAGCTTCCTCTGCATCTAAAAAACTTGATTTTCTCTTTCGGTCTTGGCATTACTTTTCTTCCAAACAGCTGTTCACTCTGTACAAATCCATCCTACCATGGAATATTGTTCCCACATCTGGGGGGCGGTGTCCCCAAAACCTCTCTCAGGCTGCTGGATTCCATTCAGAAGAGGGCAGTTAAGTTGATTAATGGCTCAACTCTAACAGAGTCTCTCCACTCGCTGTCTCATAGACATACTATTTCTGCTGCATGCCTTTTCTACAGATACTTCCATGGGCACTGTTCTTCTGAATTGGCTTCTATAATTCCCACTCTCTCTTTCAAAACAGCCCAAACACGTGCCGCCAATGTCCATTTACTGTCCAACTTCAAACTCACAGAACCCTGTGAGTTTGAGTTTATTCAGCGAGGGGAATGCCAGAGGTGTATTCAACTCTAGCAGTAAGCTAGAGAATCTTGTAATAACTGAGAGCAAAGTGGAGGAGAAATTGTTGAAGATAAACGCAAGAAAGGCACCTGGGGTGGATGGGATCTATCCAGTTATATTAAAGGAGGCAGCAAAGGAGGTAAGCAAACCCTTAGCCATAATTATGAGAGCTTCCTTGGACTCAGGGGAGGTACCCATTGACTGGAGATGTGCAAATGTGACCCCAATTCACAAAGGGGGATCAAAGGCTGACACAAGTAATTATAGACCTGTGAGTTTAACTTCTGTTCCCGGAAAATTAATGGAGGCACTGGTGAAAGAAGCACTGCAGGATCATCTAGACAAGACTTCAGTTATAGCTAGGACACAGCATGGTTTTGTTAAGGGGAAGTCTTGCCTGACCAATTTGATTGGATACTATGATGCAGTCACAAAAGAACTGGATGCAGGGAATAACTTTGATATTATATACTTGGATCTTAGAAAGGCTTTTGATACTGTTGCACATGGAAGACTGCTGCACAAATTGGAGCAGTGTGGCATTGGAGGCAAGTTGCTGCTATGGATAAAGGGGTGGTTGAGGGGGAGAAGACAGAGAGTGGTAATCAATGGACACTGCTCATCGTGGACTAATGTTATTAGTGGAGTCCCTCAGGGTTCAGTATTGGGGCCTTTATTGTTTTCTGTATTTATAAATGATATTGATGATGGTATATCAGGCTTAATGTCCAAGTTTGCAGACGATACGAAGGTTGGCAGGGTTGTCAAGGACACTACTGACACTATGCTGCTGCAACAGGATTTGGAAAGGTTGAGCAGATGGGCTTCAAGGTGGCAAATGAAGTTTAACATTGACAAATGTAAAGTACTACATATGGGAAACAGCAACCCCAGAGCAACGTATCAACTCTGTGGTACTACACTGACAGTGGTAGAGAATGAAAGGGACCTGGGGGTGGTGGTGCAGGCAGATATGAAGTTCTCTGAGCAGTGCAGACGAGCTGCAAGAGTAGCTCATGGTGTATTGTCAATGATATATAGGAATTTTTCTAGCAGGGATAAGGAGGTGATTATTCCCTTGTATAAGGCAATGGTCAGGCCACACCTAGAGTACTGTATACAGGCCTGGAGGCCTCATTTCAGGAAGGATGTAGAGCTGCTGGAACGAGTACAGAGAAGGGCAACTATATTGGTGAATGGGACAAAGGGGTTCTCTTACGAAGAAAGGCTTAAGTTTTGCAAATTACAGTGTCTGGAAACTAGGCACCAGCGGGGTGATCTGATAGAGGTGTACAAAGCCTTGAATGGTTTGAGCATGCTCAATGCTGATGGGATTCTTCCTCTAGCTCAGAAAAATCACCTGAGAGGGCATAAATTCAAATTGAGGAAAGACAGATGTAGGATAGATGTGCGGAAATTTGCCTTTAGCCAGCGGGTGGTTGGTGGGTGGAACAGACTTCCATCCCTTGTCGTGGAAGTTGATAGCCTAAATAAGTTTAAGGCTCAGCTGGACAGGTATTTCGAACGAACAGAGGGGTGAAGTGGAAGTGGTTATTTTTATTTATTTATGTTACTTTTTTTTTTTTTTTTTTTTTGGCTGATGCTGCATAAGCTTGCTTTCTTGCATCAAATGCCTCTACTAATGCTAAAAAAAATGCTAATGCTAACCAACTTTTTATCATGCTTGTTTATTCATTCAACTGCCGCTTTCTGGAACAACCTTCCTTCATACTTATTTCCTGAAAATTACAGTCTACAGAAGTTCAAGTCTAATGTCAACAAATATCTTCTTTCGTCTAAGCAACCTCCAACCGAAACACTTCTTAGTACTATAGGTATTAGAACCTATAGTACTAAGTACTATAGGTTCTAATACCTCTCGTGTTTGGGGTTTTCATATAAAAAAATATCCAGCTCATGTAACAATTTTTGATCCAAGAAAAAGTTCTTTCATTGTTGGCACTGTCTTGCACTGTTGCAATTTAAAAAATTAATAAATTTCTCATAAATATAAAGGATCCATAATTGGATCCTTTATATTGTTAAAAGAATGTTTAAGTCAAAGTCAAGGAATCATATGTTTAAGAGTATAAATAATCTATATAATATTGGTGTAAATACACCATGGAAAACTCTTAAACGAAAAACCTACATTTGTAACGTGAAAGGGCATCATTTTATCTGTATCTCATTTTGTGCTCATCCTTCACAATGAGTTGCCATGTATTGCACTACCTCGAATAAGTAACGCTTCACTAAAAGAGAAGACTATTACTTATTCTCAGTAGGCACCACCCAGATGGCACCGTTTCAAGGTGTATTGGCCCTTCATTGGTGGGTGGACACGTACCCTGGTATTGCAGACATTGGTGTAAATACACCATTATATGGTGTATTTACACCAATATTATATAGATTATTTATACCCTTAAACATATGATGCCTTGATTTTGACTTAAACATTATTATGCACGCCTTTTGGCACCTCTCATATTGTGTGATTATCTTCACAACTCGATTGTCATGTCTGTAATACCAGGGTACTTGCCCACCCACCGATGAAGGGCCAATAAGCCTTGTGATGGTGCCCACTGAGAATAAGTAACAATAGTCTTCTCTTTTAGTGAAGCGTTACTTATTCGTGGTAGTGCAATACATGGCAACTCATTGTGAAGGATGAGCATTTTATCTGAGATACAGATAAAATGATGCCCTTTCACACTACAAATGTAGTTTTTTCGTTTAAGAGTTTTCTATGGTGTATTTACACCAATATCATATTGTTAAAAGAATATATGGCATCACATAAGACAAAAAAGACTAAGCTATTTTTAGCCTTTAGTCTTTTTTCCCAAAAAAAAAACTGTATCATGAACTTTTTACACTTGTGCATCTTCTGGCATGGCATTTTTTAATGCACCCTATTTGACAATTAAAAAAGGCAATGTCCTGTTTTTTTTTGTTTTTTTTTTTATTACTTTAGCATAAATGAGGAAGCAGTAGTTGATAGTAACAGACATCCTAAAAAAATTTAATTAACTTTTGCAACACCCTCAATTTTAACAAAGACACTTGCATGGCATCTTTGTGATATCCTTTTTTTCTTTTAATTATACAAAATTAATTTCTAGCTTTCTGACTGAATTCAGAATAGTGATCTATTAATTATGATTTACCAAACCCAATTAAAAAATATTGAATGAAAATAAATGAAAGAACTGATAATGAAGAAAGTTTTTATAATATTTTTTAGAATTTTCAGGGTCACCAAACCCCAGATCAAAATCCATGCTTCATGTTGTGTCTACCAGGCATGAACATCAGTATTTTTTTCAGCTATTCACAATTATCTGGCAAAATCAAAGCTCTACAGCAGCATTAGATACCTGTCACTGGCATCTCACAGACTCCATGTGAGCATGGCTATAAGAAAGATATTTGCTTTTGCTCACCTCAAGTCTGTAAAATTAATGTGTAAATGAATGCCTTTAATTCACAGTAAAGCAAAATGAAACAAAAAATACTGTATAACCAGTTAGAGAAATTGGTGGGCAAAGGTACATGGGAGGATTTGATTTCATTTACAAAAATAACAGAAAAATATTAAAAAGTGGTGTCTGTCAGACATGTTAGCAATGGAAGGGTAAGCAGAGAATAAGATTTTCCTTGTATATATTTTAGCAGACCTTTTGCTACAGAAAAATATTTCAAGAGATCATTGCATATGACCAGTTGGTATCAAAATTATTTTTAAATTTGTTAACTAGTTAGTCTAAATTATAAATCATTTTATCACATGCTGTGAAATATTCCATTCCATAAAATAATGTAGTTAATAGATAATAAACTGTAAACAAATATGATTATATCAAAAAAGTTGTAAGAAGAAAATTTGCAAAATTTTTGTTACTTTTTCTTGTTACAAAAATAATAAAATTTGTAACAAAAAAATTTCTAGCTTTGTATCTTGTTCTGTAAATTCAGTATAGCAATAATTGATTTTCAAAACTGTATTATATTATAGGTATTCTGATTTATTATTAGCCATATGGTGCAAGGAGGCCTGAGGCTTATGCTGCACCAGCCAAAAAAATTGCCACATTACCCTCCCTGTGAGAGAGAGAGAGACTGACAGGTGGAGAGAGTGTGTCAGAAATAAAAGGGAATCACCAAGAAAGAGAAAAATGATGATATCCAACTCAGGAGCCTGGGTTTGATATCATCATTCTCCTCTTTCTTAGTGATTCCCTTTTACTTCTATCTCTCTCCCTCTCAGGGTAATGTGGGATTTTTTCTTTTTTTGGCTGGTGCAGCATAAGCCTCAGGCTTCCTTGCACCATATGGCTAATAATAAATCAGAATACCTATAATATAATACAGTTTTGAAAATCAATTATTGCTATATTGAATTTACAGAACGAGGTACAAAGCTAGAATTTTTTTTGTTACAAATTTTATTATTTTTGTAACAAAAATTTTGCAAATTTTCTTCTTACAACTTTTTTGATATCTTCATATTTGTTTACAGTTTATTATCTATTAACTATATTATATTATATAATGGAATATTTCACAGCATGTGATAAAATGATTTATTATAATTTAGACTATTTATGATGAGACTAGATTCAACGAAGATAAGATTCTTTGAAGAATACCAAATATAATTAATAATTATGGATTTTTATGACTTTGTTCACTTTAAGTTTCAAGGTTACATTTTGTACTCAACCTGAACAAGACTGATAGTAAATGGACCAGGAGTTTCCCCTTCCACATCCTAAATTTGGCCAATACAGACAATGTATGTGAAGTCTGTAAATATGTCTATAAATATTTGTATATGAACCATGGAATAAATATTAATTCTGATATCTATATGCTCCATTTTAGAATGCATATATGGACCTTTTTCTTTACTGGGCCCTCTGCTGGATATTTTCAACTTTATTCTAGATCAACACTTTTTTCCTCCAACAAGGAACATATGCACCATCAGGCCACATCCTAAAACCCCTTTTACCACTCATTTGAACCAATTTACAGTAGATCAATCTTGTCTACTTCCTGCCTTGCTCAGGTTACGAACCTGAGAGGGCATAAATTCAAATTAAGGAAAGACAGTTGTAGAATAGATGTGCAGAAATTTGCCTTTAGCCAGCGGGTAGCTGATTGCTGGAACAAACTTTCATCTGTCATTGTGGAAGTTGATACTCTAAATAAATTCAAAGAACTGGACAAACTTTTAGAGTGAATGGATGTTTGAAATGGGATTTCCTTTTTTTTTTTTTCTTTTTTTTTGGCTGATCCTGTATAAGCTTGCTTTGTTGCATCATATCCCTCTACTAAAGCTAATGCTAAAAAGCTGCTAGAGAAAATATTATTCCCAGTCATCTCATTGCAGATGCACTAGCAACAACCATCTCAAATTCATTTCTCTGTTCCAGGCAGATCGACTCTGGCCTCATCCACAACTAACGCCATTCTACATGCATTTGAAAAAAAATTGGACATAGTTGTTACTTATATCAATATCCAATCTGCATTTGACTATCAGCATACTTGCTCTGATATACCTGGAGAAATATTCAGTTCAGAGACACCTACTATGGTTGAAGAAAGCAATCCTGTGACAGAATGACAATGCTAAAAGAGGATCCACTCACTAAGTTCAGAATAATAACTGCAGGCATGCCTTGCAGAGGAATCCAGTCTCTAGTTTCTTCATTGTCATGCTTATGCCTTTCATGATAAGTAGATTGGACATAATCTTGTATGCAGATATATAAAGATACCCAGCAGAATTTCTCCTACTGGTGGCCCAGAGAGTTTAATAAAAAATTACAGGCACTTGTGGAGTATTTCACCCCATTTAATCTAGTGATAAGTTTAAAAATGTCACCTTGAATCATATTTTCATTTAAGGGCAACCTGCCCAAAACATAGTTGGCTATTGGAGATTCATTAATACAGTCTTATAGTCCTTTCTCAAAATGAGAAAATTCAGTTTGACTCCTGTTTCACCACCCTGTCAACTAACTTCTTAAAAATCTGCATGTCTCTATTGGATGACGAAAAACCAACTACTTCGTGTTCAGTGCTCTGCACTAATATATATATATTATATAAACTCACATAAAAGGTAAAATAAAATAAGATGTATGCCAGTAGCGTGGCAAACCAGTAGAATGAAAATGAGAAAGAGAGGGGGGAGAAAGTAAGAGAGTACTGTTGGAGAAACGCTCCTAAATAATTTAGAAAATGAAGGCCAAATAAAAAGAAATTTGATGGCATTGGTTTCCAAATTATGTAAAATATCACTAATATGGAAACAATCTACCAATAATACAAGACCAACAAATTAAAAATGACAAAATAAAACAAAACTGAAAATTATGCCCCATCTCGTCGGAGGGCCATGAGGCCATAATGGTCAGGGAATCATTACATTTTGAACATTAAACAAATCCATGCCATGACTGAATGACAATGATCAGCCAGCTGATGCAGTAGATTTGCATAATGGTGGTCCTTATGCAGTGCAGTGCAAAAATAAAACAACAGAAAGCCTAGTACTCCTTGGTAAAAACCACACCACAGACAAAGCAACAGCTAAACTCACATTTATCTAGAAATAAATTGTAATTTAAAAAGAACAGAAAGCCTAGTACTCATTTGGTGCAAACTACACCACTGACAAAACAACAGCTAAACTCACATATATCTAGAAGTAAATTGGGCTATATATATATGTAATATATATTACCATGGTCATGTATCCTACATTACTCTATAGGTTTGAAATATGGGCTTCAATCACTCATTATACAATGAAGAGAGAGTTCACAATAGAATATTGACTTAAGTTGATGATAACAAAATTCCACCTGCCTCAAGAGGAACAAACAATACACATGGCCCATTTCCTTGGTATTTGTAAAATACCTGCTCTAATATATGGAAGATGGATCCTGTTCTCTGTGAATATGACCGTTGGGCAATTCTTCAAGCCAAAATTTTGGGATAGTTGTTTCAAGAGGATTTAACCACCAACCCCATCGACTCAGATCACAGCCTACACTGATACAGATTTAAAATAATCTAGTTTACTCAGAGAGAGTCCTTCCAACCTAAATGCTCTCTGTTATCCAAGCCATGTACTGTGACTTCTTAATATTTTCAGGGAATAAGAATTACCGTTACTTTTTTTTTTTTTTTTTGTTAACACTTACTTTGTTTATGGTTACTCCTTTGTATTGATTATTATTTGTTATTTATGTATTTATTTTAATTTTTTTGCCTTTTTAAGCTATCTTTTGTAGGTTCTTATACTGTTAAGCCCATGACCATGATAGGATTGTATGTCATAACTTTTGATTACTGGTATTAATCATTTACATATTTATTTATGACTGAGAACACCCTATCATTTAAAAGCTTACAGTCCTGTATGAATATTTTGCATGAAGAAAATTTTGCACTAAATCATAATATGCACTATTCATCCTACCAAAAGTCACAGGACAGCCTCTCTGATTGCAGAAAATTGTGCATTCAAAATATGCAAATACATATTTTTACTTATAAAGCTGATTAGCTGTGAGCCAAAAATTTATTTCAAACCTGTACTGAATGATGAGTGCATGTAGAGATGTCATTTGAGGAGAATGTCTGTTAGGAATTAAACATTCTCAAGTCAATAAGTGATGCTGTGCTAAAGAAATAGTAATTCAGAGCAACATTGAGCCCAAAAAACACCAATTAGCCATAAAATACTGACTGACAGAAGCAACACACTTTGAGATATCTGGTTATCTTGTCTAGTGATCAAACCTTAGAGAATCTGAGTTGGGTGCTGTGAATATTTTCCATGACCTATAGGGAACTGTATGTCATGAATTTTCGTGGAAAAGCTGCTGCCCACAAGGTTTTGATAACAAAATCAAATCTACACCAGTCACACAGACCAAGTTCGGCGCAAGGTATACTGAAATAACTGTGGATCAGTAAAAATCAGTTGTGTGGAGCGATGAGTCAGCATGTCTTTTACTCATTAGTTTAATGCCTTATTTGCATAAGATCAATTTATAGAATCTCATTACTGAGATTATGTATCCTTTACTCATTACTGAGATTACATTGTGTATCCTTTACTGCAAATTTGCTTGTTAAGAACACTTGATGAAATTGTAATTATATATAGAAAAAATCCATATTGTTAACACTTGATTTAAATCTCTATTTTTTTTCTCTCAATTTAGATTCAGGCATGCATAAAGTGCTGTGCCATACTATTTCTGAGTGTTATCATTTACTATATAGTTGCAGTTTTATTTGGAGCTGCATTAACGCAGTGAGTATCTAAATTCATTTAAAAACCATGAATATTTTTTTCCATAAATTCTGATTTTTAAAACTGACTTTAGCAAAAGGAAAGAATTTTAATTGTCAAAAATAAATTAAAGTTGCAGGAAATTATAAATGCTAATTCAAGAATTAGAAAAATAATCCATTATGCAAAAACCCATAGATATTTGGGGGTGCATTGTATTATTAATAGTATTATCCATATAATACAAGAAGGCTACAGGATTTTGCTGCACCATTCACAAATTTAAAAAAAATTGATAAATATAAGAAATAAACTATATAAAAAAATAAACTGCCTATGTGTTTCCCTCCTCACATAGGTAACTGACCTTTGAATTTCTCCAAGCTGTTAACCTCAACTACTGAAGTAAGTTATTCTAGTATTAATACTAGAATAAGAAAATTTCCTACAATCCAGGCTAAACTTCTTCTCTATAATTTTTTTTGAATAATTTATAACACTGAAAACTTTGCCTTCATTCATTTTACTATCCCATCCCAGAGCCTGGTAGATGTCAGTCAGGTCCCCTTCTAAGACACCTAATTACCAAGCTCTGTAGCCTACATATTTGACATTTTTACTCATTTGTGTGTTCCCCTTTTGCAGATCTCATCAAGTATGTTGCCTATTTTTAGACCTTTCAAGAAATTCAATATCTACTTTGGGTGTGGTCTCCATACTTTGACACAGTATTCAAAGTGCAGGCTTACAGTTTCCTTATTCAGTGGAGTTATGACCTCCCTATATCTACATACAAATGTATGATTAATCATGAATAGGACATCACCATGGTCTTCTTTACTGCCTGTCTACATTTCTCAGAGAACTTCATATCCACCCATATTGTAACTCCCAAATCCCTTCCTTCTCATGTTTCTAGTTCAATCTCACCAAGTATATAAGTTGTGTCAGGATGGATGTTGTACCCCAAATGCAAGACCTTGCATTATGCTTCATTAAAACATAGCTGGCAATTTTCTGATCACCCTTAAAGCCTATGCAAATTGTTCTGAAGGAGTACTGCTTGGCTCTTCTTGACATCATATCCACTATCTCTTTGTTGGTATCATTAATAAAATCAGAAACAATCATGGCCACAGAACCAGTCATTAAAGGACCCTACTGTTAATATTAGCAAAATCTGAACAATAACCCATTAATCATAACCATCTTCCTCTTGTTCTGCAGCCAGCCAGTGATCCTTTCCTTCCTTTCCCATGATGACAACATGTTCCAGCTTATACAGTAACTTCTCATAAAGGAAAACTGAGTTGAATGCTTTGCTAAAATCCAAATAAATAATGTTGAAATTATTTCCTACATCCATCTCATGAGTGATTGTGCCAAAATAGCTAACCAAGTTAGTTAAATACAATATTCCCTTAATAAACCATGTTGTGTATCGTTCAGAATTCCATTTTTATCTCAATGTCCTTGTACTGCTTACCACTGAAAGTCAGACTTGCCGGTTAACTCCAGGAGACTTTCTAGCCTTTAGGCTTGAAAGTTCAATAATAAACAATCTTCTGTAATTTCAGTATCACTAACTTTGTGCTGCTCAGCCTCACTTCCCAAATCCCTTCCTTCTCATGTTTCTTCGTGGACTAATAACATTAGTCCACAAAGAGAAAAGTGGAGGAGAAATTGTTGAAGTTTCTCCTCCACTTTTCTCTTTGTGGACTAATGTTATTAGTGGAGTCCCACAGGGTTCGGTGTTAGGTCCACTGTTGTTTTGTATATTTATCAATGATATTGATGAAGGTATATCAGGCTTAATGTCGAAGTTTGCAGATGATACAAAAGTTGGCATGGTTGTTAATGACAGTAATGGCAGTGTGCTACTGCAACAGGATCTAGATAATTTGGGCAGATGGGCTAAGAAGTGGCAACTGAAGTTTAACCTTGACAAATGCAAAGTACTGCATATGGGTAGAAGTAACCCCAGAGAAAAGTACCAACTGTGTGGTACTACACTTAAGGTGATAGAAAATGAAAAAGACCTGGGAGTAATTGTGCAGTCAGATATGAAGTTTTCTGAGCAATGCAGACAGGCTGCCAGGGCAGGTCATGGGGTTTTGTCAATGATATATAGGAATTTTGCTAGCAGGGAAAAGGAGGTGATTATCCCTCTGTATAAGGCAATGGTCAGGCCACGCCTAGAGTACTGCGTACAGGTCTGGAGGCCTCATTTTAGGAAGGATGTAGATTTACTTGAGCGTGTACAGAGAAGGGCAAGAAGATGGTGAGGGGAATGAAGGGATCCTCTTACCAAGAGGGGCTTAAATTCTGCAAATTGCAGGGGCTGGAGACTAGGCACCTGCGCGGTGATCTGATTGAAGTATATAAGGCCTTGAATGGGTTTAGCACGCTGAATTCTGATGGGATCCTTCCACTTGTTCAGATTACAAACCTAAGGGGGCATAAATTCAAATTGAGAAAAGACAGATGTAGAATAGATGTGCGGAAATTTGCCTTTAGCCAGCGGGTGGTTAATTGCTGGAAAAAACTTCCATCTGTTATGGAAGTTGATAGGTTGAATAAATTTAAGGAGGAACTGGACAGGCATTTGGAGGCAATGGTTTGATTTTTTTTTTTTTTTTGGCTGATGCTGCATAAGCTCATACACTTGCTTTCTTGCATCGCATGCCACTACTGCTACTACTACTTGCACACCTTGTTTTAACTACAATGTGTCTTTTGTCTGTAAAGTTCAGTATAAAGTAACTGTTCAATTCATCATCAACATCAGCAGGGTTATCTAAGACCTTTGCACATCTATTACATGAAGATTTGATCTGATTTGTTTTTCTGTTCTTTAAGTCACATACATGAAAACCTCCTTGCCCCCATTCTTTGCTCTCTTGGCCAATGATTTCTCATACTTAGCATTTGCTAGCCTTACAGATCAACTTGCAGGTTTTGTAGTCTTCAGTACTTTTCATCAATGTAATTTTCACAATCAGCTTTTTCTACTCTATTAGACTAGCCAGCTCTGTTTTCATCCATCTCAGCATCCTCCTCATACTGTATTTTCTTACTGGTATATATGCATTTGTGGCTGCTTTAAAGATATTTTATAATTCTAATGTATTCACTCTCCCAATTAGCATTATCAAAGGGCACATGATGCAAGAAAGCAAGTTTATATAGCATCAACCAAAAAAAAAAAAAAAACCACACACACACACACCCTTCTCATTTCACCCATCCACTCACTCCAAATGTTTGTCTAGTTCTGCCTTGAATCTGTTTAAGCTATCAGCTTCCACAACAAAGGTTGGAACTTTGTTCCAGCAATCAACCAAACGCTGGCTAAAGGCAAACTTCCACACATCTATCCTACAACTGTCTTTCCTCAATTTGAATTTATGCCCTCTCAGGTGATTTATCTGAGCAAGAGGAAGAATCCCATCAGCATTGAGCATGCTCAAACCTTCAAAGCTTTATACACCTTAGCCAGATCACCTCGCAGGTGACTAGTCTCCAGACACCGTAATTTGCAAAACTTAAACCTTCCTTCGTAAGAGCAACCCTTTGTTCCATTCACTAATCTTCTTGCCCTGTACTTGTTCTCTGTACTCATTCCAACAGCTCTACATCCTTCTTAAAATGAGGCCTCCAGACCACAGTACTCAAGGTGTGGCCTGACAATTGCCTTGTACAAGGGAATAATCACCTCCTTATCCCTGCTGGAAAAATTCCTTTATATCATTGACAAGACACCATGACTAGCCACTTGCAGACCATCTGCACTGCTCAGAGAACTTCATATCTGCCTGCACAATTACCGCCAAGTCCTTTTCACTCTCTACCACTACCAGTGTAGTACTATACAGCTTAATATGTTACTCTGGGGTTACTGCTTCCCATATGCAGTACTTTACATTTGTCAATGTTATACTTCAGTTGCCACACCTCTCAGCCAATCTGCTCAACTTTTCTAGATCCTGTTGCAACAGCTTACTGTCATTAGTGTCATTAACAACCCTGCCACCCTTCGTATCATCTGCAAACTTGGATGTTAAGCCTGATATACCATCATCAATATCATTACTGAATACAAAAAACAACAATGAACCCAACACTGAACTCTGGGGGACTCCACTTATAACATTAGTCCATGAAGAGCAGTGTCCATTGATTACCACTCTTTGTCTTCTCCCACTCAACCATCCCTTTATCTATAACAGCAATTTACCTCCAATGCCACACTGCTCTAATTTGTTCAGTAGTCTTCCATGTGCAGCAGTATCAAAAGCCTTTCTAAGATCCAAATATATGATATCTAAATTATTCTGTGCATCCAGTTCCTTTGTGAGTACATCACAGAATCCAATCAGATTGGTCAGAAAAGACTTCCCCTTAACAACCCATGCTGTGTCCAAGGTATAACTGAAGTCTTGTCTAGATGATCCTGCAGTGCTTCTTTAACCTGTCTCCCTTTGATCCACCTTTGTGGATTGAGGTCACATTTGCACATCTCCAGTCCATGGGTACCTCCCCTGAGTTCAAGGGAGATCTCATAATTATGGCTAAGGGTTTGCTTACTTCCTAGGCGCCTCCATAGCCAGGTGGGAAGGAGCAGCAGTGCGTAGCACACGCTTCTTGATTAGACCGGGGTTCGAGCCCGTCACCACCAAATACGGAGAATGCGGAAAGGTCAGGGAATGACCACCGCATATCCCCGGAGCAATATGGCCCTAGTTGCTAATGCTCCTAAAAACCAAATAACAACAACAACAAGCTTACTTCCTTTGCTGCCTCCTTTAATATAACTGAATAGATTGCATCCACCCCAAGTGCCTTTCTTATGTTTATCTTCAACAATTTCTGTGCCACTTTACTCTCAGTTATTACAAGATTATCTAGCTTTCTGCCAGAGTTTAATACACCTCTGGCATTCCCCTCCCTGAATAACTCTTCGTGAATGTAGATGCAAAATATTCATTTAGTTTGTTAGCTACCTGAGCAGGATCATCAACGGTTGAACCATCAATATCCAGTGGACCAGTCTGATTCATCCCCTTCCTTCTAGAGTTTACATAAAACTGTTTGCTGTTTTTCTTTGCATCCTTTGCCAAAGATTTCTCGTAATCTGCCTAACCTCCTTTGTGACTTGGTTATAGACCAGCTTATATCTATCATAGGCTTCTGTGTCACCTGTTAATTTATATCTATCCCATTCATTTTTCTTCTCTGCCACGTGTCTAATTAGTTCATCTGAAATCCATTTAGGCCTAAATCTTGAACAATATTTCTTAGTTTGTATGAAAAGCCTAGTAGCTTCCATTAATTCTTTGAATGCTTCCCATTTTGAATTTGCTGTTGGTTACATCATCAGTTGGTCCCACCGTATAGAATTTAAATACTGTTTCAGACCACCATAGTCACATTTATGAAAGCAAAAACATTTACTCAGAGGTAACTGATGGCAGTTACCTCTTTGAGTAAATCCCACTTCAGCACACTGTGATCACTGCCACCAAGTGGTTCCTTTATCTGCAGATACTTAATCCATGAAGAATCACTACTGATAATCAGATTAAGAGTATTACTCCCTCTAGTTGCCTCCCAAACATGCTTCTGTAGAAAACAATCATCCAATAAATCCACAAAAGCCTTGCTAGTGTGTGAGTGACCAACCTACAAATTCCAGTAAATCTCTGGGAAATTAAAATACCCCATTATAAGACACTCTGATTTACTGGCCCCCTCTATTTCTCTGCACAACTGCTCATTATACTCATCAGATTCATTAGGCCTGTAACACACACCTACTCTCATTTTTCCTTTCCCAGTTTTTATGTCACACCAAACAGACTCAGCACTGCATTGTCCACCAACACCAATTGGATGCACTTCCTTAAGATTTTATGTGTTTCTTAACTAACAGCATAACCCCTCCTCTCTTCCTGTCCTGTCTATCCTTTCTGTACACATTGTACTCCCCAAATTCCAATTCTGCACTCTTAACATTGACCTGCCCTTGTTAAGTAATTCCGCCGGTCTCCTACTCTTAATATCAATTTATTAACTATACTCCTAGCTTTGGTGTACATGCAAGTATACATGCACCTGTTTCTACTCTTAGTTACCCTAACACAGTCCATGTATTTACTTGTTCCACTATGACTCCCAGCAGTCCTGGAAATCCCCATTGCCTTGCTTTCCAGGCTGCTGCTCAATTGCATTTCAACAGAAGCAGTGCAAGAATCACTTTCACCTCTGCCAGTGGCTACTGTTAATCTATTAGTCCTTGTACCCCCCTCCAAGCTAGCAGTTTTCCAACCCACCTAACATTACCTCGATAGCATCAGCAAATATTCTTGCACCCTTTCTGTTTAAGTGTATCCCATCCCTGTAGAAGCAGTCTCTCCTGTTAACAAGCACAGACCAGGCTGAGAAAATTTCTACCCCTTGAGCCTTGCACAGTCTCTCCATGGCCGAATTGATCGAAAAGGCTCTCATCATATACTCCCTCTTATCATGTCTGGGCCGAATTGCAGACACTTTCAAATTGAACCGTAACTCACGGCTTTTTTTTCAACATTGACCTGCACTTGTTAAGTAATTCCGCCGGGCTCCTACTCTTAATATCAATAGTGCCAACATGTACAACAATATCATCCTTTGTGCCCTTATAAGATGATATCTGCTCAACGTCATCAACCTTTGCCCCTGGCAGACATACCCTGATCCTGTCTAAGATATTCCTACTCATTGTTCTTGTACTATCAGCTATGTGATATCATTTGGTTCATGGTTGATGATCAGTTTTTGAATATTCTTACTCCTAGTATTTTCTCTATAATGGTATGTGTAAGTTCTGAATCTGTGAAAGTCTTTGTCATGCTCTAGTTGCTTGTAATAAGAAGCATGGCCCATCTTACCCCTTCTGTCTTGCCTGCCTTCCCAAAGTACATTATACATATACCATAGTAAAAGTTATGATCCCCTTTTATCTGGGTGATACCATGTTTCACTTAGCCGAAGGGGCGACAATATCTCTGAAACTGTTTACTGCTGCCCTTGAGGAAGCTTTTAGAAGATTGGACTGGGGGGCAGAAAGGAGTCAATGTGAATGGAGAGTACCTGAAACATTTACAGTTTGCAGATGACATTATGATCATAAGCCATGATCCCAAAGAATTAGAGGAAAATTTTAATCAGTAATGCAGAGTTAGTAAGGATTTCGCACTAAAGATGCATATGGCTAAAATAAAAGTAATGAAGAACAGTTATGCCACAGAAAGGGATATAATCGTTGAAGGAGCAATAATTGAAAAGGTGGATTCATATACTTATCTGGGACAAGTCATTAGCTGTAATAATGATAAATGGCTGGCAGTCAAGAGAAGAATAAATTTTGGATGGATAGCATTCAGGAAATAGTCACATACTGAGGTGCAATATCCCAATTTGTCTGAAACGTAAAATAATGAGCCAATATATACTCCCCACCGTGACTTATGGAAGTGAAACTTGGGCACTCACCAAAAGAATGGAAGAGAAGCTGAAAACTACACAGCGAAGAACAGAACAGAACAAACTATATTAGGAATCAGACTGCTAGATAAGAAGGGAAACTCGTGGATTAGGCAGCAAACACAAGTAAAGGACATTCTTATCGAAACTGAAATGGACTTGGGTAGGACACTAGCTCTAAGACATGATGACGGACTAAGAAAATAACAGAATGATACCCAAGAGGAGCTAAAAGAAAAGCTGGAAGACAATAACAGAGATGAACAGATGAAGTTTGCAAGTTCATGGGTAGTAAATGGATGGCCATTGCACAAAACAGAAGGAGCTGGAAAGTTGCTGGAGAGGCCTTCATCCTGCAGGAGTGGACTTGTGCATCATGGCCTTAGTCCCCCTTGTGCCATAAAAATCAAATCAAATCATCCTGCAGTGAATTGGAAATGAGTGATGATTATGATAATGTCAGCATTAGTTGTCCTAACCAGGTATTCAAATTCACTCATTCTGTTGAAAGCACTCCTGACGTTACTATAGATATAGTTAGGATATCTTGTATAATTTATTGTCTTGACATATCCCTTTAAGTTATTTAAAGGTTGTGTTTCTCCTAGCAATGCTTCCCATTTGTTTGAAACATCACTATGCTTAGCACATCCTTAGTTCCTTGCCAATATCAGTTTTTGCAGCCACAAACAATTTCAAAAGATAAACAGACACAATTCCAACTACTTTTGAAATTGCATCTGTTTAGTAAAGACTTCTAGGATTTTAAACTGCTGACAATCATGTGAAATCATATACAAGATATTGACACTGAGGGTCATTTTGTTCCTTTTCAATAGAGATTTCTTGAATTTTTAATAGGGAAAAACTCACAAAAAAAATCACTTTGGGAAGTATTGTCAGTTACACAAAAAAAAGTGATCATGTTAATTGAGGGAAAAAACTTGTAGCTGGGCAAATAATGGTTTCATAGCACAAAATTGCTCCCCAAGAGGTGGTTTAATTACCCCATGTAAGTGCCAACAGGTTATCCAGTATAAATTTTGCTTTTGTAATTACTTGCATGTAATAGATGGTTATATTGGCTGGTTAAAAATTTTGCCATATTGGAAAAATATATCAGGTCTAGAAATTGTGGAAGAAATCCCTCTGCAAAATAAATAAATAAATACATTTAATGATTTATTAAATGTGATACATTTAATAAATCATTGATATTATATTAATCAAATTTCTGAAATAAGAAATTAATAAACTATCCTTTACTGTTTCCTTTTGGATTAATAGTTGAGAAGTTAAAGTCTAAGAGTGGAGACAACAAGCATATTCATCCCACACACTGTATTGCAACCACCCATGATTGTGTACAATTTATAAATGATAGCACATTAAGGAAGGTTGCTTTGGCTAGGCATAACAATTAAAGCTGTGCAGAAGTTAATCTAGCAACATGCCACAAAGCCATTGAACGTTAGAATCTTTGAAACTGTTGGAACATAAAATTGTCAAGTTTGAAAGCAGTTTGAGAATACTGTTTTTCTTTTAAAGTCGAGTGATACATTTAGATATTCCAATTTCAGCTTCATTTTTTTATATTATTTGAATGTAAAATTTATTTTGGATTATCATAATAAAAGGGAAAAATGTGCATTTATACAACTGTTAAATACACTGAGTGATCACTGAATTATAACCACCTACCTAATAACATGTTGGACCACCATTTGCATAACTAACAGCCACTGTTTGCCTAGGCAATGACTCCACTAGATTTCTGAACACATCTGTAGGGATCTGCAGCCATGCTGCCTGTAAGGCTGTGTTCAATTGGATTGAGGTCAGGTGAATTTGGAGGCCAATCAAGATGGGTGATATCTTCACTGTGTTCCCCAAACCACTTGTGCACAGTGCGAGTCCAATGACATGGCATATTATTCTTGGAAAAAATTCAACATGGCAGTGTGTGCTCATGGTCTCCTAACAGCTGTCGGTAGACCTCACCAGTGAAACATTGGTCCATATGCACCAGAGGTCCTAATTCTTGCCAGCAAAGCATGCGCCATATTAAGCAACCACTGCTATCTGTCTGGATAGTGTACACCACGATGAATCCCTGGACTTGTATTGCTTGTGCCACATATAAGGGTATCCATTGATGTGTTGCACCAGGTATTTGGACTCATCCGACCAACCCACTCATTTCCAGTCCTCCAGTGCCCAACTAACGTGTTGTTGACACCACAGCATTGTATTCACCATCGATGATGATCAGCAGTGAGGAGAGGAGAGAGGGTCTCTTGAGTCGTCTGCTGTGGAACCTCCATACAACTGAGTGTGTGGTTCACCATCATTTAGGATAATGTTCTTGTATTCCCCATATTGTATTACAATGTCAGCTGTCACGTAGTGAGCTGCTGTTGAGCCTATACAATGCACTGAACCGTCTACAGTTCTGTCTGCAGGAGGTGGTTTGATCTGTTAAATACCATTCTTTTTGCACCTTAATCACAGTTGACCATGAGCAACCAACAAGATGTGGAATATCTGATATGACAGCACCCTATGCAAAGCTTCCACAATTATGCCCTTTTGAAACTCCTTTACTGTGTTCCATTACTACTACTTTATCACTTTGACTTGCATGACCAGATGCAAATTACTACTGCTCTATCATATGAAGCTGTTTGGCTTTTTATATTATGAGCTAAGTGGCATAGTCCATTACGGATGGGGTGGTCATAATTCTGTGATCACTGAGCATATTTATGAAAACATATAATGTGTAATTAAAGGAATAAAACTTGGCATATAATTTTTAGGTACTTCTATGCCACATTGTATTTTAGTTGTTTGCTGACAGTTCTAACTACCTTGCCCCTGTGTTTGTGTGTTGAAGTCAGTCTTTCATCAATCACCAGAATATTTATAGAAAGCAGGTAACTGTTTCTTGCTATATTCATGTTCCTAAATTCAGTTTTGTAATGTAATTGTATTCAAGAGTGTACCTGAGAGATAGCACTATAACAATTTTCCTTTCAGATTCAAAATACCCAAAAGGTAATAGAATTTTATATAACTAGTATAGTGCCTAATAGTAGAGTAGAGAACAAGAGACTTTTAGGGGATATATGATGTCACAAAATTAACTGATTTGAATTATTAAATAAATATTGACATTGAAATGTTAGCAGACAATAGAGTAAGAGGTAGCAGTTCAATCAATCTGCTGATAAGTTCATGTCTACTCTTGTACTAAGAGTAGAGATGATGAGTATAATTTAGTCTGCACACCGGATTGCAGCCACCTGTAACTGTATATAATATAGATAATATTACATTAAGGAAAGGTCTACAAATATGCAACTTTCATGGAATCTACCTTTGGTATATATAACAATTAAAACTGTACAGAAGATAATTGTAGCGACGTACCACAAAGCCAGATTGCATAGTCTGGATTCCTGGTGAAGCATCATGTGCCATAAAAAACCATATGATTGTAATAATTTTTTACTGCTCATCTGACTTTGGTGTATCATGGCTACAGTTGCTGATGCACAGATAAATTCTCATAATTTTCATATCTAGCCTTTGCCATCTTATCTATTTCTGTAGTACTCTATATGCTGCAGAGCTTTTCATCACTAACTTTCTATGCTTTCCTTATTTGCTTTATTAAAGTAGTAGATTCCTTATTTATGCACTTTAGCTTATCCTCATGCTGTTTTTCTTAATACTCATTTGTGACTTCTGTAATGGTGGATTATTCCACTCTCATTTTTCCTTTGCTTCAAATATAAACACCACGAACTCACTGCATACATTAGATGCTGAATCTGTGAATGCTCATGTTGCATATAGTCTACTTTTGACCAGTGGCATTATCTCATAAAAATAATGACTGCTCCAATGATGTAAAGAGATTTTGATCTGATAAAATTATGGAGAGATCATGATCTGTCCCTAAAGACAAAACTGAGAATCATTGATTCGTTAATTTTTCCAGTTGCCACTTATGGATGTGAAGAATGAAATCTGAAAAGAGTTGACAGGAAGAAAATTGAGGCATTTGAAATGAAATGTGGTGTTACAGGAGAATACTGTGTATTTCTTACTTGAATCTAAGAACAAATGAGTGGGTATTGAATAAAATTGGCAGGCCTAAAATTCTTCATAGCATCAACAAAAGAAAACTCAAGTTTTTTGGTCATATAGTAAGAAGGGAAAACTTTCTGTTGAAGAATATAATGGAAGGAAAAACTGAGGGGAAGAGGTGCAGAGGAAGACCTGCAACTAGGTGGAAGGATGGGATCAGTGAACTTCTGGGCATGACACTTTATGATGCTGCTCGTATAGCACACGATCGATGCAGTTGGAGTAGGGCTTACAATACCGGGATCCCGGTCCTGTCATTTTTTTCTGGTATTGATACAAAAAATACTAGTTTTTCCCATCCCTCCCCACTTGTCTGTCCTTCACCATTGTGTAGACTCACTTTTTTTTTAATAATGGCAAATCTACAAGGGCTGTTCCGAAAATATGCGGACTGGCAACACTGCTTCGTTGCTATGGAAACGAGTGATAAATTTGCAGTCTAGGAATGTTCTCCCGCCTTTTCTTAGTTAGTTTGTGAAAACGTATCACATAGTATTCATTTTTGTATTTGTTATAACAGTTTATGTGAAGTGTGTTTTATGATGGGGTATGAAAAAGATATTTCATTAATTATTAGACAAAGAATCATGATTGAATTTTGTTAAAGTTAGGCAAAAGTGGTCAGAATACGTTTGAGATGATTCAACAAACATACAGTGAAGGAGCCTTGGGCAGAACAGTCGTATTTAAATGGCGGAAGCATTTTAAAAATTTTAAGGGCTGGGAAAAAAAGTGCACAAGGTGAACAAAGAAGCAGGCATCCATCAACCTCAGTGAACGATGAAAACATTGAGGAAGCCAAATTGTTATTGAAAGAAAATAGACATTTTTCAATTCGTGATCTGGCAGTTCAGTGTTGAATGTTGGTGTAGCAAGATGTCACGAAATTGTAACGATTCACCTTAACATGTCACGTGTTTGTGCAAGATGGGACCACACGATCTTACCACAGAACAAAAAGAACACTGCATTGAACTTTGTCAAGCCTTTATTGACAAGGTGGAAAAAGAACCCGACTTTTTGAATAAAATAATCATGTGTGATGAGTCCTGGATTGAACATTTTGATCCTGAGTCCAAACAACAGCCAAGCATATGGAAACACCACGATTCACCACCCCCAAAAAAAATTTCGAGTTTTTGGTTCATAAAAAAAATTAATGTTGAATTTGTTTTTTGATGCCCTCAGAATAATACCACAGCACTGGGTTCCTGAGAAACAAACTGTAAATGGACAATATTAGCATTAGCATTAGTAGAGGTATTTGATGCAAGAAAGCAAGCTTATGCAGCATCAGCCAAAAAAAAAAAAAAAAAAAAAACCACTTCCACTTCACCCCTCTGTTCGTTCAAAATACCTGTCCAACTGAGCCTTGAACTTATTTAGGCTATCAACTTCCACGACAAGGGATGGAAGTCTGTTCCACCAACCAACCACTCGCTGGCTAAAGGCAAATTTCTGCACATCTATCCTACACCTGCCTTTCTTCAATTTAAAAATTTATGCCCTCTCAGGTGATTATTCTGAGTGAGAGGAAGAATCCCATCAGCATTGAGCATGCTCAAACCATTCAATGCTTTATACACCTCTATCAGATCACCTCACTGGTGCCTAGTCTCCAGACACTGTAATTTGCAAAACTTCGTAAGAGCACCCCTTTGTTCCATTCACTAATCTTGTTGCCCTTCTCTACTAACACGTTGCGAGTTTGCCTCAAATGAGCGATTCACAAAAAAAAGACCAGAACTTCCTAATCAAGAATGGTTTCTTCTTCAAGATAACACTAGGCCACATGTCACACAACCAGTAATGGGGAAAATTGGTAGTTAACCACTAGACCACCCTCCATGCAGCCCAGACCTCACACCATGCGATTTCTGCACTTTCCCAGGCCTCAAAAAAGAGTTGAGAAGAAAACAATTTAACACAAATGAAGAAGTTAAATTTGCCACATCTGCTATCCTGCAACGCCTTTCAGAAAATGGGCTGCAGCACATGTTTCAGAAGCTAGTGAACCACTGTAAAAGGCGTATAGAATGTGAAGGACGCTATTTCGAAAAGGAGACCCATACTAACCTCCCAAGTGACTCAGAGCAATGATCTCAGTCCATGTAATTTCAGAACAGCTCTCGTACATGAGCTTTGCTTTCACGCATAATTCTGATATTTTAATACTAATACTAATTTACCAGTTCGAGCCCGTACCCACCAAATACGGGGGATGCGGAAAGGTCAGGGAATGACCACCGCATATCCCCGGAGCAATATGGCCTTAGTTGCTAGTACTCCTAAAAACCAAATAACAAACAAACTAAATTTACCATAATTGGTAAAACAGTTCAATATATATTTTAATGCTAAGGATGACTGTGTGAATCAGCCTGACAGATCATATACAAGTATTTACTTTCATCTCACCTGTTCAAATATGGCATGTTCAGCCACTTCATTAAATTTTTTACCATTCCAAACTCCATAGCCTTTTTTTTTTTACTTCAAACAGCCATTGCTCTGTAGTCATTCAGAATCAGACAGACATTTATATAAACTCTTTTCATTGTTTTTAGATCCTGAATTGCTCCTAAAAAGTACAGCCCTTTTGTTATGAAATAGCACACATATCTTTCCGCATATAAAAATGACAACATTCATAGCTGTAGCTCGACAGTTTTATGTAGAAAGGTATGATTAGTAATATGAGTACTGTGCTCCAGGCCGAACTGTGCAAAGAACACAGTTCGGCCTGGAGCAAAATACATCTTCATTAATGTGCTTATTGTGTAATCTAATTCTTGTGCTGCCACAAAAAAAGCATCATAAACTGTGGCACTGGATTAGTAGCTACCAAAGCAGTTACAAGAACGATGTAAATTCCTCTGGTCTCCATGGGGTGTGGGGTCCTATAACTGGTATATTAAAAGGAAACATTTTATTTACTGTATCCCACCCACAAGAATTTGACATACCATAATGATTAGCATTATTCTATTAGATTTTCAACAACATGCAGCAGATCCACTCTTTACAGGTTGACTCCTGGTAACAATTTCATCCACAAGAAGTGAAACCGATTTTCTAGCATGCTCAAATTGACAGAGAAGAATTATTATTCCATATGAGTTGTGCAACACCAGAAGTGCCTTTCGAATATTCCGGTGACTCTCATATCTAGCATAGTGATTACAATCAGCAATTTTCCACACCACATGGAAAGGCTTCATCTCCAATTCCACCTCAACAGGAATAGTTTTTGTAGGCTTCTTTCTTACCAAGGCTGAATTAGTTTATCTTGGTAAGGGTTGACTATTTTCTCCAGGAAACTATACATTTTTCAGCCTACAAAACAGTTAAGCTGACTATAGAATACAGGCAACATAAAGACATCTCATTGCCTTAGTTGCACCAGAAAAAGTTCAAATGAAACTGACGGACCTTCCCATAACTTGTAGGAGCATCTGCTTGGAGTTTTTGAGGCCAGAATTTATTATTTATTTATTTATTATTACACCTCTAAACAGAGTGATGCATTCATTCTTCAATACAGAGGCAAATGCCAGTTTCAACATTTCATATCTGCAGAAGATTACATTAACATCCAGTTTGCACACTTTTTTGGAATTAAAAAAACTGAAATACTTCACAGAGGAAACTCTACACCTCTTCCAGAACCAACTGACTCCTGCTCTGAATGCAATAGTTAAAACTCCTTTAAGAAATTCCTTAGTCGTTTTTGAGATTTGAAGCCAAGCCCTTTCGAATTGACAAACAATCTGTAAAATTACTGTGCAAAGGAGTAGAACGTTTCCCAAACTTTTTCAGATTTGAACCACTTTTGTATTTTCAATGGAAACTATAGACCACTTTTATATTTGAGATAGAGGCTATGAACCACAAAAAATATTAAACTGAATGCAAATTATTAAGCTATTTTCTAAATATAATGATATTATTATTATTAGTAGTAGTAGTAGTAGCAGTCATATGGTGCAAGGAAGCCTGAGGCTTATGCTGCACCAGCGAAAAAAAAAATTTTTGAACTACCCCAAGAGAGAGAGAGAGATAAAAGGGAATCACCAAGGAAGAGAAGAATGATGATATCCAGCTCAGGACCCTGGGTGTGGCAAGCCCATACTCACCAGATGTGATCCCCTGGGGTATATATATCCATAACATATTAGCAGTAGCATTAGCATTAGTAGAGGCATATGATGTAAGAAAGCAAGCTTATGCAGCATCAGCCAAAAAAAAAACTTCCACTTCACCCCTCTGTTCGTTCTAAATACCTGTCCAGCTGAGCCTTAAATTTATTTATGCTATCAACTTCCACAACAAGGGATGGAAGACTGTTCCATCAACCAACTACCCGCTGGCTAAAGGCAAATTTCCGCACATCTATCCTACATCTGTCTTTCCTCAATTTAAATTTATGCCCTCTCAGGTGATTATTCTGAGCAAGAGGAAGAATCCCATCAGCATTGAGCATGCTAAAACCATTCAAGGCTTTATACACCTCTATCAGATCACCTCGCTGGTGCCTAGTCTCCAGACACTGTAATTTACTGTAATATGTAGTACATGTTAGATTGTTATAGGCATTCTTGTGTCTCCCATCACTGTTAATGGGACTATTGCCTACCAAAAAAAGCTCTGTTTTATTGTCAAGTCCAACAGGCCACTTTAATAAGTTAGGTGGACCACAGGTTGGGAATTGTTGGACTAGAAGACATGCAGTTAGTAATTAAAGCATGATGAATCACCAACACACTTCAAATAATTTTGTTAGAAAGTTTGCAGACACAAAAGTATCCTTAGTATGCTTTTCCTTAGCCATGCATAGGGAAAGACATGCGACCCTTGCTAACCAGATATAAAGACCATCAATTTTTATCTGTAAAGTCATTTGAAATGCATTGTTTATGTAAAACAAATGAAGCAGTTGTCAACAGGATTTGTGTTGGAGTTCAAGTTGCCCACGATGCAAACCATTCTCCCCCCCCCCCTGATAACTATCAGCAAGCTCTGCCAAGTAGCTAACACTGAATAGTTCTTTTAAGTTCTATAAAACCTTAATCAGTTTCTTGATTTTGACTGATAATCATGCAGAAAAGTTGAAACTACTATATCCCAGTAATGAATATTGCTTATGAGTTGTAATCGATATAATTATCATTATATCCATGAGAACCCATATTTGTGTGAACTGAGAAATATATTTTTTTAATCACAATTATTTACCATCCTATGTATGCTAAAAAATATTGATGTAAATACACCATAGTGAACTCATGATGAAAAACTACTAAGTAGTGTAAAGGCATTGATTTAATTGTATCTCATATTGTGACTACCTTCACAATGAGTTACCATGTATTGTACTACCTCAAATAAGTAACACTTCACTAATAGAGAAGACTATTCTTACTTATTCTCAGTGGGCACCATTTCAAGGCTTATTGACCTATCCTCAGTGGGTGGGCAGGTACTCTGGTGTTGCAATCATGCCAACCCAATTGTGAAGTTATTTCCACAATATGAGATGCCAAAAGGTGTGCAAGATAATACTTAACCCCTTCCCGGAACATTTTTTTCCCGAAAATGCCATAACGGGTTGACTTTTTTTATTTTACAGATTAAAAAGTATGCATCATGCGTATACTCATTGTATAGTTTTTTCTGTTTTTATAAATTTTTTAGTATAAAATACATGCAAGTAATTAACCCACTTGGGCTATCCTGAGTTCTCGTGTATGCCAAAAAGTATGGAAATTATGCAGATTTTTTTAACAAATTAGCACTTGTGCTAAAAGAAAGGAATAGGAAAACACAAAAAAAATGCAAACTTACTTTATTCCCTGAAAAACAATTTGAATTCCATAAAAAAAAAAAAAAGCACTCCATAAAAAATCAACATTTCATGAAAAACAAACAGTAATTATACTTGGTGTGGTAAGTCTTCAAGCAAGGAATGATGCAAAGACCAATTTCACATATTTTGCACATGTAGCGTGTCTCCTTTCGAACTTTCTTGCCATCTTTGTTCTGCTTTTTGGAACATACCCAACAAGTTCTAGTTGGAAACTACTTCTCAGTTGGTGGAATATCAATGGGGTAATGGCCTGGTGAATAGCAATTTGGGTGGCATGTTGAGGATAGTCTTCCCTTTCTAACTTGTGGAATTTGCAGGTGATATTTCTTGATAATTTCATCAATCTGAAATTCAAGGTTGAAAGAGCTTTTTGGCCATCTGAAATCATGGCTTTATACAGTAGAAATGAATTCCACACAGCTAGGTCCATCAGGTGAAAGAAAACCTTCTTGTAGTATTTTTTAATCCATTTCCTTGGCAGGGGATAGTTTGCCAAATGCTGGTCAACTTTATCTACACCTCCCATGGAAAAGTTATAGTCACAAACTACTTTGGGTCTCTTCACTACTCCTGTTCGAGTTTCTATTTCTTTCTAGAAGGATTATGGACCGTAGATAACAACACTACATCTTTTATATCTTTCCAATGTAAGGCCATGACTTTTACCCCCTTTGAAAAGCAGCAATCTCTTGCCTTTTCAGCTTTTCCTTCTTCAGCATTTCGGGCATTTCCTTTCTGTTTAGTCTCACTGTACCATAAACATCAGTTTTCTTTGTGATGAGAATATCAGCTAATTGGGGACTGGCATAATAATTGTCCACTGTGAGGCAATATCCTTTTCCTAACAGAGGCTTTATGAGAGTCAAAACCACTTGCGTAGAAATTGGAAGACCAATAAAGTCTGGATCCATTTCTGTGCTTTTTCCTATATATATTATGAAAGTCCAAACATAGCCACTTTCAGATTCACACAGCATATAATAATTTATGCCAAACCTTGAGCCCTTCAATGGCATGTACTGCACCCAACTGAGTCTTTGTACAGCATCAAGCTTTCATCTGTTGTTATGTCTCTTTTTGGAACATAGAGACTTCTAAATTTATTTTCTAAGAAGCAATAGACATCATAAATCTTGTTCAGTTTTGGATTTGGGTGCGTATTTGCATCATATGACTCATTATCTGAGAAATGAAGATATTTTTTTATCTTTTTATAATGCCTAAGAGTCATCGTAGTTCCAAACACTGGTGTCTCAAGTAATGGCTTTTTTGACCAGTGCATATATTCTTCAGGCTTTCTCACAATACCTTGCAGTATTTCCAGAGCAAAAAATACTTTCAATTCAGCATGCATCACTGGAGTCCAACTAGAATCATGAGCGCCACTTTGTTCTGCATATTTATTAGTCTCAGAGCACACTAGATTAATTAGTTCTTCATCAAAAAATAAAGCAAAAAAGTCTATGGGAGTCATTTCATCTGTATTGCTTTCAATGCACAAACCTGGCTGAGCAGAAAATGGAAATCTTGGAGGTGGCGGGGGAGGTCTTTAGTGCAGTCAATTTTGCACCACTCTAGCATCTAAAACACTGACATCACCATCTTCTTCATCTGAATCAAAATCTGAATAGGAATTTTTAGAACCGGATTCACCAGAAGTTTCCAAATCACTATATGAATCATCACAAATCTCTTCTTCTTGTTCTTCACTACTCGTTATAAAAATAAATTTAAAAAATCTAATAAATTTCTAAAAAATCTAATAAAAAATCTTAAATTTAATAAATTTAAGCAATAATCGTGAACTAGCTATATTCTGACACACTACCACTGCAAGTGGATAGGCGAGGTAACATCACTTACAGCCGGCAGTTGAAGAGGGCGCCGAAATATTTTTCGATATTGTTTTCTGCTGCCAGGCATAATAAAATCCCGAGAAATCTCGAGATTTATCTGGATAATGCAAAATTAGCCAGATGAAATAGGTTTCAGTCCTAAATTTGGAGGTATTATTGTTTGCTTTTATCCCGAGATATTTCGTATATGTTCCAAATAACTTTTAAACCTAAAAACGAGATATCTCGGGATAATCCATGAAGGGGTTAAATAAAATATAAATGCTCAAAGCATATACATATGCAGAATATATAATAATCCAGTAAACTAAATGCAGGCTGACCTCGATTAATGCAATTAATTCATCCTGCGAGTGCATTGCGCAAAACGGAAACGCCTTAATTGAATATAATAATCATTAGGAAAAATTATAATTAGTCCTTGACCTTCTGGCATATCCATAAAGAATTTTAAAAATACCTTTTAAATAACTTTTTAACTATATACAATGTAAAAGATAATGAAAATAATTATGGAATTAAATGTTTATTGCATAAAACAGCAGTTCCCAAACTGCACCGCGGAATATTTTAAATTTTTGAGAAAAACAGCGATACTCGACATACATTGGATACCGGGTGAACTACTATCCCGAGGTAGTTCATAGTTTCAACATTTCTTATTAAGTTGTTTGGTCCTAACTACTAAACAGAACTGTTAGGTATTTCTTTTGGTCTGGGTGTGCTGTGAAAAAATTACTGAGACACTAAGGGCACAGTGAACCGAGAAAGTTTGGGAACCTCTGACATAAAATACACAATGAAGAAATGACTGTTGCAGAAATATTTGAACAGTGTTGACTTTCTCTTTTCATCAATCAATTTCCGATAGCCGACAACAATCTTCTCTGGGCCCTGGAAAAATAAATATCACAGAGAACCTCAAACCTTTTGTTTGAGGTTCTCTGCAATACTAGTTCATCTAGTATTGCAGAGAACCTAGTTCTTTCATCTAGTTCTTTTACCATTATCTCCTTCGCGGTAACATTTTCATCTGGCTCATTTAAAAATTAGAATTTTTAAATGCAAGTCTGCATTGAGTTTATTAGCAGGAGACAAACAAGTAACACATCTTCTTCCAATGGTTGATGGAACACACTGAGGCGGGCAGCAGGCAAACGTTTTGTTTATTGTCCATCTGATGTGTGGTAAGCTTAAAGCGCGATTCAAATCTTTTCAGCTATCGCATAAAAAAAAAAGATCGCATTAACTGGAAATTTACATTGTGTAAAGTGAAAAGTGGTATAATTTTTTCAAATAGCGGTAACTGAAAAACGTGTTAATCAAACACGCGTTATGCGGGCAGCAGGCAAACGTTTGTTTATCGCCCGTTCGACGCGCGATTCAATTCTTTTCAACTATCGCATAAAAAAAAAGATCGCGTTAAATGGAAATTTGCATCATGTAAAGTGAAAAAAGTGGCGTAATTTTTTCAAATAGCAGTAACTGAAAAACGTGTTAATCGAACTCGCATTATGCGAGGCCTGGCTGTATCTGCTTTTCATGTTTGCCCTGAAAAAGATATTTATTATGTTATGAAAATAGTAAACCAGGTAAGCTGTTGAAAGTTGCCACTTTACTAACATATTAAGTTTATATTATTCCATTGGTATTTCAGAATATTATTAAAGCAACATTTAGTATAATTTTAGCTGTTTTAACTTCATAATTATGAATGAATATCCACATCACAGTGTTGCATGTTAAATATTAGCAGGTATATGTATGAATTTTTTTAAAATTAATTTTGTTGAATAAATGAAATTGATAATGACAGTTGTAATAATCTGAATTTATATAAAATCCACACACTTTTGCCAACTTATGTGCAACACCCTGAAGGGTGGTTTTGTTTTTTTTTTTATTATGGAATTAAGTGTTAAGGGTATCAGTATTTGTTTATTGTAAACAAATACAGTGAATACTTGAAACATTTGACTGAATCCCTGGACAGCATATAGGCTAGAAGTGCCTATATCTATATCAATTATAGACAGCAGCTAGACTGACAAATTAATACTAACAAGATAAAAAAAAAAAAAAATGCTTAAGGCTAAAATTTTTTCATAGGACCATGTGTAAAAACTTAATATGTGCACTATACTCATTCTAAAGATATTAATAATAGTTTATCCCTTTAGAATTTTATTTATAATTTCAGGCTTATACGTGGAATCATTTATGAACAATCCAATCTCTAAACTTTAATTTACTATTAAGGTTTAGAGATTGAAATGTTTCTTGAATCTATTAAACAACATTAAAGATAGACCTAGCCTTGTATTTTTGGAGTTATGTGTCACCAATAGTCAGTCTCCAGTGTAACAAGGCTGACTAACTATTATATATTTTTGAGAATGAAGTAATGGAATAATAACCTGAATTAAATCTGAAATAGATGGGAATTTGAAGATTAAAAAGCATCTGTATTTACGAGCTGAAGTATGGAAAACCAGCTTTTACATTAGCCTATTTCAACATTTGAGACTGCAACATAGATCAAATTTCAGAGAAATATAGAATTAAAGAAGATAGTTAGGAAAGCATTGTACATTCTTCTTAAATCAACATTTAATACATGTATTAAATTTTGTTTTAAAAGCTATAATTTTTAAATTTGATTATGGTCCCACCCCATTCCTGATTTTCTCTCAACTTGAGTAAATCTACTTGATAAGTAAACCATTTTGGACACCCATTCTCAGATTATTATACATTGTCTATAAATTGCTGAAATCAGTAATGCCATTGAAATATTTTGATATTAATTATTCTTTGTATTTTGAGTTAAAATAATTGTTGCATAAATACAAGGACATAAATTTTCTGTTTTTTAATGCTAGTTTATTAAATCAACCTTAGTTTTATTGACTAATATTTGTTTCTATTTATAAATTACTTTTTTCATTTTTTTTTTATTTTAGACATGAAAGTACAGTAGAAATGTACCTGTATTCAACAGCAATTGGAACTATTATTGGTACTTGGTTTGGAGCATTTCCAATACCATTAGATTGGGATAGACCATGGCAAGAATGGCCAGTGAGCTGCTGTGTAGGAGCTGTCTGTGGATATGCTACTGGTTATCTATATTTTATATGTAATATGATTAAGCAGATGTTTTATGAACAGAAAAAACTGTATTAGACCATTCCATCTGTTTATTTTGTTTAAACATTAAAAGTTTTATTGCTGTTATTATTCTGTTTTTTTTTTTTTTTATTTAGTTCATAAACAAAATATTGTTGAGTTTATACTACTTAATCTGAATGGCCAAGAAGTAGTATTAAGACAGATAAAACTTGTTAATGTTGTATTTGATTGCTGTAGATTGTAATTTTTATAAAACACACTCGCCTAATTTACAACCATGTTTTTTTTTATTTTTTTTAATTTATGTATTGTGCATATTTTTAAATTAAATTGCATGCTCTGAATGTAATTTATCATGATAAATCCAATTATGGCATCAGAATAATATTTTAAGCTTGGGATCATGAAAATCAGATATATGCCATAAAAGTGCACACAATAACAGCATCACTCATTTCTAATATAATGCTGAACACATTGCATCTAAGAGGTTTTTTCATTCTATAGAATACTAAATGGTTTGGAAGATACCTAGTAGTAGGTGATTATTGGCAGGATGATTGCAAGGCAGTCAAACTGCAGTTGCTAAAAGCTTTAAACATATCAGCAATGGTAATTTCAAGGTTATGGCAACAGCAGGAGACAGAAGTCGCTTGAAGGCAATTCAAGGTCAATCAAGAAATTTGTATCATCCCAAAATGGGATGATACAAATAACAGCCAAACAGTCTCCTTCAAGTTTCAGTGCTTGTGCAAATGTTTCGAGACAACTATATATTGAATGCTTCAGCCCAAGTTTTCCCTCCCAAGGAATGCCTCGGTGCAATACGTAGCACCATCTATAGAGCCACGAGAAATGGGCCAGTGCACACTCCCTAAAGATAAAAATGAGCAGATATTCAGTCTTGAATCTGATAGCCTTGAAAGACATGATCAGTGGTGGCAGCAATCTGCAATTTTGAGGGAGGCACCCTGACTGCTCAAACTTACAGGAACAAAATCCTTGAGGTTTCTCAGAAATACCATCAGCCTGAACTCACTTTCATGAACAGTAATGCTTATCCATGTAAGGTTCAACATGATGAATTCTTCAAAAGAGGATATTCTTTGCATGGAATGGCCACTCAGATTACTACATCTTAACCTGATTGAGCACAATTGGAATGCTTTAGGGAGATAATTTTTCTCCCTAAAGCACAATAGGATTTTAGTATTTTGTGTAATTTTATAGTGAATTTACTATAAGTGTTTTCATAAAGTCTATAAATTTGATAATGTTATACATAATAATGTAATTAGTTAAGAAAAGGAAGAATTACCTCAATGATCTCTTGTAGAACACTTCTGTGGTGATACTCTCCATTGTTGAATTAACTGTGCAAATAATTTATGTGAATACTGCACACTTGTAGACAAAATCAATGATGCAATGCATCATGGGATCAAAAGCCTGTGGACCCCAAAATACATTAAATCACCAACCCAAATCTTTGAGTGAGAGAAGACCATAAGTTCATACTTTAAAAACAATTTAAAGGCTTTGAAACCAATTTAAACAATGAGCCCATCCTTTAAACACTTAAAAAACAAATGTTAAAACAAAAATAAATAAATAAAAATCCTCTGATACATTATGGAATTAAAAGAATTTTGTTACTTCCCTTAACAAGTACAGACAGCAAGATAGCAATAACAAATACAATATCATGGTAGTTATTCAATATAAAAGCATTTAAATATATAATCTCTCACTCAAAGATTTGGATTGGTGATTCAATGTATTTTGGGGTCGGGTTTGCAGTCCGCAGGCCTCTGATTCTGTGGTGCATTGAATCATTGATTTTGTCTACGAGTGTGAGGTGTTTGTGTAAATTATTTGCATAGTTAATTCAACAACAGAGTATCAGCACAGAAGTGCTGATACTCTGTTGTTGAATATCAGCACAGAAGTGTTCTACAAGACATCATAGAGGTAATTCCTTGTTTTCTATTATATTAAGTGTGCTTAGCATTAAAGCAACTAAAGCTGTGATATGTCTATATAACTTGTTCCTGTAATTGCATGCATGTGTATTATGTTCATTTACTGGACAAAATCCCAGTTGCCTAAGAGAATAACCATGCAGCCCTTGCCAGAAACCAACTAATCAGCCATGTGAAAAAAAAAAAAAAGCCCATAAAATCCCTCATGCTGTTAATATCATTACAGTTTGGCATTTTCCACCCAGTGTGGGAGAAGAATAATTGTAACTACCATGATACCCACAAGGGCTATTTTATAACTTGATATTACGCATAATGTACTTTTATAGTGTAATGATTATGTACTGCTATGAAAACTTAGGATAGTGTAGCATTATTATCGTACTTGTTATCTTTCAGAATTAAGGTGATATAGCATTTTATATTTAAATTTAAATAAAATTCCCCATGAAGCACTCAGCTACCCAATTCAATGCCAGATAGATCCGAAAGAGCATCAGAATAAAACATCGCTCTCATTCACCAAAACAAACAAGTGAATAGTTTAAAAAGGAATTCTATGTAGGGTCCATATTTTGACTGAAAACAATATTAAGGCTAATTTATCTGCTACCAATGTTTGGTATAACATATTGAGTGATATTCAGCTGCAAAAAGATCTAAACCTCCCAAACATTTCCTAATTCATTTCACAAATATACATGGTCTCAGTTCTAATCTCAATAATGTCAATTTCCACTTAGTCTGCCAAACCCCATGTACTTTTTCTGACAGAATCTCAGTTATGGGTTGATTCAACCACTGCTCATCTCAGTTACACAAATTATTCGCTGTATGATTCCTTTTGCCTCAAAGGTGGTACTTGTGCATATGTCCGTTCTGATATTTCTGTCAGAAATTTTGTAATTTGGAATCTCCTCTTTTTGATCTTCTCTGGCTCAAAATCTCTACCTCATTCTGTCAAATTCATCTGTTGTCTCTACCATTCTCCCAACTCTACTAATCACTTGGAACTCTTTGCAACTCAACTTTCTCCAGTCCAACTTTCCTAACAGTGAGATGATTTTAATGTTTACAACTCCAGCTGGCTTCCATTCTCTAGTCACAAATACACCCAGCTGGTCGAGATGCTGTAGCTTTTGCAATTACTAATGACCTCACACAGGTCATTCTATTTACCTACTAGAATACAGACAATCCTAACCATACAGCCAACGTGTGATCTTTTTCTCACAAACAACCCTTCTAAGTACATGGTCGAAGTGACTGGTTCTTTAGGCACCCCAGATCACAACTTGGTCATTGTCTCTTCTCCAATGGAGCCTTTATCTCATGGCTATTCCCAACCTAGTCTTGTTTGGCATTACAAGAATGCAAAATGATAACCTGTGAGATTTCTTTTCCTTGGTCACATTACTATTTCAAAACTTCTGTCAGCGATTGCTCAGATCATGTCAGTGAAATTATTCTTTTAGGAATGGAATCCTTTATTCCACATTCCACTTTAAAATTTAAAATCTCATCTTTTACATAAACTTTTTTTTTTTTTTTTTTTTACAATAAATGAGCTAAAGCTGTTCAAGAGAAGAATGTTGCTTATCGTAATTGGCTTGTTTCCAATTCTTCAGTTTCATTTTCTGCCTACACCAGAGTTCGCAACAATTGCAAAGCAGTTATTAATCAGTCCAAACTAGATTTTTAACAGACTAAGAGTAGAAAACTTGCTTCTTGTCCTAATGGTAGCTGAGCATTCAGGTCTTGCCAAAGCTATTGGCTGCAACTTTTGCCCATCTCTGCTTCCACCTCTGTCCAAACCAGATGGTTCTGTTGTCACTTCAGCCAAGGATAAAGCTGACCTGCTAACATCCCATTTTTCTTCCAACTTGTGTATTAGTGATCTTGGTAAAATCCCCCACCATTCCCAACACGCTCCATTCAATGCCTCCTGTGGTCTTCCGTCAAGGATTTTGACGAATCTTGATGCTAAGAAAGCTCCAGACCCAAAGGTATTTCTCCATTTGTTCTCAAAACCTGTGCTCTTGAACTTACTCCTATTCTTTGCCGGCTCTTTTCACTTTCTTATTCTAAAGGTGTTTTTCCTTCTGCTTGGAAATATATCCAGCCAGTTCCTAAAAAGGGTGACAAATCCCTCCCATCCAATTACTTCTACTCTTTCTGAAGTAATGAAGAAATCAATTAACTGCCAACTCTTAAACTATCTAGAAACCTTCTGTCTGATCAAAGATCGCCAGTATGGATTCCGTCAGTGTCGATCTACTGGTGATATTCTGGCTTATATTACCCATTTATGCACAAATTCAATGGAAAAGTTCGGTGAAACACAAGCAGTTGCTCTTGACATCTCAAAGGCTTTTGATTGTTTTTGTCATAAAGGTTTTCTAAACAAGCTTCCATCTTATGGATTGACAATTGTTTTTTGTAATTGGTTATTCAGTTTTCTCTCTGACTGCTCACTGCAGGTGGTATCATACTAGATGGCTCTCTGTCTTCTAACTACTCCACTAATGCTGATGTCGTCCCCCAAGGTTCAGTTATTTCCCCCACTCTTTTCTTCTTGTATATTAATGACCTTCCATTGACCAGAAATCCTGTCCATAGTCATATCCTAGTTTTGGATATGACTATGGACAGGATTTCTGCAACGCCAAGGAATTGCATTCCACGTACCAGTTTGAGAAACCTTGCCCTGCTCAATCAGCTTCAACTTTTCGAACATCCGCTACCAATTCCTTAAATGCCGATCACCAGTTAATTCTTCAGTGGGGCAAAGAAAACATAGCTGATTTCAATCCTTCTAAAACTCGGTTCTGTCTTCTCGCAAAAAAAGCGACTTTGTTGACTCATCTCTAACATTCTCTGTCTCATACACGTAGAGTTTCTGCTGCATGCCTTTTCCACAGATACTTCCATTGGCACTGTTCTTCTGAATTGGCTTCTATAATTCCCGCTCTCTCTCTCTCTCTCTTTCAAAACAGCCGAACACATGCTGCCATCAACCAACATCCATTTACTGTTTAACTTCTAACTCACAGAACCACCTTTTCATCTTCCTCGTTTATTCATTCAACTGCCGTTTTCTGGAACAACAGTCCTTCATACGTATTTCCTGAAAATTACAGTCTACAGAAGTTATTATTATTAGCCACGTGGTGCAAGGAAGCACTAGGCTTTTGCTGCACCGGGCAAAAAAAATTGCTGAGTTACCCTGAGAGAGAGAGAGAGAGAGAGTTAGAAGTAGAAGGGAATCGCCAAGGAAGAGAAGAATGATATCCAGCTGAGGACTCTGGATTTGCCAAGCCCATGCTCACCAGATGTGAACACATGGGGTTCAAGTCTAATGTCAACAAGTATCTTCTTTCGTCTTCTCAACCTCCAACCCATGCACGGTACTAAGTACTATAGGTTCTAATACCCCTCGTGTTTGGGGTTTTCATTTAAAAAAATGTATATATATATATATATATATATATATACGAGGGGTTTCCAAAAATTAAGGAAACACATTCTTTTTTCTTAATAAGGGTAAAAAGGAATGAGATGAAACGCAGTGGACAGATACACCCGTTGATAACGTTCAAAAAGACTGCCAGTGCAGTGTTGCGGTACTGTCGCCTCAATCCAGTTGCAAAATGGCGGCTACAGTTCGAGTGTGGTCCAAAACAGGGGTTCATGAAGTTATTCGCTTTTTTGCATGCAAAATGGTCTTCATCAAGTGACATTCACCGTGAACTGGTTGCTGTGTATGGTGAAAAGGTGATGACAAAGAAGCAGGTATGTTTTTGTTGCAATGAATTTAAAGTGGGCTGTGTTTACATCGAAGTTCAACAACCGGCGGAGGCCTGAGGTCATGGCTAGAGTCTTCTGGGATCGTCAAGGCGTTCTCTTGGTGGATTTCTTGCGGAAAGGAAGAACAATCAATGCACAGTTTTACTATGAAACGTTGGAAAAATTGAAAGCCAACATTCAGAGCAAACGACCAGGACTTCTGAGAAGCGGCGTGATTTTGTTGCACGACAACGCAGCTCCACACACTGCCCACACCACTCGTGAGTGATTGCACCGCCATCGTTGGAAAATTCTGTCAAATCCCCCCTGCAGACCAGACTTAGCGCCTTCAGATTTCCATTTGTTCGGCCCTCTAACAGGTCTGTAATTACTTGTGTCGCCCTTAAATTCTCCTTTGTGAATTGTGGTCACATTTGCACTTCTCCAGTCCATGAGTACCTACCTGAGTCTAAGGAAGCTCTCATAATTATGGCTAAGGTTTGATTACTTCCTTTGCTCTGTGCTTTAATATAACTGGATAGATCCCATCCACCCCAGGTGCCTTTCTTATGTTTATCTTCAACAATTTCTCTTCCAAGTTGCTCTCAGTTATTACAAAATCATCTACTTCACTGCCAGAGTTTAATTCACCTCTGGCATTCCCCTTCCTGAATAACTCCTCATGTGTGAATGTAGATGCAAAATACTCATTTAGTTCGATAGCTACCGGAGCAGGATCATCAACAGTTGAACCAGTCTGATTCGTCCCCTTCCTTCTAGAGTTTACATAAGTAAAGAACTCTTTGCTGGTTTTCTTTGCATCCTTTGCCAAAGATTTCTCGTAATCTGCCTTTGCCTGCCTAACCTCCTTTGTGACTTGGTTACAGACCAGCTTATATCTATTATAGGCTTCCATGTCGCCCATTAATTTATATATATCCCATGTCTTCCCTGCCACATGTCTCATTAGTTCATCTGACATATTTAGGCCTAAACCTCGAACAGTATTTCTTAGTTGGTTTGAAAAGCCTAGTAGCTTCCAAGATTAATTCTTTGAATGCTTCCCATTTTGAATTTGCTGTTGGTTACATCATTATTATTATTATTATTATTATTATTATTATTAGCTATATGGTGCAAGGAAGCCTGAGGCTTATGCTGCACCAGCCAAAAAAAAAAAATCCCAAATTACCCTATTACCCTGAGAGAGAGAGAGAGAGAGAGAGAGAGAGAGAGAGAGAGAGAGAGAGAGAGAGAGAGAGAGAGAGAGAGAGTAGAAGGGAATCACCAAGAAAGAGAAGAATGATGATATCCAGCTCAGGACCCTGGGTGTGCCAAGCCCATACTCACCAGATGTGAGCCCCCGGGGTTAATCATCAGTTGGTCCCACCGTATAGAATTTAAATACTGTCTCAGACCACCGTAGTCGCCTTTACCAAAGCAAAAACTCTTCCCTTTACCCCTGATGGTTGTTACCTCTTTGAGTGAATCCCACTTCAGCACTCTGTGATCACTGCCACCTAGTGGTTCCTTTATCTGCAGATTCTTAGTGCATGAAGAATCATCACTGTTAATCAGATCAAGAGTATTACTCCCTCTAGTTGCCTCCAACATGCTGATGTAGAAAACAATCATCCAGAAAAGCCTTGCTAGTGTGTGAATGAACAACCCACAAATTCCAGTCAATATCTGGGAAATTAAAATCCTCCATTATAAGACTCATTTATTTACTGGCCCACTCTCTTTTCCTGTCCAGTTTCTTCTTATACTCGTCAGAGTCATTAGGCCTAAAACACGCTCCTACTGTCAATTTTGATCTAACAATGCTTATGTCTCACCAAACTCACTCGGCACTGCACTGTCCAGCGATGTCAACTGGATTCACTTCCTTGGATTTTATGTGTTTCTTAATTAATAGCATAACCCCTCCTCCCTTCCTATCCTATCTGTACACATTGTACTCCCCAAATTCCAGTTCTGCATTCCTTATATCTATGTGACACCACGTCTCTGATAGCCCAACAATATCTGCCTTTGATGTTTTGAGTAATACCTCAAATTCATCAAATTTATTTACCAAACTCCTAGCATTGGCGTACATACAAGCACCTGTTCCTATTCTAGTTACCCTAACACAACCCATGTGTTCACTTGTACCGCAATGACTCCCAGCAGTCTGTGAAATACCCTGCATCTTGTTTTCCAGGCTGCTGCTCATTCCAATAGAAGCAGTGCAAGAATCACTTTCACCACTGCCAGTGGCTACCGTTAAGCCATTAGTCCTTGTATCCGTCCAAGCTAGCAGTTTTCCGACCCACCTAATGCTGCTTCGATAGCATCAGCAAATATTCTTGTTGCATTTAATTATTCGGGTGGCTTAAAAATAATAGTTGTTTTTTTTTTTTTTTTTACACCAGTGTAATATACCATTATAGTAGTTAAAAAAAGTTTACATGCCATTTTTTACAATAATATTAAATTGTATTTATATCCAGTATTATATTTTGTCAATAGTAGCCGCTAGTGTCTGTGTACTAGGCACGCTGTGGTACTAGTGTTATTTGCGTTATGAATAGACGTTCCAAAATTTGGCTGTAGATTAATTAGTGTTAAAAAATCCTTTGATTTTATTAGCGCAGGTGAGGGATGGCAGCTTTATAAATATTAAAGAGAAACTCCTTTCTTTTGCGATTTTTTTTAAAATTCAGTTTAAGGAACACTTATTGGCAGCTATAGGCCTGCTAAATGAGTACGCCTATAGATATTGAAACGCACCTTAATATATGATTTATAGGTTTAATCTTAAATAAGTATACCTGTTTCATTTATTATAGCAAAACTAAAGCTGAACAGCGAATTATTTATTTTATTACATGATGGCTGTCGAGAGAGGCAGCACGAATTCCGCGGGGTAGTACGAAATCAGCTCACAGGAACGTTTTTTTGTCAGATTTTAACCCATGTCAGCTAAGACATGGGTTAAAATCTTGTCTCAACGGGATACATTTTTATGGTCCTTTTCACAACATGGACGAGTTAGTGTGTCTCAGGTTTTTTCATTCCGCGAAACTGGCAAATAAACATAGAATACCCAGTTACAGATACTTCTGATTCCTTACGGCCTTTTGTTGCTTTGGCGAAAATTAAGAGCAACCTACTCAACCAGATTTTTTCATTTAATCAATGAATAGCAGTGTTTCATTTAAGGGTTTGCTTTTTTTTTAAATAAGTGTGCACACGATTGTGATAGGTCTCTACACTACTATTCCCTTCTGAGGGAATGTACATTGAAGGTAAAGTTCAAGTCTTACTAAAATATTATTGATTCATGGAAGCAAAGTTCCTGTTGTAAACTGGGATTAAGTAAATAGCAAATTTACTTAATCTCAGTTTGTTTCCCATAGTAACAAAGCTGGGAAATCATCCCCGTCAAATAAAGCAACTGGCTTTTGACAAATAAATAAATAAACAGACAAACAAGAAAAGTTGGTACATCCAGTATATTGAAACAATAATTTGTACCTACTAAATTACTTTTCACACCAAAACCAGATAGCCTGTTTTTGTAAGTAAATAACTATTATTAGCAGGATTCATGATTACTTTTAGTAATTTATATTAAGCTAAAATGTAATACTAGTACCTAAAGACCCTGCTTAAAGATTCTCAGAATAATATAAATAAATGTTGAATGATGGCTGAATATTAATTACACTTTGGGTTTTGTCTCGCAATTATTATTAATTGTCATTGTGTTATAATTTGTAACATACTTCGAACACTAACCATGCTGAACAGTTGATGTTTAGAATTTGGTGTAGCAAGTCATCCAAAGTTATTTAAGTTAGTTCAGTTAAGTTTAGGCCATTTATATATTCCTGTTAAATTTAGAAAGAATCACGTGTTGTTTGTACATACATTCATACAGGATGTTTCTAAATTATCACTTTCTGCTCTCAATTCATCTATCATAGTTTTTCTTGACCTACCTCTGGGCCTTTTCCTGTTAGCTTATCTATCCACTACATCCTTCATCAACCTTTCATCTTGCAACATGTGTCCAATCCAATTTTTCTTCATCCTTCTGATAATATCAGTCAAAAATGTCTTCTCACACGCCCCTCTCAAAATTTTCTTATTATTTCTCACTTTATGACGCCTCTTATCTTTTCCATCCTCCTCCATACCCACATCTCAAAACTTTACAGATTTTTAATATCTTCCATTTTCAGTGTCCATGTCTCTGCTCCATAAATTACCACATTCCATACTAGACATCTTACCAATATTTTCCTTAAAAAAAACAATCCCTAATTTCCTGCATAACATTCTACTTTGTTTCTCTTTTTTTCAGCAAGTGCTAATCTTATTCAGAAATGGAGCAAGCATTTGTGGCACCTGAGGCAAAATCTTGTCACGGCACCTAATTCCTATTGTGTCTTAACATGCATATATATGCAGTAGTAACATCTGTAGCAAGTGCCTCACTTGCACACCCTTAGCACCAGGCCTGTTCTTCCTCTACTCCTCCTCCTTTCTTCTTCCACCATTTGGTTTACCACATCTTTCTCTTCCCACTTTGTTTCCCAGAACCTTTGTTTTCTCAATGTTTATTCTCATCTCAAGCCTGTATACCAATTTCTTCAATCCTTCCTCAGAATCTGCCACCATCTGCAAATCTAATACTCTCAATAACCTTTACTCCATCTTCACTCTTACAGTTCTCCTTCATCCATGTTTCCTCTATGAAATGTCTCGTTTAACTATTTCTTCTATATATGTATATATTAAATAAAGTTTGGGACAGATAACACTCCTGTGTCTCGCACCTCTTCTTATCACTACACTTTTTCAGTGTCACCTTGTCCTACCCTATTACTTTTTGTCCTTAATATGATCTGCTATTTATTCTTCTGTCCTTTCCAATATATTCATTAATTTAACTGAAAGTCCAATCAAAATATATAAAACATACACATTCATCTTTCATATTTGTTCACTTCTTGATATCTTTCTGTCAACATTCTCATCACACCTGTTGTAATTTACATCCTTTTCCTTCCTCCTCCTCCTCCTGTTTAATATTCTACACATTATCTTGCTGCATGTGGTACCAAATTTATAGTACTTGAAAAAAAAAAAAAAAAAAAAAAGAGTCCTATAAATGTGTTCAATTCTGAATGGTTAATGTGCTATGGCCATTTTAATTTTTAAAAATGGTTATGGAGTTTTGAATAAAAAAAAAATAATAAAAGTAAGGAAACACATGCCCTAAAATGTTTTTTTTTCATACTAAGCATATTCAATTATCATCCCATTGCACTTACTTCTACTCTTTCTAAAGTAATGGAGAAATCTATTAACTGCCAACTCTTAAATTACGAATCTAGAAACCTTCCATTTGATCAATGATTGCCACTATGGATTCCATCAGTGTCAATCCCCTGGTGATATTCTGGCTTGTGTTACCCATCTATGAACAAATTCAGCAGAAAAGTTTGGTGAAACTCATGCAGTTGCTCTTGACTTTTCAAAGGCTTTTGATTATGTTTGGCATAAAGATCTTCTAAATAAGCTTCCATCTTATGGTTTGCCAACTGTGTTTTGTAACTGGGTATTTAGTTTTCTCTTTGACTGCTCACTGCAGGCAATGATAGATAGCTGTCTGCCTTCTAACTTTTCCACTAATGCTGGTGTTCCTCAAGGTTCAGTTCTTTCTCCAACTTTTCCTCTTGTATATTAATGTTCTTCTCCCATTGACCAGAAATCCTAACCATAGTTTTGCTGATGAAAGCCTGATGATGATGCTGATCTCCAGATAATTCTCCAGTGGGGCAAGGATAACTTAGTTGACTTCAATCCTTCTAAAACTCAGTCCTGTCTTATATCCTGCAAAAAGGATCTTTCTGCTCCTGCACTTATATTTGATGATACTCCAATTTTTAGGCAAGATCATATATCTCTATTTGGGATTACCCTGACTTTTAATCTCTTGTGGCATAAGCACATTACTAATATTGCTTTCTCTGCATCTAAAAAATGGGTTTTCTCCTTTGCTCTCATCATTACTTTTCTTCCAAGCAGCTGTTTGCTCTGTACAAATTGCAAATCAGCCCTACCATGGAATATTGTTCCTGCATCTGGAGTGGGGTTCATTTAAAAGAGGCCAGTTAGATTAATTAATGATTCATCTCTAACAAAGTCTCTTTGTTAGAGATGAATTTGTTTCTGCTTCATGCCTTTTCTATAGATACTTCTATGAGCACTATTCCTCTGAATTTGCTTCTATAATTCCTACTCTCTCTTCCAAACATGTGCCACAACCAGTCAACATCCTTTTACTGTCCAACTTCAAGTTCACAGAACTAACTTTTTGTCTTGATTTATTCATTCAACTTCTGTTTTCTGGAACAACGTTCCTTCATATGTATTTCCTGAAAATGACAATCTACAGAAATTCAAGTCTAAATATCAACAAGTATCTTCTTTCATCTTCTCAACCTTCAACCCATGCACTGTAATAATTACTATAGGTTTTAATACCTCTAGTGCTTGGGGTTCTCATAAAAAATTATATATATGTAACATATTCTTTTCTTTTTGTTATTTTGTATCATTAGAAACATTGGGTATTTTTAGAATTCAAATAATCATATCTCTTTAACTGTTCAGAATTGAATAGGTTCATATGAACTCTTTTCTGCTTGTTTTGTCTTAGGACTGTCTCTGTAATTTTGTCAGTTTAATTTAGAAATTCTCTCCATACTTATTTGTATATACAGGGTGTCTCAGAAATACACGGCATAACTTCAGGAATGAGTTCCTCATATGTAGACAATAAAAATATTTTATATCAACATAGTTCTGGAAATGCTTGGTTCCCGAGTTATTAACCGGAATGTCTTATCTCCTGCAGGTGATTTCTTTCATCACAAGGTACTGACAGAATCTGGTGGTTTTCCATTCTGACCATGTACTCAAATCAGGAGCAAGCGGATATGCACTTTATGTATGGTTTGGCAGATGGCAATGCTCTGGAGGCTTGTCGTTTGTACCACAAAAGGTTCCCAGAACGAAGATATCCAGACAGGAAAACGTTTGAAGGTATCCATCGCCGCCTTTGTGAACGTGGGACCTTTACACCTTGTGCTGCCGACAGAGGACAACCAAGATCTACGACTCCTGAAGTAGAGGAGTGTACCAACTGCCTAGCCTCCATGCTCACCTGATTTAAACCCACTAGATTTCTTCTTGTGGGGCTTTTTAAAGTCATTGGTGTATTAGACTCCGGTAGCTGATGTGGAAACTCTCCGCAATCGAATTGTGGCAGGTTGTGAGACAATATATGATCTGCAACAAGATCTGGAAAGGTTGAGCAGATGGGCTGAGAGGTGGCAAATGAAGTTTAACATTGACAAATGTAAAGTACTACATATGGGAAACAGTAATCCCAGAGTAACATATCAACTTTGTGGTTGATATGTTATTCTCTACACTGACAGTGGTAGAGAATGAAAAGGACCTGGGGTAATTGTGCAGGCAGATATGAAGTTTTCTGAGCAGTGCAGACAGGCTGCAATAGTAGCTCATGGTGTCTTGTCGATGATATACAGGAATTTTTCTAGCAAGGATAAGGAAGCGATTATTCCCTTGTATAAGGCAATGGTCAGGCCACACCTTGAGTACTGTATACAGGTCTGGAGGCCTCATTTCAAGGATGTAGAGCTGCTGGAATGAGTACAGAGAAGGGCAACAAGATTAGTGAATGGAACAAAGAGTTGCTCTTACAAAGAAAGGCTTAAGTTTTGCAAATTAGTGTCTGGAGACTAGGCACCGGCAAGGTGATCTGATAGAGGTGTATAAAGCCTTGAATGGTTTGAGCATGCTACCCTCAGAACAAATATTTTTCATTAAAAAGTACCTATTATTTAAAAATCCACTGGAGAAGGCCTAACTATAATAATTAATAAAATAATTTTTATTTTCAGCCATGTCAACGAAAAAACAAAAATGCGCTTTTAATGACAGCTATATGCAGTTTATGTGCATATAATTAAAAAGATGTGAACACTAATGTTGTCCCAGATTTTCTTCTCTGGAACATGTTTTGTTCCAAAAGTATATGGTCACCCTAGTAATAAAGAGATCATCCAAGCATTAGGGATCTTGCACTGCTGTTAGGGTTTTGCCATTGTTCATATTGTAGGTTAGGGGCATGTGTGTACCGGTGCCTCCGTAGCCAGGTGGGCAGGAGCAGTAGTGCGTAGCACACGCTTCTTGATCAGACCGGGGTTCGAGCCCGGTCTGATCATCAAATACAAAGGATGCAGAAAGGTCAGGAAATGACCACCGCATATCCCCAGAGCAATATGGCCTTAGTTGCTAATGCTCCTAAAAACCAAATAACCACAACAACGGCATGTGTGTATATATATTGTTGGATATTTAATTTAATTAATTTTGTTAGGACAGCTTTATACTTCCAAATTGGTACTTTATCAACATGGGTGTGAAGAAATACAAAAACTTTAACAAATTGTATGCAAATCTAAAAACAATACTCATTGCAGTAACATACTTTTTTTTCTGCTTTTATTGATTACCTAATTTGAAAGAACTGATTAACGCAATTAATTTTGCCATGTTTAGTTAATATATGCTGTACAAATGAAAAAAAATATAAAGAGAAAATGTAGTTTAATATATTGTAAAATAATCACATTAATATATTTGAGGAATAATTAAGCAGTATTGCAGTAAAATAAATTAGGAGCCAAAGGCTTTTCTCAGTAATAATTATTGAGATTCTTTCTGCCATAATCATACTTTTATCAATAAAAATCTTTACATGTTAAATTTACATTAAATTCAGAACATAATGGCATTAATCGTTTTTACCTCCAGAAAGTTTCATCCATGTGACCAGTGAACATTGACAGGCTGGGGTTGCATTCTAAACACACATTAATTAATGGGTGTTTATGTTTTTCTTCAGTGCATATATTTCAGGAAAATAAATTTTCCAAGAAAATATAAATAGTTTTTAATGTGATAGCCAATTAATAATAATAGAATTATAGATTTTTATCAAATATAACCCTTCTAAAATAAAATTTTTAAGCAAAGAAAACTGGCTAAATATTTTCAATTTGAAATTCCATGTCAGTAATTTTTTAAGCATATTTGGTACCATCTCCCAAACTTGAAGAAGTTTGGGTTCAAGTCCTGTTGATGACTGGAGGAATTTCTCAAGGCCTCTTCAGTTGAGGCTAATTAGCCAATCTCAGGCAGGAGGAGTTGGGTTTTGCCTGTGAATTATCCCAGGTTTTTCAGCCTACATAGCATGCAAGTCAGCCCATGAATACACATACGTGTACAGATAATACACAATGCTACCATATGTTATAAGCATCCATTCCATAAATTTGAATTTATTGAATGGGTTCAGCCCATTTTTCTAGGTACATATTCAAAAGTCATTTTATACATATGAAATATTTCTTCTTTAGATGATAATTTCTTGATCCTAAATTTGCGATCAGTTTATTTTGCAAGCACTTACGGAAACAAATTTTTCTTCAGTGCATAATCTAATCATTTTGATTGTTCAATGCACATAACTCATGTCCTCTGTTGTGCAATTTTCAGACTATTGTTTTTAATTTATTATTGAATATTCCAAGTACAAGATTCATAAGATGGGAATATTCTTCATTTAATGGTAATTCAAAAAACTTTACAATAAATTTCGGCAGTTTTTTTCTGCAATCACAACGAATCACAAAAAAAAAAAAAAAATGCCTTCGATACTTTGAAAATGTTTCAATCCTTGATCAAAGGCATAAAATAAATTTAATCTAGAGTTTTTGAATGTGTCAGTAACTTGTTATACATTGTCTTCTGAAGAACAAAATTTTCAACAGTATAAAGTTTGATGAAATTAAAATAACATTGCATCCTTGAGCAAGATCAGTGGAGATTGCAAGGCAAATTATCTGCCCACTGTCCATGTGGAATTCTACCTTTTAGTCCATAGGAGAGTCTGTGCAGGATGGCACAGCAGGTAAACTCAATCTGCACCACTAAGACCACTTATAGATGGTAGAGAAGGAAGGGAAATATGTGCTCTGCTGTCACCCTAATTTTCATAGAATCGGCTCTTGGTGAGGTGAGATGGTGTGCATAACTTGGTGAACTTATATGCATAAATTGATTTTCCTACAGTATAAAAATGCGAATGCCTTTTATGAAGTCATGAGGGATTTTCGAAAAGCAAGG